>NW_006160142.1:8797454-8868240 GCF_000334495.1 Tupaia belangeri chinensis
GTGCGCTTGCCAGACAGACAGAGAGAGACGTAGAGACAGAAAGCGAGAAATCACCCCCCAGGGGGGATGGCCATGCCTCAATCCCTTCTCCTCCATTCTCCTCTCAGGATCTTGGACACGCAAGCATACATGCCCATCGTGAGTTTAAGCCACCAGGTCTGGGACTCGAACCACGGTCGACTATGTGGGAGTCCAGTGACATAGCCATTACGCTAACTGCTGGTCCCTGTTATGGTGTTGTTTTATATAATTTGTAGTGTTTCCAAGACAATTTTTAATAATTATGGTTCTAGTTAATGACTGTCTAGAATCTCACTGTAACTGAAATGCTTTTCCATTTAAGATTTAAAATCATATTTGGACTTCTAGCAATTGTTTAAGATGTAGAAACCTGAAAAAGCATCATTTCTAATCTTAAAATAACAATGAATTCACTTTAAAAAATCATGAGTTTTTAAAACAGATGAATAGGTTAACAAAATAACCCCAAATCAAAAGAAAATAGGTTTCTGCAAGAAAAAAAAAATGAGGTTCAGGCACTTTCTTACTAGGGCAGATGATACGGGACACTGGTAAGATGTACAGTGAAATGTCAAAGACTGGGTGTAGGATAGCAGAGAATGTAGAACTCTTGGTGGGTGCAGTCTAAGACAAAAGTAACTTTCTCTCACTCAAAGGACTTTTTCTACACGACTCAGTAGGTTTCAGCAAAAAGATTGCTGAGAGCCCTGAAAAGTCTCTCAGACAGTACTTGACTGAGCTACAGGAAACTATAGTGCTAGCTAAGGTCCAAGCAAAGCTTGGATTCCTTTTTCCCTTTACTTACTATAAGAGAAATATATGCACATTTACACACATACTTTAAACTGTTGTTGAAAAGCACTAACTTCTATTTCACCTAGATAAATGGTGAAAAGCACTGTAGCTGAGGGAGATGAACAGAAATATTGCTTCAACCTAGAGGAAACTGGTGGACATACACTGTGGCCAGGGTTTTCCTTAGTGGAGGGAGGAACGTGATCACTATAACACCCTAACACTGGAACCCAGGAGACACAGTAGTACCTGCTTAGCGTAAAAGCTTAATCAGAAAAACAGAGAATGTCTCTCTGAAACTGACAAGAACCAACAGGTAGCAAATATAAAGGAACAAGGAATAGCAGAAAGCTGCTTGGGAAGAGGCAAGAAGTTCTACATTTGAGGAATTTGAAAAAAGTGATGTGGCAGAAGGTAAATCATAGCAACCACAAATCCAAAACCCAGCTAAGCTCATAAGTGACTCACTCAATGATTCAAACTAAAAGGCAATTTAGAAAGTCTTGTTCATTTCCAGTGAAAAAAATGAACAAAACAAAACACACATTTGCCTCAGAATGTACACAAGAAGACTGGCTTTCACAAACCGATTATATAGTGCCTAAAAAAAGACTCTCCAGAGAAATAGCAATCAACAGAAACTTAAGTCATCCAGAAGAAAGAACTAACTTAATTTAGACACTCTAAGAACTTTGGATTTTCTGGTTTCTCAATCCACAGCACATTGGAAAAGAGAGCTGAAAGAAGCTAATAGGCTAATAACAATAGCCAGTTTATAGAGAGTAAATTATTTGATTGTCATAATCTAATCCCATGTCAAGAGATCATTCAATTACAGACATTATATTCCATTTAGAAGTATATAATGCAGCTTTGAGATGCTATCATTATAATGATTAAATATTAAGTTAGATACTTAAAGGAATAAGATATCTAAAGTATATAATTATAAGGATAGTTATCTTCCTCATTGATGATGCATGAATGAGTAGTTTCTGACCCTCTGGTTCTTCTTCAGGCCTCATATAATTATACTTAATAGCACACTCTTAACCTTTTCTGGGCATGCTTCATTTTATTATTTAATATAGTTAATTATTTAGAATACTATTACATAATAAGTACCTTCAAATTTACCAACCAGAACTCAGCTAATTTCTATGAGATTTGACACTAACTAGCTTAATACTAATTATTTAAATGGATGGTCGGTCGTGGAGGGTTGCTGACTGCTATAAGCATCATTTTCATAGTGTAGAAAACATTTTTCTTTACTTTTTCAGACTGAAATATGTTTTCCTTTAAAAAACTGAATTCTCACCAACTCAGTGACTGCATGCCTTTTTTTTTGCAATGATCTCAAACCTACTGTTTTTTAAATAGATGGCAGTATCATGAAAATAGAAATTCATAAATAACCATACTGGTTACTGCTATTTAACACATGACATAATTCGGTGACTGGCCAAGTCTTCTAATAGAGGAGATGAAAATGACCAAATGAGATAGCTTCCTACTTAACTATTTTGAAAAAAATCATCTAAATTGTTTCAACTTTTTGGACAAATTAGTCTTATGACACATAGGTTCACCTAGTGCTTATTTTATCTTTTCAATGAAAACATGAAATGCCCATGTTTCCTCTAAAATATAATAAAACTTTCCACCAGGCTATCATTTTATCTTATGGTTACAAAAGCTGGAAACTGACCATAAAACAAAGCAGTGAAAGCAAAATCCACTTCAAATGTGTTCTTCAAAGTCTATTTTTATCCTTTCTCAACTCTACTTTTTGGTCCTTTCTTTTTCTTAATTTTTCTGTTGTCCTAACAGTAGCTCAGTTTTACAATCAATTATATAATGCACATTTTAATATTCATTTGTCAGAAATATCATGACATTCTTTTCTGTTTTTCTATGCAAAAATGCATCATGACTTTTTCAATGACCCAAAATAAACTAAGTTTAGAAACCCCTTTATTTAAGAGTAACCCAGAATACACTAGGCATGAATAGGGTAATATTCAACTACTTCTATGACACAATGATAGTGATCCAATCTAATGGACAAGTTAGCCTAGAAAATAAAATGTGGAAATAGAAATCAACTACTTTCTTACTGGCATTTGGATATATCTGCTTTTTCAGTGTATAACATTTTGATGAACACAAACAGAATTTTTAAAAAAATTTTAAGTGTTTATTATATTGTAATTTGTAATCACTCCTTTCTCAGTCATGAAAGGGATCTTTGAGACCTCCCCAGTACATAATAAAGACATATAATATCTATATGAGTCGGGACCAGCAGTTAGCGTAATGGCTATGTCGCTGGACCCCCACGTAGTTGACAGCGGTTCGCTTCCTGGACCCGGTGGCTTAAAACTCACGTCAGGCGTGTGTGCGTGTGTGCCCCAGATCCCGAGAGGAGAATGGAGGAGAAGGGATTGCGGCATGGCCATCCCCCCTAGGGGGTGATTTCTCACTTTCTGTCTCTCCGTCTCTCTCTTTCTGTCTGGCGAGCGCACGTGCCCTATACCAAAAACCTCAAAAAAAAACCAAAACAAAACTATATGAGTAACCTAAGGATGGAGGGGGGCTAACTTGGCTTTCATTAAGGAAAACAGAAGATTAAGTGTCATAGATATTTAATCCTCAAATCCTTAATACAAAACGAATATAAAGGCAAAAGATTGAGAAGAAAAGAAACACGTGTAAAACCTCAAGGGAGTAAGAGAGCATGGGTAGAGCCTTATAAAACGTCCCTGCTAGAAATGCTGTATGGCCACTCCAATGACCCTTCTAATTTGATACAGCATCCCTAAATTATTAGTGGAACCGGGTTGACAGTCACTGCAGCATGAACAGTGAAGGCACATATGTCCTGAAGGCATATAGCTTACGAAAATGAAGTTATCACCTATACCTGATGTCCTCACTGGAGAGAGTGTGAGTGACCTGTAGGTGAGGGCATTAAGAGAAAGAACAGTGTTATCTTTGTTGCAGATCCAGAAACTACAATGCAATACAAGGTATAATTAAAATTAAAGGGTCAACTCGACCTCTTATTACATCTCATCTGTTTGCTAAAGAAAACTGCCAGGTTCTGAGAGCTGAGTTTGCCCTCCTGATGAACTAATAAGTTAGTCTGTTAGTGTTTCATGGATCCTTGCAGAAGACATGAGACTCTGGGTTAGCGATAAAAGGCATAATTTCTCACAGTAGCATTATTATCATATTTGCATTCCTTCTTATTCTGTGGCAGGCACCGAGGCCAATGCAGAGGCCCAGATGGCTGGTGCACATGCAGTGGGTTGCACTTATGTAATACTGAGCATGGAGAATTCACTGACTTATAACAAGCAGTAAGCAAGCTGCACTCCATCCCAGAGGGAGACATTATCTCATCCCTAAAGGTTTCTAACTGTAAGCACAACCTTGTGAAATGGCCAAAGTACAGGGACTTGCATTATTAGACTCCTACACTGACTTGTAGGAGTGTGAGAGACCATGAGGACTGCCCCCCAACAAAAATGAGAATGAGATTGTCAAAGCTCACAGCTGAAAGATCACCCCATGTAAGACTATTCTACTTTCACTCATTTAGTCATAGAGAAATAAAGCATTCCTGGATTTCTCAATGTTTCTGTGAAAGCCCCTTAGGAAACCTTACTCTTCACGTACATGAGAATTAGATCTATAGTTATTTGTCTAGTTAATTTTTCTGATATGAAAGGAAAAAACTTCTCATGTTCCCAGGGAGGTTATGTGGTTACAGTTGTTAAAAGGTCCATAGAGTAAACTTCAGGGTCCAAGGAGACTTGAGCATTATCTTATCAATATTGATATTTCAGAAGGAATAAACCCCCAGACACAGGGAGCTATTTGGCTCCTAGAGAGATTTTATTTACATATCAAAAGGCTGGAGTTAATATCTGGGCACATTAGAACTCGGGGTCTCTAAGGAGACCCTTCTGGGAAGGGAAGGGGACAGCTGCATCTTTCCCTTTACAAACAGAGAAAACACATTTTACTTATTTGGTATCTCCCCTGTGGAGTATCTAGCTACTCAAATAGCAAACAAAAAGTGGTATCAACTCTCATCATGTCACCCCAAGGACATGAGAAGGGAAGCTGATGAATTTATTTTTTATTGTAAACTAATAAGAAATCTGTATCTGACCCAAAATATCTCCTGGGAGTATTCAGGATAAAATTAATAAAGACTAATACTAAAAAGCCAACACTGTCTATCATAAAAGAAGCATCTATTAAGCATTTATTATATTTTAGGCCCAGATTTAATGTCAAAGATAGGGGGCTAAAAGGAGCCTGGCTCCTAACTCCTGGAATTTAAAGTGTGTAAAAAGATTTCCACCAAGCAAGAAAATTTTAAAGGACTACTTAAGGGTATATTCAGCGTGAAAATTAAATCCTTAGAAAATAAGCGGAATGTAAGAAACAATAGAGAACACATAAATTAGTAAAATATTTTGGGACTATTTATTATTTATGCCAATATATGACTAATTTTGTAGATGTCTTTATAAATACTGGAACTAAATCTCCAGACAATAATGATTTATAAGATGGCAGTGGAAGTATTTAAAGGATAGTTAAGATAAAGCCCTTGGTAAAAAATTGTGGATCCTGTTAGAAATACATCGTTACATATGTATATTGAAATTGTTTCTTTTTTTTAACTTTTTTTTTTTTTTGGAGAGGTTTTTGCTACAGGGCATGTGCACTCTCCAGAAAGACAGAGAGCCAGGAAGCAGGAAATCACCCCCTAGGGAGGACAGCCATACTGCAATCCCTTCTCCTCCATTGTCCTCTCTCTGGGGGTCTTGAGCATACATATACACACACCCAGGGTGAGTTTAAGCCACCAGGTCCAGGACTTGAACCGTGGTCGACTACATGGGAGTTCAGCGACATAGCCAATACACTAACTGCCGGTCCCTGTATGTTGAAATTTTAATCACTACAAATAAAATATATAACTTTCAGACCAGCAGATGAATTTAGGGAATAAAAGGACAGAAAGTGCTAGAATATAAATGACTCAGAGGTTTTCAAGGCTAAATTAGTAGGAGGAAAATATCTGCATAAATAGGGAAGAAATATGCAAGAAGATGAGATGTGGGTATAAGATTTAAAAACATAATTTACTACTTTATCAAGGCCAATCAAGGCCAATCTAAAACATTAACAAGCCCCTTTTAAAAGTACAGTCAATTAATTTAAAAATATAATAAGGATTTGTATTTCAGGTCCAGCCATTGTGGTGGGCTAAGAAGCTGCAGTCTATAGGCTGTGGCCATATTGGAGGCTTGGGTTTGATTCTGACACTAATATAAAGATGGGGAATGGCTGCAAGCACCTGTAATTGCAGCAACTCTGGAGGCTGAGGCAGGCAGACTATGACATATTAATAGTTCTTATCTTAAAAAAACAAAACAAAAAACTGGGGGCCAGCATGTGGCATGGTGGTTAAGGTGCTAGATCCCATATAGGTGACAACATGGTTTGCATCCTGGACCTGGAGGCTTGAAAAACACGTGGGGCACGTGTGCATGCAAGCCTAGGTTCCCAAGAGGAGAAGGGGACTGCTGCATGGCCATTACTCCTTCAGGTGAGGGGTGATTTCTCATGTTCCCTCTCTGTCTCTCTGTCTCTTTTCTGCCCTATAACAAAAACTAGAAAGGAGAATTTGTATTTTCACATATGCAAAACTTACTAATTTTACAACTAGAATGAAATGTGACTAAAAGTAGTGTACCTATGGGAATTTTCTTTTAGGAATGTATTTCCGTCACAACTGAAAGAAAACTTGTACTTGCAAAAAAAGAGAGGTGATGTTTGCTTTCTTAGCCTTCAAAAGGCAGGCCAAATAATTTAAATAAGTAAGAAAGATAATACAACACTAGAACAACAACAACAAAAACCCTGCTCTTTCTCTTAACCCCAGATGTAACTGAGCAAATTATAACCTTAATATGTACATTTGCTCTTATTGCAAACTAGACACTTACCCAGATAAAATAAGACAAAGAAAATACATTAGTGGTGAAAATGTTATCAATAATCCTTTTACTACATTTAGATACTGTAGACAAGTCCTAAATATCATTATGACATTGTTTTTGCTCATTCTTTCACCAAGTTGTGAGTACTACCTTATTTCAATCTCATCCTACATTTGAGCCTCGTTATTTAACTAACTGTAACAACTATCTTTTTTAAAAATAATTATTTATTTTATTTTATTTATTCATTCATTTATTTTTTAATTTGACCAGAGAGAGACAGAAGGTGAGAGTGAGAGAGAGAGGAAGTGAGAAAGTAAGCCACCAGATTCAGGACTCGAACCCTGGTCGGCCATGTGGGAGTGTCCAGTACCTTAATCACCGCACCACCTGCTGGTCCCCTTTTTTTTTTTGAGAGGTTTTTGCTGTAAGGTGTGTGCACTCGCCAGAAAGATAGAGACAGAGAGACAGAAAGTGAGATATCACCCCACAGTGGGGAGGCCATGCTGCAATCCCTTTTCTTCCATTCTCCTCTTGGGATCTCGGGCATGCTTGCACATGTACCCGGCAGGAGTTTAAGTCACCGAGCCCGGGACTCAAACTGCAGTCGACTCCATGGGAGTTCAGTGACATAGCCATTACACCAACTGCTGGGCCCGTAACCAAATGTCTTATAACTGTATTTCAGAGTGTATTACTTAATTGAGTTTTGTATTTTTCACACAATCCTAAGAGGCAAGTTGGTGTGGAAATGATCTCCATTTTTCAAATGAGAAAGCGTAACTTAGGGAAATGAAATGACTCCCTTAAGTTTATAAGTCTCAGGAGTGAAAGAAAAAGTGGGTCAGGTCTCAGATTTTCTAACTTCAAGCTTGGTTCTCCTATTAAATCACAGTACATTTGAGAAAATATCATTTATTGAATGTTAGCTATGAAGTTGGTTTGGTTAAACTGATTTATGAAATAAAGGATTTAGAGCATAATTACATTATTATCTTACAAGTTTTAAATTAAGAAGCCCACATCATGTGGGGTAGATTTGATTTAACTCTATACTTAGGAAGATTTACATTAACAAAATATTTTAACAATAAACAATGAATAAGAGCTGATGGAGGAGAAAAGTGGGGACAATTATTCTGAGAAGAGTTGGTGCTTAAGGGTACTAAATCGTACAACAGAGCAGAGTTCTGCAAGCAAAAGCTAAAGATTTCGTTTCTAGTCTCTGCTTTGTGTAGTTTGGCTCTCAGTCCCCTAAAACATGAATCAGTGTGTAAAACAGAAGAGTAGCAACTGCTGTCACAGGACCTGGACCACGCAGGCTGCTAAAGTGTTAGACACCTGCAGACATGCTTCTCCTCTGCCTGGTCCCCAAGGGTTTGCAGAAGAGGGACTGACCTGGCTCAACTCTCATCCTTACATTCTTTTCTGTAGGTCTAGCTAATGAGGATTTTTGAAAGAACTGATTTTTGTTTACAAACTCTTTTAGAGTAGTATTTTACAAACTTGATTGTAGCATCTTAATCATAATCACCTGTTGAACTATTCACTTCTTGAGATTTTGATTGTCTAGCAATATGGTATGTTTCAGGCATCTGTAAATTGTTTAAAAACTTTCTAGATGAGGCAGCTCCAAGGCCTGGTGGTTAAGGCAGTAGAATCTCACATGGCCAACTATATGATTCATGTCCCAGATTGGGAAGCTTGAGAAACACAATAGAAATATATGTGTGCATGCCTGAAATCACAAAATGGGGGGTGGGGGGGAGGAATGGAGAAGTGGTTGCAGCATAGTCATTTCCCATGGGGAATATTTTTTCCTCTCCTCCCTCCCCTCGCCTTTTTCTGTGCCTCTGTCCAGTGAATGTAGTGTGCCCTCTGGCAAAATTACAAAGAAAAAAATCTTCCAGATGATTTGGCTCATCAGAATAACTAATATACTTGTCAAATATTAGCTTATAGGTTGTACTCTGTTGCCCACTATTTCTAGCTTCTGGATTCTCACCCCTACTTTAAATACATTACAACCTCAAAGGAAAGAGCACAGCTTATTTGATTGAACAACGCTTAGAATATTTACTGGGCAGCATTTTCATATTGGATGAAGTTACTGCTCCTTGCAGGGGACACCCATGATGGAACTGTCTAGTTACCTGGAAGGGAGCCATCCAGGCCTTGCATTTTCCTACCTCTTTTGAGTTTAGCATAGTGGGTCTAAGTTTCTATGTCTATATCATTTCACCTGAGAATAGGATTACTACAATTTAGACTTCATTTTGGAAAAGACAGTGGTCTATTTAAGCCTCAAGACTAAGCCATGTACACAGTTAAAAAAAAATCCCCTAATTGGGAATTGTGAAATTCATGAACAATGAAAAACCAAAGCTTACTTTGGTTTTCCTGTTCCAAAGATAACTACTCAAACTCAAAATGAATTTCAATTTTCCTCAACTGGAAAAAAATAAAGATAGTCGTGAATGAAAGATATTTTCAAAGTTTAAGACCATTTTTGGTTTGATGCATGTTGATTTTATTGAGTTTTCATAATGCTATATTTTCTTGCATTAGAGAAGTATTGATAATGTCCCTCCAAGGTGTTCTCAAATATGCTAAGATGCAGACTCAATGGAGGCCGGGACTATTGTTAGTTTTGTTTGTTGCTAAAGAGCCAGTGCACCCAGCACTGAACCTGATACATCACAGACACAAAATAAATATTTATAGCATAACTGAATTAGTTTACCTAAATAAAAAGATTTTAGAATGTGGACGGTCATCCATAAGGTTGCCCAATACTTAATATTATCTATTCCTTTTTTTGTCAGTCATTCAAAATCCTTCTGACTGTCCTTTAAAACTATTAGACATATTCATAAGCTTTCCTTATT
Source organism: Tupaia belangeri chinensis (assembly GCF_000334495.1). Classification (NCBI taxonomy): domain Eukaryota; kingdom Metazoa; phylum Chordata; class Mammalia; order Scandentia; family Tupaiidae; genus Tupaia; species Tupaia belangeri. The sequence goes on from NW_006160142.1 coordinate 8,807,188, forward strand.
TGACTCTGTAGCTACCAGAGTGAAATAACACCCATCCTCTCTACCCAGCACTGGTTCTATAATTGTATACCATCTAGATTTCTCTAATAATGTAAATAGTTTATACATAATTTTGCAATTTACTATGTCTATGCATAGTAATTATTTTCCTGACCTTTCTGCATTACTTTTATGATAAAAGTTTAAGAATTACAAGGTTAAAAAAATAGGGTGACGTAAATATTTAGAGCAGATTTTTTTTCTGTTTCCATTAATGACCACCTTTAAGGCAGCCATACTTCCAATACTCTCTTTGGAAGTCCCTTCCACTCAGTATGCCTCCGTATCTTTGGCCTCCTCAGTTTGCCTCTGGGATTTTGTCCAAGTCTCATTGCCTATATCATGTAGTACTTTCCAGTGTAAAAAGCCACTGTCACCATTCTAAGGCTCTGACAATCATATTCACTCTCATCGCTCCTTCTTTCACTAATATTTCCCAACTTCCTCAGGCCAGAGTCCTGGTGCTCCCCATTATTTGGAGAAGTTGACTAGGGAAACAGGTTCCACTCCTCTGAATTATGCTTACTTAGGTCCATATTCTGTAATTAACTCCCAAGGTGCAAACCTCTAAATTTATCATAGCTCATCATTCCCCAGTCCAAGGAGGGCAAAGTTGGGACACATCAGTAAAAAGTCACTACTAATCATGCTATCGATTTTGTATTTTAGTGTAGCTTCCTTGTAAGTTTGAAACAAATCGACTCCCAGAAAATTCCTTCTATCTCTCATTAAAATAAATGTTCTGTTCCAAATCTCTATGCATTCACATATGACTGAGAGTCTTGTCAGAGAAATGTCCATCATCCCCATAGATGGGAGGGAAAGAAAAGAGCTGGAAGATATGAAGGAATGCCACATTTTTGTAATGAAATTTCAGTCTGACTTGAGTTCCTTGCTATCCCTAGTACTGTATAACTTACATATTAATATGTTGTATGTCTACCTAGCTCTATGTGCTCATCTTTATATGAATCTATTTACAAATCTATGAGTATATACCTGTCTGCCTATCTACCTATCTGTCTGTTATTTATATATCATCTATCTGTATCAATTTTCTCCTTAGGAAGATTTGCCTTTATGAGCTTTGTATCATTATATTGACCTGAACTAACCTGAGCTGTATAGGAGATTTACATTTAGCACAAATTCTGTAAAAATTCTTTGTCTAAGATCTCCTTTAAGTTTTTTTTTTTTTTTTTAAATGAGCTTCCCCAAGTAATAAACTCAAACACCAAGAATGAAAGAATAATATTTAACCCATTTGGAGTCTGAAATACCTTATTCTTATCTAATACACTTATTTTTATATAAATTGAGCTTATGTTTGGATTTTTTAATCTTCATACTAGAAGTGATTTCTATTGAAGGATTATTAATATAAGTCATGGCAATGATAATATAAAGAGTAATTTTGTAAATTTACACTCTTTAGTAAGAGTTAATAAGATAAAATTTCACAGAGGTGAATTTTTTTTAGCTTTATTCTCAAGTATGACCCAATAAATTAGATTTACAGGGCAATTATGCAAAACTTTTTTTATTATCACTTTGGATTAAGAATACTGTAGGAACTAATCTAATAAAATGGTAAGTAAGGCACAGCATGTCCTCCAAATGAGACTGTAAAAGCTCTGGTCTTTTTTATTTTTTATACTAAATCCTGTTCATAAGAGTTTCTATGAGTTTTAGAAAAATTTCTTTTAGACCCCAATGGAATATATCACTATAAGCATGCTCCCTGACTAAAAAAAATAATACAGTGACAGCCATGATTGAGATTCATTTCACAGATTTGATTAATCTGACATCTGACTTTTGGAAATCATCAAAGATGTGTACAATCATGAATCCTGCAGAATTTTCTTCTGTTCCTAGTACTGATTCATTCCAGAGGGTCTGGAAAAAATCTTCCCTGTCCCTACACCTAAGGAACTCAAGAGATGTCTAGCTAAGGAAAGGAAAAATGAGATCTGCTTTTGCTCTCAGTGCAAAACAACAAATGAATGAAGTGGCAACAGAGATATTTGGTCAAAGAAAGGCAGAGTAACTTTGTCCTTTAAGAATTAGAACCAAAGGGCTCCATAATCTTCTGGCATCTACTCAAGATTGTATTTATGGTTAGAAATGTACATTGTTGGAACTCCTGGGATCTTCTGGATTCTTTGTTTAAGGTCTCGGTCAACTGCAGCCATGATGCAACACTTGTGCTGAGTTACTCTCTGTACTAAGCAGCCATCCGTGTAGGTTCCTTTATGTGTGCATGGTAAACGTTCAAATCTTGGATCCTTAGTGATCCTTAGAGCCACTCGATACTTTTGCCCCAATTTTTCAATTTCAGCCATTACACACTCAAGTTATATAAGGAACACACTTGGCATACAGACAGTCCATCATGGACTTCATTAAATCCAGTTTGGCTTTAATGGAAAAGTTGATAAAGTTGTTATCAACCAGGATGTGGTAAGGTGGACCCAGCTGTGTATTACACTGAAAGAATAAGCAGGAAGGGTGTTGGGGGACGTCTCTTTCCTTCAGCATGCTAGGATCTTTCTTTTCTTTTATTTTTTTTAGGTTTTAATCTATCCTTTTCTTTAAGCCTCTGATCTCTGAAATTAAGCATTTGCTTCATGGTCACATACTTTCTTGTTTTCTTTTGTTTTCCCATGCTCACACCACACTCTGATTTCTTCCGGACTCCCCATCTAGATATTTTCTAACTGTGCCTTATCCCGTGGAAGCTCTGGGACAAATGGCTAGGTTGGTATGTGAAGAGAGTTTTGAGAGGGCCATATTACTCAAGGCTGTAAATATCTGAAACCCTTGTGTGCAAATCCTTAAAAGTAATTTTTTTAATTTATGTACTCATTCATATCTATATTTAATTACTCAAATATTTTACTGAAGTTTTAAATAGTTGGAAAGAAGATCTAATTAGAAACAATACTATATCAAGCTTAGTTGGAAAGAAGATCTAATTAGAAACAATGTTATATCAAGCTTTTTTATTTTTAATTTTAATTTTTATTTCTATTTCTTTTATATATTCAATCATGCTACCCAGCGTATGAAGTAAATATTCCACCATGTGTATAATTTTCACCAGTCCAGTTCACCATAGTAGAAAGTTATAAATCAAATGAAAATTCCAAAGTTTTTGAGACCCTCTCTTACTGATTTAAACAAATATATTTGCGGATCAGTAGTTGGTGTAATGGCTATGTCGCTGGACTCCCATGTAGTTGATTGTGGTTGGAGTCCCAGACGCAGTGGCTTAAACTCACGCTGGGCATGTGTGTGTGCATACCCAAGATCCCAAGAGGAGAATGGAGGAGAAGGGATCATGGTGTGGCCATCCCACACTGGAGGGGTGATTTCTAGCTTTCTGTCTCTCTGTCTTTCTGGAGAGCACAGGCACCCTATAGCAAAAGCCTCCCCCCAAATTGTGTATATATATATATATATATATATGTGTGTGTGTATATATGTATATATATACATACATTATATATTTGAAAAATACTTAAAAATCAGATATTGCGTATCATTCTGTTTTCTTTTGGTTAAAAATTTTGCCAATGGGTACATGAGAAGCAAAGAGAGAGAAAGAGAAAGAGAAAAGAAAGTAAGAGAGCAGCCCAACTCCCACCCAGGAGGCATGGTCATGCTGCAATTCCTTCTCCTCCATCTCTCCCTTCTTTTGGAATTTTGGGCATACACAAACAGGTGCCTAGCATGTTTGTGAAGTGCTGAATCATATGAATCCAGTCATAGGCTGCCCCCCCTTTTTTTTCTTTAATGCATAGTTTCATTGTACTTAGTCCACATTTATTCTTGTTTAAAATTTAAATTTGAAAGTCATTCTTGATCAATCTATCTTTTTTAAGATAATATATAAATATATATATATATATGCAAGTTTAATGTTGTGTGACTCCAAAATTTTAAATGTTAAAGGGTTTTTTATATAAATTGTTTTTATAAATAAAACAATGCAGTTTTTAAAAAATATAAGTTTTTATAAATCTGATTTTATAATAGAACCTATCTGCTCAAATAACAGAAATAAATGGAAAATTTAAAATACTTATTAAATATGTATCTCATTTGAGGTGAGTTGAAAGTTATAAAATTTTATTTTATTATGCTGTGGATAGATGTTAATTTTCCTCTGGATATCACATGGATAAATACAACTATTTTTCTATTTCTTTTATCTTAAACTTTTATAATTTTTTCAACATCTATTAGTAGATAAGAATGGAATGGAGTTCTACTCAAATACCATGTAGTAATCAATCATCAAAAAATTATTTTTGGGTGGTCTGCCAGTGGCGCGGTGGTGACACTGGCTAGTGGTCCTCTATAAGGCTAGATCCAGATGGAAAGGTCTCAAGTTTCTGTCCTGGGTCTTTCTCTCACACCAGATGCTCTTGTGTACATGTTTACATCCAGCCCAGCAAGGGAACTGAGTGCTCAAATAAGTCCTTTGTCATTTTTTTTCTTTTTATTGAAAGTAAAACACTGAGAACAACTTGTCTTGGAAAATGATTTGTTATTCAATTATTAGAGTTATTTTCTCAACATTAAGAATATTTCTTTTTCATTTTTGGTAACTGACAAAGAAGCCATTAGAAAGTAAAAAGATATCCTAGGCACATTCTCAGGCAGACTGGTGTTAGGAAAGAATACATATTAGAATAAAAAATTTTGAATTAAAGTTCTTTAAAATAATTTGTGACCATATAGTCTTAGGAAAGCCTTCATATACTCCATTGTGTGCCTTAGACCATTAGAGTAGAGAACTGGCCCAAAGGACTTGCTTGTTTTCAGGCTTACAAACCAAATCAAGTGAGGCTGGACAAGTTCTCTGAGCTGTGTGCATTGGCAACTGAATATGCTTAGGTATCAGTTATTTATGCTTCCCTGAAAAACTGTTGTCTTACATATTCCTTGGATACTGGAATCAAGGTGGGTCATGACAATGCACTCTGAAAAGCTGGGTTATGAAAAAGCCCTCTATATTAAGTATAAGAGCTCCAAATCCAACAACATAATTAGTTAGTTTCCTTATGCATTTAATTAGGCTCCTAGTATAACATCACACATTTGAGTTATCCTTGCCATAAAATAGGGGTTGGGAGCAAAGAGTTGGAAATTAAAGAAAGGAAAAGAGAGAGACAGACTGAGAGACAGAGAATGATTGAGGTTATGGTTTTCTCTAAGCCTGTGTAATTTTGCCCTTACATTGATACCATTTCAGAGAAGGTTCATAGTTTTTATTTACTATTATTAAAAAATTAATCTGTGTCTAACTATAGATAAGGAGAAATATTTGTGGATTTTGTTGTTGTTGTTGTTTGTTTTTTTGTACTCAGGAAACACATACATGACTTGGAGATTCTCATTAGGAACAAATAAAGAAGATAAACATCACAGGAAATGTTTAATTCAGAACTACTTCCTAAACACACAACTATCCCTTGAAAGGTAAAACAAATAAATCTAACTAGTGTTGCCTATTCCATTTTGACTCTAACATCTGCTTTTAAATCAAGATGTTTCATCTATAAGTGAAATCTAAAAGTTAGTAATAAAAGATCGTGCTTTATACAGACCATCTATTGCACAGATTTATTGTTATAAGTGATACCAGGGTATAAGAAACTTGTAGATAACTCCAAGTGAAATGAATGATCTTTATACACTTTGCCCAACACTATTTTAAAAAAGAGTTGAGCTTGGCAGGATGAGGTTTACGCAACTGCCCTTCTGAGCACAATTTATCTCGTCTAATAGTGCAGTTGAATCTATATCAGATCCCTAGCAATAATTATTGCTCAGTATTCCAGAAATTGCAGTCTCTAATGTGTAACATAGAAAAACAAACAGGTGCATTTTAGATTTTCTTCAGTGTAAAACTTAGACTCTTATCTACCATTTTATATACTCAATGTTCCCACTTCTCTGATACATATGATCTATACTTACCTGCAATTCAAGGCCTACATGCTTTATCTTTTGCTGCCCTGCTTTGTAATGATGTAGTTCTCTTTCACAGAAATATGAGCATCAAATAGAGATGAACAATCCAGAATTTTACTACAGCAAATATGTTCACATAGGCACTGATCAGTCACACTTAAGGTGAAGCACATTAAATGTCCTTTCCAACATAGTGAAACTGAGTGTATCAATCCCTTCACTGTCAGACGAGTATGATAGACACAGAGTAGGACTCAGATCAAGTCAATGGGCCCTAGTGCTGCTTTTTGCTATTTGCGTACTCATGGGTGAGTAGTAGTTTACCTTCTGTCAGTACCTTATCATATTTGTTAACTGGATAAAATTAATAATTGCCCCTGTGCTATTTACCCCAAGGCTGTTATGATTTTCAAATCTTCTGAAAAAGCCTTTTCATTTAACCCTGACCTATTAGTATGCTGTGAATTTATCCTAAAAATCATTAGTCAATCTCATCATTTTGGGGATAGCCAAGGATACAACTTCTAACTAGGCTCAACAGTGGCTGCCCTTTTTGCCATTGTCTTCAAATCTACCAGTTCTCTTTGTCTATTAGTTAAGGAGCTGCTTACCATGCTGCTTGCCAGCTCTTATGTTTGGTACCTGGAATCTCACAGTTTTCCCCTCCCAAAAATACAACAAGATGCCTGGGGTCCAGAAATTATAGAAATGGGGCAGCTACTGTTGAATTTCCTTATGGGGATGGAATTTTTTTCCTTGCACATTTCTCAATGTCAGTCAATCTTCACATGCCCCAAACCAGAATGTCCTTCAGGATGATTGATCTTGTTATCACCATAGAAAAGTAACTCTTGACATCAATAGAGCTTTAAAAAGTGCTGACATCCACACTGGGATGCACTGTAATTTTGCAAAACTCAGAATCTGTAAAGTTTGAGAACTACTAATCTAGAAGAACCTAGAGGATTCTTAAAGAAATTTTTGTATATGCACGAAATGTCCCAATTTTCTTTTTTTTTCTTTTAAATTTACTGAAGGGCATGTGTACCTCTCCTCCATAAGAAAAACAGAGAGAGAGAGAAAGAGAGAGAGAGAGAAAGCAACCCTCATGGGGGAGAGCTGCACCACAATCCAGTCTCCATTTCTCTTTTTGTGATTTTGGGCATGCATACACACATTCTCAGCATGTTTTTCAAATCATTGGGTCAGGGACTTGAACAGTACAGTCAGCCATGGGGTATCAAGCCAACTTAACTAACATGCCACTTGCTGGCTTAAAAGTCCTAATGTCTTATATATTATAGAATTTAATAACTAAGCAAAAGAGAGAAAGAGAAAGATCTGGCATTCTTCTAGAATCATTGACTTTGAATTAAAAATGAAAATTCTCCTTAGGGCATTTGTGCTCACTGGAGAGAGAGGAAGACAGATAGACAGACACAGTAAGAGGGAAAGTGAGAAATCATCCCCCAGGGGGGATGGCCACACCACAATCCCTTCTCCTCCATTCTCCTCCTGGGATCTTGGGCACACATGCACACATACCTGGCGTGATTTGCAATTGGCCATCTGGGAGTCCAGCAGTGTAACCACTATGCCATCTGCTAGTCCCAAGTCGATCCATTCTTATTCTGATAGCTATTTCAGCTGATTTTGTATCCCAGCTCTAGACTATGGTTTCCTGAAGAGCAACAGCATCTCATTTATCTTTTATTCCCCCTTCTTTACATGGTCCTCAGTATATAGGAATTTGGTAAGTACTGACATTAAACTGAACTAATAGCACTGTTATCTCAACCTCAATCTTCTGGTTGTTATTATTATTATTACTATTGTAAAGAGATATTTGCTATAGGGTATGTGCACATGCCAGAGAGACAGATAGAAACAGAGAGACAGAAAGCGAGAAATTACCCTCCAGGAGGGATGGCCATGCTGAAATCCCTACTCCATTCTGCTCCTGGGATTTTGGATACATACACACACATGACCATATCAGATCTTTTGGTTTTTCAAGTTGAGTAAAATTAGACATAATCATTGTTTCCCTTTAAAAGCAAACTACAGTACTTTAGAGTATCAGGCAATAGACTATTTTTCCAAAAGAAGCCAGCATTTTGGTTACAAACTACATTTGCATAGATTAATTCAAGATGGCCTAATTAAAGTAGTAAATATATTTGAAAGCTTAATAAAGTAATAGCCATGAAAAACCATTTTATTACCTGTTATATTGGTAGGAAAAAAAAGCTTTTTTTTTCCCCTAAAATCCTTGATCTCAGTGTCAGTGGCTTCATATATTAAAAAATCTTGACAATAACACTGAAAAAGAAAAGAACATCATTGAATCTATCAGTAACCTGGACCACAGATAAACATGCACATTGCTGCTGAGTACATGGCGTGTTTCCATAATTATAATCAGCTGGACTGCTTAAGTGAGTGATACCGTTTAAAGTAGGAAATTAAAAGTTTGAATTATTTTTGCAAATTTGTTACTGCTTCTTAAGGGTTGTTGGATTCCAAAATTGCTATAGCCGCTGATTGTATGTTGTTTACAATCAATCTATAATTTGCCTAGCTGCTTCCAATAAAATATTAATGCAATCAAACCTAAACTGTTTTCTTTCACATTCATCTTCTCATTGCGGGTCACGCTATAATTCTCTTATTAAAATGAGTCAATTGTGTTCGCTGTTTAAATGTACATATGTTTGCAAATCTCATCTTGAAGAGTTCAAAAGTTTTTTCTTTTTCTTTTTGATTGGGATATCATTGTCTCTGATTTTCAACAAAATATTTTTTGGTGCTATTCAGTAGTGCTAGGCAATATACAGATCATTAAGGGGTATAAAGTATCTGACATTTAAAGTACGATTTGGGAGACAATAATGCTAAACATAAAAGGGTAGGAATATAAGACATGTTTTCAATAGAATACTGCGGGCTATCTTTTCTAAAGAGAAATGGTTCTTATGGAAGGTCTAGGGAGTATCAGAAGAGGGATGGAGGGCAGGACACCTATATAGAGGGTGGTAGTTCTCAACCCCCTCCCATAAGTGGCTTTGATAATACCTCTTTTTAAAAAAAAAAAAAAAAAAAAGTCACGGTATAAACAGTTTGATAAGAAGAAAATATCACTTATATTGAAATGGCCATGTATCAGACTGGAAAATTTGGTTGTACCTAGGCCAAAGATCTTCTATAGACAGGGGAAAGGTAAAGAACAGGGCCTAACAGCTGCTGAAAAAAAGGGAAACAAAACCAAGACAAAATAAAAAGCATTCAGAACCTTTGAGGATTATTTTGGCCTGAATAAATAATCAGGGGTGTAAAAACAATGAATGTGGTCTGGTACAAATAGATTTACAACATTTTTTTTTTTTTTTTTAATTCAGAGAAGAGTTTCTGTCTGGAAAAAAAAAAAAAAGTCCCTTAAAGGCCTAGATGGTGATAGGGGAGCTCAGATTCTCAGACATAATTGAGATTATACTGGGCCTAGAAGAATTACTTTATCCTGTATAGGACTAAATAGATCATAAATTTCCTACATGGTCATCAGAGGTTCCACATTTCATAATGAAAAAAAAAAAAAAAGAACTTACTTTAAACTGTGTCCTGCTGTGTGTGATAACTAAAAGGGCTTACTGATCTCACCATTCAAAGCAGCAAATGGACCATATTATTTAAACCGCTCCTTATTTCATTCAAACAAATAGCCTGACTGACTTTGATACAAAAAGTAATGTCTTACCAAACATTCCTTTGGTTTATGCCTCATATCAGGTCAATAAACAAAAACCACTGTAACTGAATAAATAAAGCTAAATAAACTCATTGTTTCTTAGGCTAGGAAGAGTTGTATCACTTAAGGAACAAATTTCTTATGGGTCCTTCTGAACAGAAATATATACAGCTAGTTTAGAGTTTCTTAATGGCACTATTGACATTCTGTTCTTGATAATTCTCGTGTCACAATTTCTTATTTAAATGTAATTATTATACATTTTTGTGGAGTAAAACATGGATTTTCAAAGCATGCAGTGTGTAGTGATCAACTTGAGGATATTATCATAGTCACTGTTTTGAGCAAAGAACATCACATTATGATGTATATCTTCAATTTCTGAAATAAATACAGAGAGAAAGAGAAAGAAAGGGCAATGTCTCTCTTTTTTTTTTTTTTGACTCTATTATGGTATGCTATTTCACAACTCATTTGTCCTGTTGACATATATTTCTGTGTCTGTGAAATGGTTTTTTCTTAGCCTCTCCCACCTTTATCCTGCCCCCTCCCATGCAGTCTCTGTTATTTACAGTTATCCTCTCTCCTTTTATGTCTTCGATCTTTCAATTTCTGCCATGTTGTGCAGGCATTCATAATATATTGAGTTGGAGACACACAGTGTTTGTCTTTCATAGTCTGACTTATTTCACTTAGCATTAAATCATTTAGCTTCATCTACCTAATGATAGAATGTTGTACTGAATCATAGAATATTGCTTTTGTCTTGGCTGAATAAAATTCTATTGTGTATATGCTGCATTTTCCTATCCAGTCATCACTTTGTTGTATATTTGTGTGATGATGAGTAGAAGTGTCGTATATGTTTTAGGTTATTGAGCAGAATCTCTGGCCTCTATTTAGTGAAAGCCTATTAGTGGTGTGACAGGCTCATAGGGTGTAACAGTCAAAACTGTCTCCTACATTTGCAAATGTCCTTTTATGAGCAAAATCACCTGTGGTTGAAAATCACTGGGCAAGGTAAAGAGAAGAAAAAAACATCAAGTAGACAATATTCTGTTAAATGCCTTGGTTGACTTATGAAACATTTTATAAACTCTTTTTTCTTTCACAAATAATCCTTATATTATTTAGGTCTCAAAAAAAAGGCAAAGTTCTCAAAGAGGTCCAGGATGAGATGAATAGACCTTGATCAGGCAGTTGAATGTGCATGTTAGAGGCTTAAAACAGTTTTTCTTGATTTTTATAGACCTTTATCTTCCCTGACAATATATAACAGACCAAAATTGGGTTATATGCTAATAGCTTCTAGCTCTTTACCATTACATACATTATTATCAGCAGATGCTTTTTGAAGTGAATTTGGAGAACGCTCTGGTATTTAGTTTGAACTGAGCAGAAACGGTTCATTTTTTTTACTGTTGAAATATGAGCTTTTGTGTTATGTGATAAGAAAGCAGTAATGCAGCATATTTAAGCTGGGAGACCAAGACATCTGAAGACATGAGACACAGACGAATAACTGCAATCATATAAGATGGGACTAGAAGGCACTTTAGAGCCATGTCTGCAGATCCCCAATCTTGACAGGGCAAACAGATCTCAGAGATCTCTAATGTCTACTTTTAACAGTCAAATGGCCCTTTCTTTTGTTTTGTACACGATTACTCAAGTACCCTTGAGACATTTCTCCATGTGCAACAAGAAATGTTAGCAATAGCATGTATGCTTCTTCAGCATACCTACAGGAAAACCATGGCTAGTCTATTATACAAAAGCACTTAGGACAATGCACTCAGCTTAGTTTGTCACTAACTAATATTAGAATAACTTTGGATTATGTCTTTAATATCCTGGATTCCTTTATTCATATGTAACCACATTCTTTTGATAAGATAAGTAAATATGATATTAAAATTAATATAATGTGTGAAACTGACATGAATTTCTCTGCTGTTTGAATTGCCGTAATGATAAATCTCAATATTACAAAAAGATTTCTGCATGTGTCTAGTTTAAATGAAGTTTTTTTATTAAAGGTGGGATGGTTTAGTTTAGGATATCATATTGGCACATGTGATTTAATCCTTGCCTACTTCCAATATACTGATACAAATTTGCATATATAGTATATTTGCATTTCATCATAGTCATTATGAAAATAGTATAACTGATTGATTCACCAACTCCCCGCTTCTTGCTAATAATCTACTATATTCAACTTCCCCCAAAGCCTCCTAAATCTAGTCACCCATCCTGAACAGCCTCCCTATGAATAAAAACTCCAATTGCTAGATATTATCTTCCGGAGTAAAAGAACTCCTACTGCTAGATATCTTCCAAACATCCATTGTGTTTGTCTTTCTCCTTTTCAAGACACGCTACCCTAATCTAAATTCCACTCAACCTAGAGACTCCTTCCTACACCATATAAAATCTCCCCCCGTATTTTCTGTTGCCTTTCTTCTAGGTGTTCTATCACCCCACATTAACAGGCTCTTCTTTGTTTTCTCCCTTGAGGACATTTCCCACTGGTACTCTGGTATAAAGAGCTCCTTTCACTTCCCGAAACCAATACAGAATTTTATTATTACCTCTCTGTATTTCTGGTTTGGGTATTCATTCCTTTACCCTATGCTTTCCAGATTATTAATCACCCCTCAACTTTCATGAACAAATCTCTTTTAACAATAGTTTATGTGGAAATGAAAAGTCTCTATTTGGTTTTGATTAAAAGTTTAATAACAACAAAAAATGTGAAGCTGCCACTCTGTGTAACTAATTTATTTGGAGACCAAAAGTAGAGATACTGTGTAGAGAAAAAGTAATGTTTTAAAGAACATTTGTCAAAACCTCAAGACTGTCCAGAGAAGAAAGTCAGAGGGGTGGATCTACTAGAATATATACCAAGTAAGAAAGATGTTATATGCTTTCTCTATTTAGTTATATTTGTATGTGTAAATGGCATGTATGTCTTTCTCTATGTATATGTGGGAAAAAGAACTAGTCAAGAATAAAGAAGAAACTAGCAAGGATATGAAGGTAACTAAGTATAACATTCAGGTAAAAATACTGTCCAATAAGGTATTCTAGTTTGATGATTAGCAGAAAGAAGAGAGATGATAACAGACTCAGTCTCTGCTCTTTTGAGAAATTAAGCTTCTGGATAACTTTGCTAGCAATCATGCATGGTTAATGCAATCACCAACACATCGAGAAATATAGTAGATTAAGAGGAAGCATTCCTTGTGCCAGGCTTGACTGATTTAGAGAAAAACTGGCAAGGTATCAAAAATGGGAAGTGGGAGGGGACTGGACAAGAGTACAGCAGTAATACTGCAGACTTACTGCTAGGCTAACCCATGTTGGAAAGTTCTAGGTCCATGTCCTGAGACATCTTTTGGTCTGCTACGCACATATGTGCCTATGATCTGGGATTGACTGTAGCCACAGGTAGATCACAGCCTCAAGATGCTGTTGAGGGTTTTCTCTCTCTCTCTCTCTCTCTCTCTCTCTGACTCTCTCACTCAAGGAAGAAATAAACTTGAAAAAACGTTGAAAGTGGGAGAAAAGTGAATAAATGAAAAACACCTAAATTTTATGGTAAATTCTGAAACCTTGTAACCATCTACTAGTTGTGTTATGTTTTCTCTATGAGACAGAAAGAGAGAGACAGCACTTCCAACAGTGTATCAATGTCATGATTCACCACCAGTACAGGATCATAGGTATACATGTGGCTGGTGTACTGTGGGAGATGGACAGACTTGAACTGGGCACCTTCTCATGTTGGAATAACTCACAGAGCATTGTCTTTTACCATTGTGCTGCCACTGTTTGACCCTGTATTTATTATTTACTTCAAATTCTAGGTCATGGTGTAAAACCAGACAGAGTTAGGAGAGGATTTGAAGAAGCTGGTGTTTTACAGCCATAAAAACAGGAGACATTAGTAACTATCATAAAAATGAAAGGACTGTCATAAAGAAGTGAGATTAGACCAATAAGTACTATCTTTAGAACTATTCAAGGGACTCCTCCCCTGCTCTGAGTCATGATTTAGAAGGTCCTGCATGTTACAAACACTCACAAAATAAACAAACAAAAAATACTCAGACAAAACTGTAACTCAGAATCTAGCACTCAGTGTTTGTCCAGCTCAACCCATAACCCAAACACCTGTTCCTATTACTGTCTTTCAAGGTCTGAGAAGATTCTCTTTTTTTTTTTTTTTTTTTTTGGAGGTTGTCTTTGCTATAGGGCATGCGCACTCGCCAGATAGGGTGCGTGTGTTCACCAGAAAGACAGAGACAGACAGAGAGACAGAAAGTGAGAAATCATCCCCCAGAGGGGATGGCCACGCAACAATCCCTTCTCCTCCATTCTCCTCTCTTAGGCACACACGACACATGCCCAGCGTGAGTTTAAGCCACCAGGTTCGGGTCTTGAACAGCAGTCGACTATGTGGGAGTCCAGCAACATAGCCATTACGCCAACTGTTGGTCCCAGTTCAAGAAGATTCTACACTGCATGTCTTACCTCTGTCTTTGAAACAAAAAGCCACTGTGTCTGGGAATTTTAAAAGTTTGGATTGTACTCTAACCCATTTATAAAGCATTGCTTAAGTAAAAAGATTATTTCAGCTATAGAAATGCTTGGGTAAGAGATGAAAGAAATTAACTTGTATTCTTTCCTCTTCAAAAGCAAGAAGTCAATAAAATATTGCATAATAAAGGAATTTTGCTATGTGTTAAGCATTTTTTTCTTTCTTTCCTTAATGTACCCATTCAGGATTCCAAAGATAATTAACGCAATAAAACAATTTTATTATTTTTGACAAGCTGTAAGATGCAATACAAAAGTGAAACAGAAATCATCTCCAAATAAAGAATGAATTTTGGTCTTTGGCAGCAAATTTACACTACCACATAATGTGGTATAAACTGTTATTTACTTTTAATAATATCAGTAAAAGCTTAGCAAAAAGAGGAAAAGTTAATCCATCAGAGTTATTTCAATTTAAAAATGATTAAAATATTTTTAAAACCTCAGAGAAAATGAGGTAGCCAAGTATTGCAGTGGATAAGGGCTGTGCAAAGGAAGCTGGATCCCACATGGCCAACCAGAGTTTGAGTCTCAAATCATACAGCAAAGCACAAGGGAATGCACATGGCCAAGGTTCTGATGGGTTAGAAAACTGAGGAAAAGGGATTGAGTAGGCCATTGAGGCCTACTCACACCTATGTGTGCCATCTAGCATTAAAAAAAAGAGAGAGAAAAATGCGTTTCTAAATGGAAACAGTATGTAAAAAAAATGCAATGTAACAACATTTCTATAAAAGATAATATAGTTGGAACAAAGAAATGACCACTATATATCCATGATTATGAAAAAGAAAATTCAAGGATGGCGTAATGGTTACATTGCTGGACTACCACATAGTTGACCAGGTTTGAGTCCTGGACCTAGTGATTTTAAATTCACGCTGGGCATGTGTGTATGTGCATGTCCAAGATCCTGAAAGGGGAATGGAAGATAAGAGATTGTGGCATGGCTATTCTCCCCCCCCTGCCGCCACAGGGGTGATTTCTCACTTTCTGTCTCATTGTCTCTGTCTCTGTGGAAAGCACCTGTACCTTATAGCAAAAATCTCTCTTTAAAAAAAAAGATTCACATGAAAATAATCCCAACACTAATTTCTGTAGAGAATAATGTTTGGCAATTATAGATCAAAGTATTTGAAAAGAAATTTGAGCACAGTGGTTTATTTGTTTTTACAAGGTATTTCTATTTCTTAAGTGACAGACTGAAAAAGAGAGAGAAAGCACCCCTCACAGGGTCTTGATGCTGGGCTCCAACCCTAGCCTTCAGCCAGCCCCAGATCATGGGTAAACGTGTGTCTAGCGTACTGAGAGAGATCTCTAGACTTGAATCCATCTATGTAAGATTACCTCAGAAAACATCACATTTTATCACTATGCATGCCAGCCCCATCCTTCATGACTATTTTTTTTATTTTTGGAGAGGTTTTCGCTATAGGGCACGTGTGTGAGACAGAGAGACAGAAAATGAGAAATCCCCCCCCGGGGGGGGGATGGCCACACCGCAATCCCTTCTCCTCCGTTCTCCTCTCGGGATCTTGGGCACGCACGCATACGTGCCCGGCATGAGTTTTTTTTTAAGCCACCGGGTCCAGGATGTGAACTGCGGTTGACTACATGGGAGTCCAGCGACATAGCCATTACGCTAACTGCTGGTCCCAATGACTTTTTTTTTTTTTAACCCAGCTACCAATTTAAGATTTTTATTACCAAGTCCTATGGCTGCTGTATCAATGGACTAACACTTTCCATATTAAAATGAAGAAAATTCCATATTAACTAGAGTTATAATGAGCTGTTTAGGGCTGAAAACAGCGGTAGGAAATTTTCTACAAAAAGCCATGAGAACACTTTTTGGAGTGATGGAAATATCCAGTAACTTCATTTCTGAGCGTTTATATGACTATAAACATTTGTCAAATTTGTTAAATATACACATAAAAAGGGTGAATATCACTATATGGAAATGATATTTCAATAAGATGACTTTAAACATATGTTCATTAACCTCAATGATACATTATCTTATCAAATAATTTAAAGTAATTTGTTTTTATATCTTGTCTAATTTGGTATTAATCAAAGAACAAAATGTGTTAAAATTGTGATTAGAGCAAGACAGTTGCTTGTGTTCATTAAAACAAAAGCTAAGACTGTATAAAATAAATAGTAAGGGGACCAGCAGTTAGCATAATGGCTATGTCACTGGACTCCCTCGTAGTCGACCGAGGTTCGCGTCCCGGACCCGGTGGCTTAAAATTCATGCCGGGTGCGTGTGCGTGCGTGCCCAAGATCCCGAGAGGAAAATGGAGAAGGGATTGAGGCATGACCATCCCCCCCTAAGGGTTGATTTCTGGCTTTTGTCTCTGTGTCTCTCTCTGTCCGTCTGGCAAGCGCATGTGCCCTATAGCAAACACCTCTCCAAAAAAAAAAAAAAAAGAATAAATAGAAAGGTATGAATTAACCTCTACAAAAAAAAAAAAAAAAAGAATAAATAGTAAGGTATGAATTATATTAGCCTTAATTTATTAGTCATCCAAACACCACCGACCTACTGATGGAACATGCAGACATGTGCACTAAAATTAATTTTTTACAGTTACCCTTTGCCAACATTCATTTCTCTAAAAGTTACATTTTATAATAATATATAAATTATAATTTTTTATTATGTAGACATGTTTAACCACTTACTGAGGTAGAATTGACATAGAAAAAGCTCTATATATTTAATATAGACAATTTGATGTATTTGAGAATAAGTATATACTCATGAAACTATCAGCATAATTAATGCCATAAATTTACCCATCATTGCAAAAAGTTTCTCTTGCCTTCTTTGATTTCTCATATTTATTTTTTGACTCTTTTGTTTCCTTTTATTCTTTTGGTGATAAGACTACTTAAGATCTACCCTATTAGCCAATTTTTAATTGAATAGAATCACATTGTTAATCAAATCATACTATTGATCATCTGCTCTATGTTGTAGAGCCGATCTGCAGAATTTATTTACCCTTTGACCAACATCTCCTTATTTTTCCCTCTCCCAAGCCTCAGAAAATCACTACTTACTTTCTGCTTCTACATGTTTGACTACTTTTGATTCTAAGCAAGATTATGCAGTATTTGTATAGATAAAGAAACGAGATTTTATGTGTCAGTTATGTAAGTTTACTTATAATTTTTACACAAGAGGTATGTGATCTTCCATCTATTCCTCTTCTATGGGTTCAGCAAATGTTAGAGATGTGTTTGAGGCTCCCTTAGTCTGTGACACTATTTACGGGGAAGTTTCAACATAACAAAAATAACATGCTAGCAATTAGTATTGTACCAAACCAGAATGAGCAGATTATTTATGGTGGATAGACTTTGGAACTAGAATGATTAAATTTCAAGTTGAACAGTTGCCAGAAAATGATGTCCTAGAGGATATTCCTTCTAGGA
This sequence comes from Tupaia belangeri chinensis, assembly GCF_000334495.1. NCBI lineage: Eukaryota > Metazoa > Chordata > Mammalia > Scandentia > Tupaiidae > Tupaia > Tupaia belangeri. The sequence continues at coordinate 8,825,009 of NW_006160142.1, forward strand.
ATATTATTATTTTTTACATCAAAATAAAGTTAGTAATTGATAAATTAAAGGTGTTGGTATTTTTAAACATCAAACTACCTTCTAATGCATTAATGTTTACCATTTATTGGGTACTAGAATCTGTGCTGAGCACTTTAAAGGCATTAACTCATTTAAGCTTTATAAACTTTTAAGACAGGAACTATACTCTCATTTCTTTAGGTAGCTTTGAGATAAATTAAACTTAATAATTTTTCTAGTATTTGCCAGCCAGGATATAAGAGTCTGGATTTAAATTCTGGCTTATCAGCGACCATGCTGCTATCATATGTAAAACTTTCTTTTCTTTTTTTAAAAAATAATTATTTATTTAATTTTATTTATTCAGTCAGTCATTTTTACTTGACCAGAGAAAGACACATAGAGAGAAGGAAAGTGAGAAAGCAAGCCACCAGGTCCGAGACTCGAACCATGGTCAGCCATGTGGGAGTGTCCAGCACCTTAACCACCACGCCACCTGCTGCCCCCCATATGTAATACTTTCTTTAGTTTATTTCTCTCTCTCTCTCTTAAAAAAAAAAAAAATTGAGTGCATCTCTCATTTTTAAAAGGATGTTTTTTTCTAGAAGGTATAAGAGACATTAGTGACCTACCATACCTCTTCATTACTTTCGTCTTTTGGCCTACTACCTTCCAGCATACCTTCCAACATTTAAAGCCTGTATATTGTTGCCAGAAGACTTCCTGACCCTGGAACTAGCTGTATACAAATGGGTGTCAGGTTAGAAATAGTAGGGAAGTCAGGTTCTCTGAGAACAGCCTTCTGACCAAGAAATAACAGGAATTATGTTGTAAACACTCCACTGCTTTCCATCTCAGTTGGAGAAACTCTGAAATCTCTGTTTCTAGTACAATTAATCTACCAATTTATTTGAAAAATGATATAATAGTTTGTCCTACATAATAGAATGTATTCTATGAAACAAATTATAAATATGTAAAACGTTTTCTTTCACAAAAACATATTAATTATCTGGCCAATTCATGTCACCTAACTCCCACTTAGAACCCTATGTAAAGTTGCAGTATTCTAAGGTATTAGTTTCCTACTGCCAATCACAGTGTTTTCAAGACTACTCAAATTAGAATTCCCCAACGATTCAAGTTAAATTGCAAAAGAAAATATTTTAAAATATAATTAAAAAATTAAAGGTAGCTTAATTGAAAAGTTCCCAACAATACCAAGTTGGTTATAATTGAAAATAAGTCTTCCATTTAACATTTTAGGCCATTATCTGAGATTATAATAATTGAGTGATGATAATTCTCCTATATTATCAGTATTGTATTATAGGTACTAATGAATTTCAGATTTTTATTTCTTATGTGCATAAATCATTAACCTTTAGAAACATTCCCTAGCTCTGCAGGCTTCAGTATGAAATAATCTGTAAATTTTCTATTAAATAAAATGGCTTAAAATTCTTAGTATAGTACTTGAAGGAAGTGGATACTGAGCAATCATTAATTCCCTTCCTTTCACTGGGTAGTTTTACTGTCAATAAATACAATATAAAAGAGTCACACAGAAAATATGAGTATGTAATAAAATCTTTTGAATAAATTATTTTTACACTTATATGCTCAAAATTTTTAAGAAGAGAGGTATTTAATAACCCACATTGTGGCCGATTCAGTCATTTCAGTCATTTCTGGTGATTAGTAACTCTCAGGAGGTCTGGGCAGCCACTTGGGGACCTAAGGGGACTTCATGGAAGCTGGATATAAACAGTGGACTCCACATGTTCTAACCCTTCGATTCTCAGTGCCCACTGCTATATAGAAAAACTGGATGCGTCTCTAGGTTAAGACTAGTTCAGGTCACTGCTGCTGTTAGACTTTTTTTAGAAATTTCTAAACGGTATCCTTTGAATTGTTCTTTATCCATTTTCTATACATTTTGGGTGATCACCTGATGATTTGGCCCAGTGTCTTGCATGAGACTCATAAATGGTGTGTTTTGGCAACCCTAATTCTATGCTAAGTTAATAGACTCATGAGATAGAAAATATTCCGTGGACACATAAGTTTGAAAATGTTATGATAAATAAATGTCAGCCAAACTATTGTAAAATAATGTAATATGCTGAGAGAAAAATATTTAACATCAGCAAAACATGGGGGGGGGGCAAAAAAATACACTGAACTAATACTGAATAGGAGGATCTCTCAAGAGTTATGTGTTCACAGATCATATCTACATACCTGAGGAAACCTGAATTAATACTTGAGTATAAGCTTTAGTGTAATGTGATAATTATCTTAGGTTCCAACTAAAACAACTGTTATATAGTGCACTGCCCCTTGCAGATTATTAATATAAATAGCCAAGTCCAATACGTCAAAAAAATCAAAGATTATGGTTGTTATTTAAAACTTAGAATACAAATAGTTCATTTTTCAAAATTAAGGACAGGTATATCTAAACAATATATGCTAGTGACCAGTGGGTCAAAATATAATATTTAATATGCATGCTTTATTAATTTTGTTCTTTTGTTGAAGCAGAACAGAATTTCATTTACTGGTGCTGAATAATTCTAATGGGTAATTACTATTACCTTCTTCTGATTTGTTTTGTCTGATTGGTTTGTTAACTTTTCTATACTTTTTTTTTCACTAATTATTTACTAATATTAAATAATCATCTTTTACATGTGCTCTAAAAAATGGAAGCATAAAAAGGAAGAAATGTATTCTCCTTTAAGAGGATGTTTCCTGAACAAATAACTAACAAAACTGCAGGCTACACCTCCATGAACTCAAAATCCCTAAAACTAACTTGGAAAGTCAAACCAGAATATATTACCTAGTGTTAGTTTATTAACAGAACGGGGTACAAATGTTATGAGGATAAGAAGACAATAGAGTAAAACTGTTCTGTAAAATTTAAATGTCAAGCAAATAAAAGGAGTGTTTATGAAATCTTAGAAATAAGAATACTAATATATATTTAAATTAAAAGGAGAATCTCTTAGAAATAACCATAGGAGTGCCTAGAAAAAATAATCTCAGTAAATAGGTGACATTTATATTCAACAATGTGTGGTTTTTAAGACATTTGCAGGATTTACATGTTAGTTATTTTCATGAATGTACTACGTAATGAATATTCAAGTTTAACTTTATAAAAAATTAAGAGATAAAATCAGGCAGGGTATCATTTATTCTACCACCATAGTACCATGATACATATTATTAATAAAAAAGGTAAGACGTGCTTGTACTTTACACTTTTCTGTTGCTATGAAGAATTCAAACTTCCTCGTGAGGTGTACTTTGTGTACTCCCCTGAGAGCTTTGGCTCCAGAACAGGTACATACTTCCTTTTGAGGGGAAGCTTTCAAAATACTGCTCTAATGAAAACTTATTTGTCCATCTAATACATTTTTCTATCAATGTTTTCATTTTAAGTTTATAGTAGTAAGCTATGTAAAATAGATCAAGGGCATTATTTCTTTACTTATGGTGGCTTTCCTTTTGTCTCTAGCAGGTGTCACTGTATGAATATAACTATGTTAGTGACTATTTAAAGAATACTCTGACCTGATTTCAAAGAAGGAACATAATTGTTGATATGCACAAGAAATCAGATACTACCTAAACATTATAAAAAAAAAAAAAAGACAGAAGGAAGGGTTTCTTCTAGCAAGAATTTGTTAATTAATTGATATTAGTTGGTTTTGCTTATTTCTTATAATATTAAATACTTAACCCTTAGTATCTATTTCTTTATTATAAACACACACACACACACGCACACACACACACACACAGGAAAACACAAGCACACATGAGCACACAAATCTATCAAAGCAATTGAAAGGAAGTAACACATTCACCATGATGATGGGAGAGAGTCTAGATTCTTTACAAAGTAATATTTTTCTAAGCATTAAAAATATCAAAAGGTGGGACCAGCAGTTAGCATAATGGCTATGTCACTGAACTCCCATGTTGTCGATCGAGGTTTGAGTCCCTGATCCGGTGGCTTAAACTCACTCCATGTTCATGTGCGTGGGTGCCCAAGATCCCAAGAGGAGAATGTAGGAGAAGAGATTGCAGTGTGACCATCCCCCCTTGGGGGGGTGATTTCTCATTTTCTATCTGTCTTTCTCTGTCCTTCTGGTGAGCACATGTGCCCTATAGCAAAAATCTTTCAAAAAATATATATATATCAAAAGGTTAAAGGGCTTATATCTACAGAATTTGTTTTAGTTATGTATGTGAATGAGTCCAACATTGTATTTTGAACCTGGCTGAGTGTTTTCTTTGAATTTTGTGAAAAATCTGCCTGAGAGACAGTATATAAATTAAGATTAATACTCTAAGACAGCATCTGAAAAGGAGTAGCAAGGATAATCAATAAGAAAAAGAGATGTAGGCACATAGAAGGGCACTGACTAGATTGAACTGAATTTCTTTTTAATCTGATAGAGCAATAAAAATCACTCTCACATTTATTACTCCCATCACCACCACTACTTACTGCAGTTAACCTAAGTAGATTAGAACACTGAATCACAGCACTAAATGATTATGCAAATCATAATTACGATAATTAAATAATGAAGCCATTCTATACACTGAGTACATCTCAGAATATATCATTTAATCCACACGACAACTCTACTAGGCCACTTTCTTATCTGCTTATAAGTCTTGTAAAATCTGAGGTAACTCAAGATCTCTAGTCTCTGTTTACTTGGAAAATGAAAGTGTTTATTTGCCTCTTAGTAACTGCACATGCAATGAATTGACTTAATGAGCAGGAGCAAGTTTATGATTTTCCATATATTTTTATGTATCTAAGATCAGAACTGTAGCTGATGAAAATAAAGAAGGACAAAATAATAATTGTAATTATATACATAGAACAGATTTACATATTTAATATTCCCACCAACCCTTGGAGGTAAGTAGTACTGTTTTTGTTTGTTTGTTTAAACTTAAATACAGAAACTTTATTAAAAAACACAAACACACAGAAAAGCTATGAGTGCAAAAGTCCTTTACGAGTCCTATGAAGCAGTGAGAAGTTTATTTCAAATTCTTATATTTGGTTCCCTGTATCTAATTCATAGGTTCCGATAACCAATCTGTATACTTCCCTTTGTGAATAGAGAAGGCACTTGGATAAAACAATATTCTGTGAGTTTTTCTGATCCTTATCCCAGAAATGGGAAGGAAAGCCTGAGTCAGTTGTTAAGAGAAGATGAAGTGGACGATCATGTCCAGGAATTAATTTCTGGATCCCCTAACCCTGATTACTCATAATATCTCCTTAGCTATTCAAAAAACTCTGGAATTTCATTAGTTATTTTCTCTTTTTTTCTTTTCTTTTTTTTACTTTTTTAAAATACATTCAATCACATTTTTTAGCTTACAAGGTGATCATTTCAATATGTGGACATTTCTCCCCGGTCCAGTTGATCAAAATATAACAATACTACCTCTCTGTCTCAACAATGCTGTCTCCGTATCCCTCCTCCAAATGTTTTTCCCCAGGCCCCACTCCTCCACACACACCACATCTGGCATTCACACCCATCTCTGGTGTTTGTACATCCTTTAGCCCGTCAGCTTCAGTTATAGAGTGCGGACACTGTTATCCTCACTGTACAGATGAGAAAACTGAAACAAAGAATATGTCTAGAAATGGAGCAAGAATAAGGAGATTTAAAAACATAATGGGTAAAGCATATAAGTCTCCCAAAAACAGATATTTAACTCACCAAACTAGCTTTCTAAAAATATAAACAATAGAACACGTACATGTAAATCTGTGGAAAGCTTCTTTATTGAATTTTCCCAAGAAGAATGACTCATGAGAAAGAGCATATAGTTTTGTATGACTTATTTTTCCCCTAAGACTTTTGACTTCCACTAACTACACATGACGGGACCATGTACTACTGCCTGTAAACAACACTATGACATTCCTTAGCCTTGGTTATGACAGTGAATGGCACAAATCAAGGTCACACAGGATCAAAGAGATATTACTTTACCTAAGATGACCCATTTTTCTTTCCGGTTATTTTTCACTAGATCAGTTCCTCAGGGTAGAACGTTTGTGTTGGTTGTAGGGAGGAAGAGATTCAGAATAGTGTTTTATATTCTTATCTTTTATTTAAAAGAAAAATGTCAAGAGAAATAGTTTGTAAGCAAAATTAAAATGAGTTGTCTATTCTGCTGCACCAACATGTGTTCGTATTCTAGATTATATCAATACAATAGATGACATTATCACGTCCTCAAATTTTTCAGCTGATTTTCCAGTTTTACCATTTTGTACTCTTACCAAGAGAAAAACAGATCAAGTTTATCCTACAAAAGAATGGGCAAAGGAGGAATTCAAATAAAAGAAATAACAATATCAAAAGTTGAAGAAATGAATGGAGATTTATAAAATAGCTAGCATTCATTAAATTTTAGTATGATGTCATTAGTAATGTAAAGAATGTAAAATCAATAAATACAAAGACTGAAAAATGAACACAAGATGTGAAGATGTAAAGATAGATAATAAGTGTATAGTTTTAAAATAATTTCAATGAGGCTAAAGAGTGAGATGGAGTGCAGGCTATAAAAGGTAATAAGAGTGAGTGTAGTTGTTTATTTGTTTTTAATGTTGGAAAAGCTTTGAGCATGGAAGAAATAGAAGCAAAGAGACTGTTAAGGGTAGAGAGACTCAGGGAAAGTGATGGGTGGTGATCCACAGCAGAGGTGCAAGGTAACTTTGGTAATGGGAAGAGAAACATCATTTCAAAGGAAACTATTGCGTTGTCGGAAAAGTCATGAGTTATGAATGTTTGTCAGAGTTAAGGAGTCTACAGACTTCTCAGCTAATGGACTCAATAGTCATCAGGAAATAAGAAGCTGAGAGTGAGAAGGAGGAGGTTGGCAGGGCTGAAGGAAGTGACAAGGAAAGAGATGAATCCGTGGAGGGATGTCTACGGAAGTCTAAAAAAAAAAAAAAAAAAAAAAAAAAAGTACCAAGCATCCATTTAAGGCTGGAATAATGAAAATGTAAAGACCTCAGGACAAACAGTGGTGAATCTTTTCCTCCAGGGTATTACAAACTGAGTCTAGAAACAGGGGAGACAAACAGTTGTACTTATAGGCATGCATTTTTTATTTTTTGGACACAGTGGGGTAGTGCTTTCAGCTTATCTTCGCTAAATCTATTAAGGACAGTAAATGAGAAAGATAGATGCAAGTATCTGTAGCTTTGGTTTCTGCTGAAGGAATCTGTGTCAGAGGCTGTGTTTGAGAAGCATATCCCATTTCCCTGAAATTACACCTTGACCTGTAACAAGCCAGATTATAAAGTAGTTACTTGCATGGGCATTGCAGCCAAAATGCTTGGCTTTAAGTCCTGCTTCTGACACTTACTCGCTGCATAAAGCAGGGTCTATTTCTCAATTTTTCACTTTCCTTAGTTTTAAAAAGGAAATAAAAGTAACTACAAATCTCATGGAGACTGATTGACCGATACCTAGAATAGTGCCTGCTTGGTCACATTACACATTCTATAAATCTTGATACCAACTAGACTCTCTGACAACCCTTTCCCCAAATTCAATGCAGTCTTTAAATGGCAAAAGCAGAGTTAAAAATATAAAGGAATAAAACCAAGGAATAATTATTTAATTTTTCTATTAGCACTATAAATAGTATATGAAGTAGTCTGTCCTTGAATTCCACTAAGAAATGAAAATAAAATTTAGAGTTGGTTTTTAAGAGCAGTTAGTTTGCCCCAGAAATGACAGACCAATTAATTTATTTCCACTTAACTCTGTTTCTTTACACACAGATGAAATCTTAATTCAGATCTGAATACAGTTGTTCTAATAAATGGAAGTAGTTTTATAACCAACTCATTAGATCACTATTTGGAATTCCCTGTTGAAATATATCTTAATGGCAAAGGTCTGTGTAGGCTAGGTTGGTAGAATGCTTTTATTTCTCTAATTAGAGGCAAAAAGGTTCTTATTCAAGCAAGTTTGGGGCCTCCTTATGTATCCATTCGCAGGGCAGGAGAATAAAGGACTCCAAAAGGCTCAGGGCTTCCCTGTTTTATTCAACCATTGGTCTTGGATATGGGCATGGTTCTAAGGCGAGTTAAAGAGGCAAGCTTGCACAAGGACTATTTATGACAGTTGTGTGTTGAGTAGCTGGGTCATCAACCTCAACATCACCTATCAGAGCTATAAAATCTCAGGTCAATTTTAGACTTAGCAAAATAATTCTGCCTTTGAAAGTGATGCTGGGGTGAACCACATGCTTTTTTTTTTTTAGAGAGATTTTTGCTATAGGGTGCATGAGCTTGCCAGAGAGAGACAGAAAACACTCCCTTTTCCCCCAGGAGAGATGGCCATGCCACAATCCCTTCTCCTCCATTCTCCTCTCAGGAGTTTGGACATGCAGGCACATGCACCCTGTGTGAGATTCAAGTTGCTGGCTCCAGGACTTGAGCAGTGGTCAAGCAGTGGTCAAGCAGTGGTCACTATTTAATACTTCTCAAAGTATTGCTTTAATACTTCTCATCGATATGCTTAAAGTATTTAATACTTTGAGAAGTATTAAATAGTGAAGATGTTCCTATTCTCTGGGACAATGAAGGCTACTTTTATAGATCCCATAATTCTGCCTTTTCATCCTTTGGTTTTGAATAACCAGAACCAGCAAAGCAGACATGAGAATTAATCAGGAAAGCACGACATTGCTAAGTTACTGTCCAGGACGGCATTTGGTCAGTGCCTCCACATCTCTCCACTCCATTCCCAGAAGTGGGTGAGAAAAGGACCAAAGTGTTCATATGGTCCCCCCCCAACTTTATTTTTCTTCACAATATGGTAGAGTTTTATCTGAAGAAAGAGAATGCTCAGGCTGCATTTACCAGTGCAGCTTATCAGTTTTAGCAACCACAGCTTTTGAAAACAAAATCATAAAATATGACTGAACATAGAGTTTGAAGACCAGGGATAAATTTTCTTATGACAAGAACATTTTTTTAAAACCCACAAGTTTGTCTCGGGTAATATGTGCTTTATCAATAAAGACAGTTGTTGTGTCAGTTTGTCAAGTTAAGTAGATTTAAGAGAACCAGGAGGGAAGAGACAACACAGCCCAAACACATTTGTTTAAATTTAAGAATTAAGTATTCCTTGTTCTATTTGTTTCACTGGTCTGTATACTCTAAACATTTAAAAAAGAAGGAATAATGAATTTGGTTTTCACAACCATATGTGAGATTAGAAATGAGTTTGAAGTTGTACTAAGCATCTGTTGCCTTTTAAAATGATAAATTGACTATTTCAAAGTGTTTGATAAAACTAAAATCTCACAATTGAATGTGAATTTATTTTTATAAAATACATGCAGCATATGCTTGAAATAACTTTTAAATGATATTTCCTCCTTGAAGACTAAGGTCTTTAAACAGCAAATTGTGGGGTTCCCACTGCTACACCATTTCAATTTCTTGAACTAAATTATATTCTCTGTATTACTGTGCACATGATTTGGATATTTTTTAGATGAGTTTTTTTTTTTTCCTCTTTTAATATGTCTTCTGTGGATTAAGTTTCATCTAAAAATTCACTTTGAAGTTTAGGACTAAAGAACAAATTGAGAAAAAAAATAAAGCCCATGTGGATGATTTTTTTAAAAGCATGATTATGAATAATTTATAGTAATTTATCTAAGACTGCAATTTTTGAAGTTTATTCATTTATCAATATGCTTAAAGTCAGCCCCAATAGCGTCTTCATGCCACAATTCACACCCAGCCTCCTCTAGTCCCGATCAGAGGCACAAACATGCTTGCCTGCATTTAGGAGGAGATATTGGGATGTGAAACGAGGGTATTCCCATACAGGTCCAGTTGTCACCACTGCAATGTTGTCTTGCCCCAAACACCTAACACTGCTTTTTAACCTTTTTTTAAATTGAGACTGTAAACGTTTAATAATCAAACTTCAGTGACCCAAGAACTATTTCAGATTTGAGGGTGAAACCTCACATTATATGCCCTATGTACTATGTACATGGTAAATTGCAGCAGTGGTTCTCAACCTTAGGCAAAAATCCAATGCCTAGGTCCACCACAGCCCAACACAATTAAATCACTTGGAGGGGGTGGCCTAAGCACCAGTAATAAAAATTAAAAAGCTCTCCACTAGAGCTGATTCTATTGTAGCTGGGATTGACTAATGATGACTACAGTGGAGACTCATTGGCTTAGTATTTAATGTATATAAAATGCAACCCTAATTACAAATTACTCATCAGAAAAGTTACACCTATTTATTATACGTAATTCCTGGGTACTAATTTAAACAGATAAAAGTAATCCAATAAAACTGTAATTACAAAGTCTCTAGTTGAACAAACTACTGGTTTAATGTATGAAAATTGTATCTTGGTAAAACATATGGACATGTTTCTTCTGACAGAGATTACTAATCTCAATGTTTCTTACTCTTATTGGTGCAACTAAGATTTTTATTGCCCTTCATATTTTATATAAGGAGAATATAGTCTTATAAATATCCCTCAATGATTAAAAACTAACTTCCAGTTTATGTACTTCCATCCACAACATAAATATGTAAGTGGAGTTCAGTATTTACAAAAGGACATAACTTTTGTTTGCAGTGGTATTCATTAAACATTATTTGCTTCATCTTATAATACACAAATAATAAAGCATTTCAGGAAATTTGATATTGGAGTATGTTTGAATGACACTATGCTGAGTTATTAACTTTCTCAATAGATATTATCTTAGTGACTTACCACATGTTCCTGATGATGCAGTCTTAAAAATATGTGCTTTGTCTATGAATTTACCAAATCTAGGAAATGTAGCCTCTGAGAAGTAGTTTTTATTGACATACATTGGAAAGGAAATACAGTGAAGTCTACATATAGGTATCAATCCCAAACAAGTGAAAAAATATACACTTATATGTTAAAATTCTGCTTTGAGAAATTAGAAAAGTAAACAAAATCTTATTGAAATTAGTTTACTTTTATGGTTGTTGATTGTATTTAAATTAGGTTACATATATTTTCACTGGTTTTGACTGTCTCAAAGGTATTATCTGAAATTAGGTTAAGTAACACAAGAATTATTCTTAATTTTAAATATCTCTCTGTAGAATCTACTAGCTCTAGTATAATTTTAATACATAGAAAAAGAAGACATTTTACAAAATGAGAATAGGGAGATGGCTGAGATACATACAGATAAAAAAAGATATATATTAGGGGACTTCAAAATTTGGTGAAAAAATAAAACTCAGGTGCAAGTTTATTTTGGTGCAAACATGTTTGAAATCAATGTAAGTTTTTTCATAAATATATTGTCCATGTACTTTTTGAGTGTGTGTGTGCGCACACATGTGTGTGTAATTTATATAAAATACTGTGCTTTTCTTTTCTTTCCTGGTAAATGATGTTTGTTTTTAGCCATTCTACCATATTACATTGAGAAACTGGGGATAATGATGACCCTGGAGAAGAGGAAAGCAGACATAATGTTGAGTGAAATCTCTCTGGGGCAGGCAGTAAAAATGAGAGACCATCAGAACTAAGGCAGTACATTTGAAACAGGGTGAAAACCAAGAGCAGGAAAACAGGCAGCAAGACACAGACGAATGACCTCCTTTCATATGGGTTGAAGTGTTAGAGGGGAGACCTTGATTATGGAGGTAGACTGTACTATGCTGGTGTGGCTACAAGTACCTATGCTGGTCATGCTCTGTGGGCTTAGGAGGATGGTTCTTCAGAGACTTCCAGCTCTCATTAGGTACCCAGGATTTTCCATGTGCCCTTAGAGTTGCAGAAGGCGACTGATGGTTGTGACTGATGAGCTACCAAAGAATGTCACTGCCACTCAGGAGAAGGGATCCTGTAGCTCTGTTCTACTGAGAAGCACATTTAGATTTAGAATGAATAAGTCCTCCCACCATTCTTCAGGTAAGTCAAAGCCCTAGAGAGCTAAGGCAGGTCTTGACTGGGCTGGATGTAATTATAAGCAGATAATGAGCTACAGAGAAGCAGCAGATACTGGGAGCTCCAACAGTGACTCTGAAGACAAAATACACCACCTCTTAAGGGGTCAGCAAGCATCCTATCTATTCTACATATCCAGGGACCTCGATGAGAGAAGAAAAGAATGGGTCAAAACAGCATTTAAAGTCAAGAAGCTGAGCGCTAGTCAAGAGTCTATTCAAACATGACTACTTGCTAAGTTTTATTATGAGTTTAATTTCTTCCACTCTAGAAGGTAGAGAGTGAAGATGGCAGTAACAACAGTCATAGGAAATAAAAGTACACATGGCAGTGTGTCAGATGAATGAGTTCCACATATATATTTTTTCATAATTAGCGTTTTATTCCCTTTCAGATTTTACTTAGTTAATTGTAGTTTTCCTTCCACATTTCTGCTTGATTGTCTTGATCGTGAAAAATCTGTAACGTAAGTGAATTTCGCTTCAATTTATTTCTTCTCCCTAATCACTTCACAAGTGGGCTTTAACATTTGAGAGTCAGTAGTGGTGGTGACATATTTGTGTCTTATTGCTATGGCAACAGTGCTTCTCCTGAGACAAGGGCTACATATTTTTGGTTCCCTGTTCTGAAATCACAGGTTTACCAACAGATACAGCTTTGTAATGGAGATTTTCAATTTAGTTGTCTCAAGTAATGTGCTGTGGATGATGCCGTGCTGTCCTGATCTCCCATCAGGTTTGAAAGATGTTTTCCTCAGTTCTGGGGAGTATTGCTGTCAAAAAGCCTTCAGCTGAGAAAGGCTTCTTAAGGAAGGACATATCCACATACCAAGCACAGCCTGAGTCCTGTGACCGTTTAATACATGGTTTTAAGGCTTAGCTCACTGTGTAAAATCAAGACAACTCTGAATGTTTATTCCACCTTCAGAGCTCACCAGGGTCAGCTAGAACCCAGTTTTTCTTTCTGCACAAGTCTGACTCATTTTCACTCAACACGGGTATTAATTTCAAAAGCATTGTCTACTACATCTCTTGCAATTAATTTTGATCTCCAAGTCTCCTTCATCAGTGACCTGACCTGCAATAACTACATCTAGTAATGGACTGAAAAATCTTATATACTGGAGCATTTGCCAGCCAGCTTGATCACCTGAGGTCATATCATTGGTGGTAGACTGAACTTGGATAGTTTCTGCAACAATGTATCAGTGCTACTATTTAACCTTTTACCTGTAGAGACCTAGATAGGTAAACTCAAGGACAAAAATGCACTAGCAGGTGCAATGTTGCAGGTATTTGAGAAATAGGAAGGAGGGAGCAGTATTTATAAGAACAAGTATTGTCAGGGGTAACTGATGCTCTGAAAAAAGAAAATGATAGTCTAGTGGTTATAAGTAACTGAAAAGATTGCTACCTCAGATGGTAGTAATAGAATGGAAATGGCTCAGAGAAATGGAAATTTCTTTGGATCGATATTTAATGTTAAGACTGGAGAAACTGGGGCTGGCAGGTGGCATGGTACTTAAGTTTGCTGAACTCCCACATGGCTGACTACGGTTCAAGTCCCGGATCTGGAGGCTTGCTTTCTCACTTTCCCTCTCTTTCGCTCTCACTTTGTCCCTCTCTGGTCAAGTTAAAGCAAGCAAATAAATAAATAAAGTTAAATAAAAATAATTGTTAAAAAAATTAAAAAGATGAAAAACTACTATCAGGTCATCAAAAAAATCAAGACACATTTTTGCATAGAGAAACATGAAAACACACGTCATGACTTTTCTCTTTTTTTTTTTTCCAATTTATTTGCATTCATTCACTGTACATCCAGAGTACACTGTATATTGTCTCTATCAAGCATATCAACAAACATGTTATTATTAGCAAGTGATCTTCCATTTCTTGTTTTCTGTATGTTTTGCTTTTTTCCCCCTATCCTTGGTTCCCTCTCTCTTACCCTCTGCCACCTCCTGTTCTCCTCCCACACTTTCTCTGTTATCTATGTTTGCTTTCTATACCATTTTCCCCCCACATTTTATTGAATCACCAAAGACCCTCATCAATCCAAATACCCTCCTAGCAAACACATGTGACACATTTCCATGAGCACAAGTCTAACTTTACGCATCCTATCAAGTAGCACCTAACTGGGGCTACATATCCTACTGCAGTCATTGAATAGATATATTTTGTTTTCCTGAAACTCTTTTTTGTAACTCAATTTACATTCCTTCTCTAGGCATCATCACAGCACACAAAATGCGATCTCCCATCCAGTACACACTGCATAGTGACTCAATCATGCACATTACAAAAAATATAAATTTCCACTTCTAGTTGCTAGAATTAATTCCACCCCTCTTTCTGACCCTCTGTCCCTTCCCACCCTCCTCTCACACCACCTCTAGTGTCCAAAATTGTCCTCCATTCCCTTCCCACCCACATTGCATTGATCACACAATTTCCTACATAACCTGACTACTTTCAAAGGTGAGTTCCCTCGTTACTACTAAGAAAACCAGTTTTAACTTAAATCAAAGAACCGCCAAGGAACTTTGCTTAAAGCCCGGAAACAGGTTAGGATTCTGTTCAAATGGTAGGTGCATGAACCTATCAGTCTCATATACTTTTATCTTCTGTTCTGGTTCAATTTTCCTGATTAAATTCTGGGATATAGTATTCAACTCCAGACTTGTCCCTATGATTAAGTTAGCTACTTTCTCAGTTTTTGGACTCTTATTTCCATGTATCTGCGTTTAGTTTTCCTGATACAGCACATCCTTGAGAACTTCTTGGAGGTCTGGTCTGGTGCTGGTAAATTCTTTCAGGTTTTGTTTATCTGAGAATGTTCTTGTCTTTTCTTCCCACCTGAAAGATAATCTTGCCGGATACAGTATTCTTGGCTGAAACTGCTTCTCTCTTAACACTTGGAATATATTTTCCCATTCTCTCCTCGCTTTTATTGTTTCTGATGAGAGATCTGCTGTTAGCCTGATGGGATGTCCTTTGTAGGTAACTTGATGTTTTTCTCTTGCTAATCTTAGTATCTTGTCTTTGTCTGCAGTTTTGGTCAACCTGGCTATAATGTGTCTTGGAGAAGATCTTCTAGGGTTGATTCTATTTGGGGTCCGTTGTATTTCCTGGGACTGGATCTTTGAATGCCTCTCTAGGTTTGGAAAGTTTTCTTGCAGGATTTCCTGGAATAGATTATCAATGCCCTTATGGGTTTCCTCACCTTCTGGAATGCCAATTATCCGGATATTTGGACGTTTGATGGTATCCAGTACTTCTCGCATATTATTCTCAAATTTTTGTGCCATTTTCTCAGCCTTCATGGTGGATTTTTCTAGGCCAGCCATTTTCTCCTCTACATCTGAGATTCTATTTTCTGAATGATCTAGTCTGCTTTTAATGCTTTCCAGGGAGATTTTGACTTCTTGTATTATAGACTTCATCTCTAGCAGTTCCGTTTGAGTCTTTTGTAAAGTGTGTAATTCCACTTTTAGATCTTGCAGGAATTTCCTCATCTCTTGGAACTCGTCAATTTCTTTCTCCTTTCTCTTTAGCAGTTCATTATCTCTCTTCTCTTCCATCTCTGTTAGCTTAGACATTATGAATGATCTGAATTCCTTATCAGACATTTCCATGATTTTCACCGAACTGCTTGTGGATGAAGAGTTACTCTTTTCCCTAGGAGGAGAGGTATTTTCTTGTTTTCCCATGTTTCTCGTGATCCGGCGGTGATTTCTTGTCATCTGATGAATGTTGTGTTTCTTTCAAATTCTTGAGGTTCAGCCTTAATGTTCAGGAGCAAGCAGACAGAGGTGATCCAGAATCTCTTTGCTGTTCTATTGTGCTTGCGCTAGCTCGTTTGTTGGAGGCTGAATTATTAGTAGAAAATCTTCATTCCCTTAAAAATCTAGTTCACAGTAGCCATGTGGAACCTTGTTCTGAAGGCCCGTGGCTTCTTCTGCCGCTAGCTCATTTGTTGGAGGCTGAATTATTAGTAGAAAATCTTCATTCCCTTAAAAATCTAGTTCACAGTAGCCATGTGGAACCTTGTTCTCACGTCATGACTTTTCTGATGACCCAATATATGACCATGTTCTTTAGGAGGACCAGAAAGACCTCATTTAAGAAATTAATAAGGAATATGTTGGTGAAAGAACCATCAACATTAGAGCCTGAAACCTAACAGTAGGCTAGGAATTATGGGAAGAGAATGTTAGGGAACTGGTTTCACTGATAACAATGGAGATAGTAGGATTATGAAATAATGGTGTCTAAGTACTGGCTATGAGCAGTTTAAATTAGGGCAGTCTCAATCAGTGTCACAACCAACAAAGTTGGAATGGCAACCAGAATAGCAAGATAGGCAAAGAGCCATAAATATGGCTGATATTACAGTTTCCTTGGGATCAACACAGCTGTGCATTCAATGAGATTTTGCTAAAACTCTTGACCAATTTCTCACCAAATGAGGACCGACTGATTTCCTAAGAGGAAATATTCTGTAGCCTTCCAGCAACTACACACTGTAATGTTTACCTCTTCCTTCCCCAAAGAGCCTATAGCCATTTATATGAATAATCATTGACTGGAGAAAAGGGAATACTGAAACACTGAAGATTATTGCACATAAAATCTGAGTTGATAATACCCAAGACCACAAATAATTTTCACTGTCTCAGTGAAGGAATATATACAAGGTGGTAATAAAAGGAGTCTTGGAGTAAGTATAGCTCAAAATGGGGTCACTTGTTCCATGAAGCAACTGATACTCCTTTCTTTAATTGCCATGCATATAACTTTTTTCTTTTTTTTTTTTGGAGAGGTTTTTGCTATAGGGCGCGTGCACTCACCAGACAGACAGAGAGAGATAGAGAGCCAGAAAGCGAGCCCGCGCCACAATCCCTTCTCCTCCATTCTCCTCTCAGGATCTTGGGCACGCATGCACACGTGCCCAGCATGAGTTTTAAGCCACTGGGTCCAGGATTCAAACCGCGGTTGACTATGTGGGAGTCCAGTGACATAGCCATTACGCTAACTGCTAGTCACCCGACATGCATATAACTTTTGTAAGCTTCTTTGGCAATTAGCACAATCCCTACATTGGTTCTTTGAACTTTGAATAAGATCTTTAATTGTGGAGACATTAAAATGAAAACCTCTGATACAGTCATCTACCATTAACATGAACAATATAATGGTAATATCCTATTCCTGGAATGATAGCAGACATTAATATGAATTTAAAGACACACAAAAAAAATAGAGGTAGCATCTCCATCATAGCTTCATTAAGTTACCCAATCTGGCTCTAAAAACATCAGATACTGAGAAATACTATAGATTACCACGAACTTAACTAAGTGGCAATCTCAAACATAATGTGGAAGATATGGTACATTAGTCAGAGAAGAGAAACATTATCTCATGTACATAGTATTTAGACACTGATTTCTAAAACATATTCTTTTTTATACTGATCAGAAAGGAACACCAGAAACAGTCGATATTCATTAAGAAAGGATAACAATATTCATTTTGCGTCTTGTACAAAGGCCTTACTAACTGTTCCACCCTCTAATATGGTCTGAAGAAACCTGAGGCATGTGTTTGTCCTACAGAACATCAGACAAATTCACTATGTTAATGGCATCTTGTCACTAGACCTGTACAAGCAAGAAACAGCAAGTCCAATGGAAGCCCTGGTAGGACACATATGACCCATGTTATTAGAGACAAGCTCTCTAATGTCTCCCAGGGTCTGCTCTCAGTCAGTCTGTAGGAGTCTAGTGGTCTAGAGCATACTGGAACACTGCTTTCAAGTATAGGACAGATTATTTCTTCCTCACTCCCCTAGCCCCAACAAAGAAGGAAGTTTAATCTCTGGAAGGCTGATAAATTTACTCAAGTTTCGGCAGCAACATATCCTACACCTGGCAGCATATTCCATCACTACGTCCTATGTACCCAGTGATATAAACAGCTTCTAACTTTGAAGAGGATCCATATGTCTCAGTAGATTCTAATCCTAGGTGATAGCTGAAAATACATCATGTGGACTTTATGGCAATCTCCAACATGATATTCGCCATACAGGCTAAAAGGATTCTGGAAAAAGACCATGTCATTTGCATCAGATTTATAATATAAGTATTAATCTCTAGTAATTTAAATGTAAATATGTCTATATTATATATTTCATATAAGTATACATCTAGATTCAGATATATTTATGAATAGGTAGACTTATACCTATTTATATTTATATCTATATCTATACATCTATAACTAAAAGGCTGTGTCTGGTCTCCTACTGCAGGTACAAAAATATTCTGATTCAAGTACAAAATTATTCTAGCTCACCGCTGCTCCCATATATTTTAGAGGTTTTTAGAAACATTTATTTGAAAGTGTTTACTTGAATGAAGATGGATGGTTTACTAGAAAATGTAAAAGTTCAAGTTGTGAAAACCCTGTACATACGGTGTCCGAATGATCTATCAATGGTGGTTTCTCAATGAGCTTCTGGGTATTCCCATTCCCTCTCTCATCCTTCTTTCAAAGGCACATGTCCCATTTTCTGTACAGAAGTTCTGCCTTTGGACCAGTATTTGGTCCAAAGTTTAATCTCAATAAACTTTGCAGTCACACATTGTAAAACATTTCTTCTCATAATATTCCCAGGTAAGTATTATTATGAAATACAAAATGGGTACCTTGAAAATCATGATATTATTTCTTAGGCCTCTCTCCCCAGTGTTCTTTCTTTTTTTTTTTTTTTTGGAGAGATTTTCACTGTAGGGCACGTGCGCTCGCCAGACAGACAGAGAGAGACATAGAGACAGAAAGCGAGAAATCACCCCCCAGGGGGGATGGTCACGCCGCAATCCCTTCTCCTCCATTCTCCTCTCGGGATCTTGGGCACGCACACACACGCGCCCGGCGTGAGTTTTTAAGCCACTGGGTCCGGGATGCGAACCGCGGTCGACTACGTGGGAGTCCAGCGACATAGCCATTACGCTAGCTGCTGGTTCCCTCCCCAGTGTTCTTTCTACATCTGCCTTTGACTAATTACACAAAGATGTTCTGTTCTTCATGCTCCCCATGCTCCTTCAGGTGCTGGGTCTGGAACTCACGTTATTATTATTGGAGAACTAGTGCTCCTTTTAAGTTAAAGAGGGATCCTTTCTTAGAAATAGTTTCTCCATGCCTACTGTTTGGAGTGTTAAGAGATGTTTGTTTTCTATCTTGAAAGTATTTCTCATCCCACAACCATAAGCCTCCACAATGAGTTAAATTATTCCTCAAATAGAAAAGAAAATGAGGCCAAATTTTTCATATGTAACAAGAGTGAATGACTATAGTTAGCTGCACTCTTCCTCCAAAGAGCAGTTTGCATCACACAGAGATAATTCAAATTCAACTACATCATTCCAGAGTTTTCCCTCAATATTTAAACTTAAAATTTTCATTTCCTATCCAAATGAAATATTTTCTAACCAGGTAATACTAGAGCCACATTAGAAATAGACACTTGGGTTGTGAAAGTATTCCCAGTTAGTTTTTCTATATCTCGAATTGCTTTTCTATTTTTCCCAGATGAGAGGCACCTGGTCCTGGGAGTGTATCTTTGTTGCCACAGTGTATGGTTCACGGTCCTAATATATTCAGTTTACCTGAATATTTGGGAAGAATGTTTAATAGTAAGAATACATTATTTAAAATATATTGTTGAAGATAAAATTATTTTAACATAAAATTGTCATTGGGTTGAAAACAAAAGGAAGTATTAAATAACTACATTATTTTCAGATTCTGTGGATTCAGATTAATACTATTGGGTCTATGTAGAATCTTTTATAAGAAAAAATGAGGTTTAGAAAGGTAACTTTTAGTCCTAGATTATGAAATAATAAGCATATGGGGGAGAGTACTGAAAAAGAACATAAAAAACAGCAAAGAAAAACTTTTGTGTAAATAAAATATTATAAAATATTAATCATGTATTACCAAGCAGAGACTCTGCGGGTCTTTAAAAGAGGACAGGTGTTCAACACTTGGGCCTATTTTTGTCTTCTCTTCTGCTTTTCTTCCTCTCTCTTACTTCTTTCCTCCCTTCTTTCCTACTTACTCCTTTCCCTGTATTCTCTCAAGGAGGTCAGATATTCTTAAAAGCTAGAAAAGTCATTTGTGTACATGTGAAATCCCTGCTTTTATCTTTCAACCAAAGCCTCCTTGGAGATAAAACAAAACAGAGCAGAATGATGGCTACATTCTCAGTAAAGGAAGAGAAAATATATACACAAATTAATCTCAATAAACTTTGCAGTCACACATTGTAAAACATTTCTTCTCATAATATTCCCAGGTAAGTATTATTATGAAAAACAAAATGCCTGGTCCCCAAACATTTAGTGAGTATAAATATATATGAAACCACTTATGAAAAAGCTAGCTTTGTGACCTGAAGGTCACTTCTCTGAGCTTCGGATTTCTCACATATAAAATGAGGGTGTTAGATAGATGATCTCTAAGGGCCTTACCAGCCCCAAAGCTGCCTGTATGTTATTGAAACTGCAAGAAGAAAAAAGCTCAGTGGGATAGCAACTGATAAAATTTTCAACTTATTTCAGCCAGAGATTCTTCATCTTAGCAGGTTTTATGTCATGATGGTAACAGAGATGCCGTTTGACTTTGCAATTTTTGTTTAATTGATTTACAGTCTTATAGTGCCCTGCAGTGCAGTGGTTTCTCTAAGTAGGAGAGAATTGCTACTCTAGAAGATGTTTACATTTTCTCAATTGAAATTAAATTTTTGTTGAACTCATTATTGCTATCTTAACTTTCCCAAGGACCTTCTTGTGGCCTTTTTTTCCCCTCTGTTTACTCTCATTTTCTCTTTCCCGGCATTGTTAACATCTTCTTTTAGAAAATTCTAAAATGTGTCTCTCCACTCCCTATTCTGAGTTTGTCATACATTTCTGTTTATTGGACAGCTCTACTTTTATGACCCATAAAGACTAAAACAGCATGTCCAAAATGAGACTCACTAGGTCTTCCTTCATTATACTATGCCTCTTTTTTTTTTTTTTTTTTTTTTTTTTTGTAAAAAATTTTTGTTTTTTTTTTTTAACAAATCAAGAAACACTGTCATAACTGAATAATGTCTTTGTCATGCCTCCCTATCAGTAATGAGGTTCTAGAATAGCACAGATGCTAACAGTACCAGCTTTGGCATCAGACTGCCTGGGTTCAACTCTCAGCTCCCCTGCTTCCCAGCTGTATGTACTGGGCCTCAGTTACCTGTGTGTAAAATGGAGCTTGCAGCCTTTCTCATAGATTTGTCATTAGAATAAGATTAAATGATGCATGTGAAGCTCTTGGCACAGAGTAACTACTAAATACTTGTTAATTATTATCCATATTTTCTCTCAAACTTCTCAATGTTTTTCTCAAATCTCCACTCACTTGTACTAATACAATATGGATTTCCTTGGTCACACAGATAATATCGTAAGTAGCTCCATTTTTAGTCATCTTAACCTCCTATTTATCATATCCATCTTTGGTTTTCCATTTTTTTTTTCTGAATAGCTTTCCATCTCTGATTTCCTACTGAATAAAATTAATGTTTCGTTTTGTTTTGTTTTGTTTGTTTCTTGTTTTATCTAACATTCAAGAGCTCTCGTGATATGGTCTCAATGTCTTTTTCCAAATTTACTTGCTCTAATCTATTACCTGTAATTTTAAAATTAAGAATTTTAAACACTTGCTTTCTTCCAACTATACTGTTTATGCTTGCTTTCTTCCAGTCATATTGTAATTTGCCCATTCTTGTGAATTTATTATTGCATATTTCCTCTGTCAAACTCTCCTCATTCACTTCAAGTAGCAGCTTAAATATTATCTATTTAATAATAAAGGCATTTATTCCCCTCCTTAATTCCCCATGATTAACCTGTCCCTCACTTAGAGTACTCATCTTCCTTCTCCCTTTCATTAAAGAGCCTCATCTACATAAGTCACATTCCTTATTTAACTGCAAGCTACTTCAAGGAAAGAAGCATTTATTTTCCTATGTACATTCCAAACAGCTATTCACTGGAGATTTGAGTGGACAACATTTTAAGAAAGAAAAGAAATAAATTTCTTTAAAGAAACTTTTGCTTATAGGCACATATGCTCACTGGAGAAACAGAGAGATGGAAGAAGAGAAACTGAGAAATCACCCCACTCAGGGTATGGCCACACCATAATCCCTTCTCCATTCTCCTCTTGGAATTTTGGACCCTCACGCGCACGTACCTGGCATGAGTTTCAAGCCTCTGAGCCCGGGACTTGAACCACAATTGACCATGTGGGACTCCAGCATCACAACCACAATGCTACCTGCTGGCCCCAATGAAGTAAATTTTTAAATGAGTGAATAAGTGAACAAATATGTTGTCAGACAAAAATATTTTACTTAGGATTGTCTTAAAAATGAAGAGAGGAGGACATACAAAAAGCCAAAAAGCATATGAAAAAATGCCCAATATCCCTCGTCATAAGGAAGATGCAAATCAAAACCACAATGGGATACCACCTAACCCCAGTCAGAATGGCTAAGATTAAAAAATTGAAAAAAAAAAAAAAAAGACAAGTGCTGGTGGGGATGTGGTGAAAGGGGAACTCTCCTACACTTTGGGTGGGAATTAAAATTAGGAAAGCCACTGTGGAGAACAATATGGATGTTTCCTCAAAGATCTATAAATAGAACTACCATATGACACAGCAATTCCACTCCTGGATATCAACCCAAAGGATAGGGAAATGTTCAGTCAGAAAAGTGCCTGCACGTTTATGTTTATTGCAGCATTATTCATGATTGCTAAGACATGGAATCAACCCAAATGTCTATGAACAGATGAATGGGTTGAAAAAGTGTGGCATATATACACTATGAATACTACTCAATAATAAAATACAAGCCCCTGGCATTTGATAGAAAATGAGGAATACGGAAGATTTACTGCTGAGTGAAGCAAGCCAGACTATGAAATAAAGACATTGTACATTGTATGTCTCCACTTAATATATAATGACTGTTTGCACTCTATGGGGGGTAACTGAAAGATTAGAGGATTTAGAAGCAAAGAAAATAGTTATGGATACTGGAGACAATGTGGGAAGAGGGAAAGTGAGAGAAAAAGAATGAAGGAGAAAAATAGAGAGGCAAGACATTTAAGGAACACAGAAATGGACAATTGCCTGTTGTTGATATTATGTATGGTATCTTCAACTAGACTGGTCTGAAGTGTATTCATGTTGGGTAGATCTTTTTAATAAGCTGTAGTGATCAGGACCAGCAGTTAGCGTAATGGCTATGTTGCTGGACTCCCATGTGGTCGACCGCAGTTCGCGTCCCAGACCCAGTGGCTTAAAACTCACGCCAGGCACGTGTGCGTGCATGCCCAAGATCCCAAGAGGAGAACGGAGGAGAAGGGATTGCGGCGTGGCCATCCCCCCGGGGGGTGATTTCTCGCTTTCTGTCTCTCTGTCTGTCTCTGTCTGTCTGGCAAGTGCACGCACCCTATTGCAAAAACCTCTCCTAAAAAAAAACAAAAAACAAAAAAGCTGTAGTGATATATAATGATGGAATGCATAAAATTAATATTTTAAAAAGAAAAATAACAAAACAATGTTTTCAGCTTTTAAAGACATTATCATTTTTTTTTCTATTTCATATGGTGCCATTATACACTCTACATTAATCTTTACATTTCTTCATGTTTTATATTACATCTTTATAGTACTAGAAAAAATGGGGAGAAAACTGGCAAAGGCTAAGCATAAAAAGAATATTTATAAAAGGAAACGTACAAAGTGAACATTAGGGTCAGTGGGTGGCATGGTGGTTAAGGTGCTGGATCCCACATGGCCAGCTACACAGTTTGAGTCCTACATCCAGTGGCTTGAGAATCATGCTGGATGCATGTGCATGCATGCCCAAATTCCCAAGAGGAAAGTAGAAGAGAAGGGACTGTAGTGTGGTCATCTCCACTAGGGGTGCTTTCTCTCTCTCTCTTTTTTTTTTTTTTCTGGCACTGCATGTGCCCTATAGCAAACACTTACAACAAACCAAAAAAAAGTGAACCTTAATGCAAGAAATCATAATGTAAATGTAACCATTGACTGAGAGACAGAAATGGTAAGCAAGATAAAGTTAGCTCGGGCAATTAAGAGGAATTAAGCTTTCCAGATACCACTCATTAGTGTTGTGTTCACCTATGCAATTTTACTAATTATAATATAATGCCGCTTGAATTCAACCAGGGTTCTATATAATTAAATATCATTAATAACAGTATTTTTCCATAGTATATTGCTTTATACTATTCAAGTGTTTTTATGTATATTGCCTTATTTTTAACCTGCACAATGATGTGGTACTTGTATTTTCTCTATCCAGTTAAAGTTACTAAATATCAGATGACTATATTTCCCACTTACTTAGTAAAATGAGATCTGAGATTCAAATTCTGAATTTATGAATTAAAATCCAACTTCATTCATTCTTGCAACCCATTTAGGCTAAATGTTGCCTACTGAAATTCAGCAAAAGAAAATGATAGAGCTGAATATTATTCCTCTAAAACATCATTTCTTCTGCCAATGCTATTTTTAAACAACGCAGCAAGTTCAATTTGTCAGAGCTGAATATCAACCTTTTACATGCTGCTCAAGCTGCCCCTGACAAGGAATAATGGTTCTTTTACTGATTTCTCACCAGAGTGTAACAAGTCTGGAATGTAGATTCCACTGCCAACCTGCTCTGAGGAATTGTGTTATTCCTCTATTATTTGTTTACTTCCTCCCTCGAGTCCATTGTCTCTCGATAATGTTAGTCCTGAGAAGAAGATGGAGGTAACAGCAAGCATATGAATGTTTGCTGACAAATGTTGCTTTACTGGTCTGAAACACTCACAAAAATAATACACAGAGGATTCACATATTGCAATACTATGAGAAAAACCACATTTACAATAAATGAAAAATAATGAGAAATAAAAAAAAATTGATTTAGCATTTTCTTTAATCTGGGCAAGACAAGCAATTATTACTAATGAATCCAATCTGCTGCATTTAAAATTGTACATTTTGTTTGCTTGCCAAAGTAGCTGAATTTTGAGTTAAACTATGTCATATAGTTTTGTCTATACTAAATATGAAATTATATAAATTGAGTACTTTATTTATATGTTATGCTTGAATGCATCCAGTCAAAATCAAATGTAATTAAATGTATAACTGAGTGTGCTAAATTAGCAATTTCATTACCTCGAAAATGTGAACAAATTCCAAATGTTTCACAAGTAATCTAACCAAAGATTGAAATAGTTGTATTTTGAAAAGTATAAAACACTGATAATGAAATTAAAAAGAAACAAATAGGTGGAAAGATAGCCTATTTTTTTAGATCAGATAATCTATGTTTAATGGATCAGTAAAATATCCATACTACCAGAAGTTATCTACCAATTCAATAGAATCCCCATCAAAATTCTAATATATTTTTTATAGAACTAGGAAAAAAATCTTAAAATTCTTATAGAACCAGAAATGGTCCCAAATAGTCAAAATAATCTTGAGTAAAAAACAGAATTAATAGCATTACCTTCTTTGTTTAAAAATACATTATAAAGTTACTACAATCAAAATGGAATGGCAGTAGCATAAAACCAGACAGATCAACCAATGTAACAGTATAGAAATCCCAGACATAAAACCAAATATTTGCAGTCAAGGTATAAAGAATATGAAATGTAGAAAAGATATTTCTTATTAAATAAATGCTGACTGGAAAACTGCATCTCCCACATGCAAAAAAGTTAAATCAGACCTTAACTCACACTATGTACAAAAATCAACTAAATAGATTAAAGGCTTAAACAAGACATGATACTAAAACTACTGTAAGAAATCATGAAGAAAAAATTGTGTAACATTCGTCATGGAAAAGATTGTTGAGATATGTCCTCTCAAAAAACAAGCAACAAAATTAAAAACAGACAAATGAAATTACATGAAACTACTGCATAGGAATGGAAATAATCACTGACGGAAGAGACAATTAAGAGAATGGGGAATCTAAATGTAAAATCCAAAAAAGTCCTATTTATAGAAATAGAGAATAGACTGGTGGTTACCAGAACCTGGAGCAGAGGTCAGGGAAATGCAGACACCTTGAACAAAAAGGTACAAGATTCAGTTAGACAAGAGGAATAAGTTCTGAAGATCCATAGCATAGGATTTTTTTTTTTTTTGAGAGGTTTTTCCTATAGGGCACATGAGCTCGCCAGAAAGACAGAGAGAGGCAGAGACAGAAAGCGAGAAATCACCCCCCAGGGGGAGATGGCCATGCCGCAATCCCTCCTCCTCCATTCTCCTCTCCAGATCTTGGGCACACACACACATGCGCCTGGTGTGAGTTTAAGCCACTGGGTCTGGGACTCACACCACATCGATGACATGGGAGTCCAATGACATAGCCATTACGCCAACTGCTGGTCCCAACAGCACAGCATTTTTACTGTAGCTAATAATATACTACATAATAAAAAATTGCTGAGAAAGTACATTTTGACTGTTCTCACTGCAATTGAGACGGTAAGTGTGTGAGTTGATGGATAGGTAATTATCTTGATGTAAATACTCTACAATGCACATATAGGAAGCATCTTCAAAAAGTCTATAGAAGGGTCAGCAAGTGCTGTGGTGGTGAAGAAACTAGTCTCCCAAATTGTTGACCATGGTTTGAGTTCTGAACCTGGCACTTTGAGAATCATGCCAGGAGCATATGTATGTGTGTCCGAAATCCCAAGAGGAGAATGAAGAAGGGATTGTGAAATGGCCATCCCTCTGGAGGGGTGACTTCTTACTTTCTCTCTCTGTCTTTCTCTGGTAAGCACACATACCCTGTATTATGGAAAAGTTATACAGATTTAATTTTTGTACCAAATAAACTTGTGCTTTAATTCAATTTTCCTCTATTTTTCTATTCACTTTTTGAAGTATCCTTGTGCATGTATGTCTCTCAATACGCACACACACACACACACACACACACATGCATAGAGAGGAGGGGAGGTTTAAAAAAGAATATTGGCCCACATACAGTGGTATAACTGGTGGGGTTTGGATCCTGCCCTGACCTGAGCAGACTGGGTACACTCACAAGTGTACCCAAGATCTTGACTAATTGGAAGGCCTAAGTGAGAATTATGGTGTGGTAGGATACTATCAGGGGTCTCTGAAACCTTTGTTTGTCAGTCTTTCTCTCTCTCTCTGTCTCTGTAAGTAAATTTTAAATAGTGAGTAAATAAAAGATCTTTTAAAATTGTAAAATAAATAAATAAATTTAATAAGCAAAATAAAATATAGTACATTGGAAACTATTATACTATATAATACTATTCAAAGAACAAGCAGGTGGTATGGTGGTCAAGGTACTGGAACCCCACATGACTGACTGTGGTTAAAGGGTCAGACCTGACAGCTTGCTTGCTCTCTCTCTCTCTCTCTCTTTCTCTCTGGTGAGCACATGTGCCCTATAGCAAATTAGGAATAACAATAATAAATAAAATTAAATAAATAATTCTTTACAAAAAAAAAAGATGTGTTTATAAGAACTAAAACAGAGGCATCTGTGGTGTTACAGGAAGGCAGATCACTGTTGTATGGTATTAAGGCCATATGGGAGACCTAATGTTTAGATCTCGGATCAAACTGAGCACACCAAGCACTTTCATGCACACTTGTGATTGGCTGGCTAGAGTTAGAGGTGTGGTGGGGATCATGGCATGGTGAGACTCTTTCAGGAATATTTATCTATCTATCTACCTATTATCTATATATCTCTAGCTCATGGAAGAAATAAATACACTTTTTTAAAAAGGGTTTTGTTTTTTGTTTTTGGTTTTTTTTCCCATAATGTACATGTAGTTGCTAGAGAGAGACAGAGAGAAATAATCTCCCAGGAGGGATGGCCACACCTCAGTCCCTTCTGCATTCTTTTTTCTTTTTCTTTTTTTTGAGAGGTTTTTTTCACTATAGGGCACGTGTACTCGCCCGACAGACAGAGACAGAGACAGAAAGCGAGAAATCACCCCCCAGGGGGGATGGTCATGCTGCAATCCCTTCTCCTCCATTCTCCTCTCGGGATCTTGGGCACACACGCACACGCGCCCGGCGTGAGTTTTAAGTCACCAGGTCCAGGACACGAACCGCGGTCGACGACGTGAGAGTCCAACGACATAGCCATTATGCTAACTGCTGCTTCCCAGTCCCTTCTGCATTCTTGTACTGTGATTGTGGGCATGCACACACAGGTGCCCAGTGTGATTTTCAAGCTGCCAGGTCTGGGACTCAAATCGAGGTTAGTGATGTGGAAATATAGCACCGCAACCACCACTCCACTGGCTGACTCCCACACTTTTTTTAAAAGAACTAAGACAGTAGATTAAGAAATAATTGCAAATATTTATGAACTTGGACTAGGCAACAGTTTATTCATATGAAACCTTGGGCCTAACAACTAAAAAAAAAAAAAAAGATTGATGAGACTTCATCGGAATTAAAAACTTTTGTCCTTCAATAGTCTCTATTCAAAAATTGAAAAGACAACCTACAGAATGGGAGAAAAGGCTTGTAAGATATATATCTGTCCAGTGACCAGTATCTAGAATATGAATGGAATGATTGCAACTCATCAGTAAAAGAATAAACAACGCATCTAAAAATTGATAAAATATTTAAGTGAGAATTTCTCCAAAATATACAATGACTAATAAAGCCCTTGATGATATGCTCAAAATCATTAGTTATTAGGTATTACAAATCAAAGCCACAATAACGACAACTTCACACTCAGAGAGTTAAAAGGATAATAATAATGAAGACAATAATAGTTACATTGGAGGAAATTAACAAATCAGAATACATTGCTCAGGGAATATATACATTCCACTGATGGACACAGCACAACAATTCCTCCAGAGGTTCACTACTGATATACCATATTACCCAGCAATTCTACTCCTAGGTATAAACCCAAGGGAAATGTAATAAAAATATAAGTTCATGCAGAAAACATGAAGGTTCATACCAACATTATTTATAATCACCAAAATATGGAAATAGTTCAAATGCCCATCACTTGGTTAATACATAAGAAATATATGGTATGTCCATAGTGTATTTGTTTCCTGTGGCTATTATATCAAATTAGCACAAACTTGGCTATTTCAACAAAGTTTACTCTCTTACAGTTTTGGAAGTCAGAAGTTTTAGATTAGATTCATTGAGTTAAAATCAAGGCATTGACAGTGGTTTACTCCCTCTAGAAGCCCAAAGAAAGAATCTGCTCATTGCCTCTTCCAGCTTCTGGTGGCCACCAGTATTCCTTCAGTAGTAGCGGCCTCATCCTAGTCTTTGTTTTCACATCACCTTATCCTGTGTGTGTGTGTCCAATCTCTATCTAAACCTCTCCTATAAATACTGGTTTGTCAGAAAAGTAAGAAATCATTTTTGTCTAGAAAAAAACATAGAAAAAAATATGTCATGACTTTTCCAATGACCCAGTGATGACATTTAGGGCTCACCTAAATATCTTTAAGTAAAGCACGATTGTATTTGTTTTCTATTTGACATAAGTACGGTAAGGATTTTTTTTTATCATCTCTTTCATTTATTGGCTACTATGGATCAATCAAACATTATTTCTATTACTTCTCTTTTTGCTATAATATATTACATTTATTTTAATGGCTTCACCAAAGATTATTAGAGCCTATGTCTTTATTACAAGTTATTACTTTTTTCATTTTATAATATTACAACCATAGATCATTTTATTCTATCTACTTTCTTCTTAAATCATATGCTACTTTTATCATCCCTTTTAATTCTACATTTAGTTGAATCCACACAATATATTTGTTAAGTCATTATTTTATTTCTGTTTACTCTTCCTTTCTATGGCTTTTTCTCTTGATATTTATGCCTGAATAATTCATTTTAATATTCACTGTCTCAAAACATCTTTGTTACCAACAAATATTAATGTAAATATGGTCATTTTTATTATACTAACATAATATTTTTATATATTCTAATTTTATGTTCACTTGTATGGTCTCCAAACATAGACTTTAAAAAAAAAAGAAAGAGTAACTGTGAGTTCCTGTAGTACCTTCAAACATATTAGTGAGCTAGAACCTTTGCAGGAGATGATAAAAGTGATAAAAGAGGGGCTGGCAGGTGGTGTAGTGGTTGAGGCGCTGGACTTCGACAGGCCGACCCAGTTCGGGTCTCAGACCTGGCGGCTTGCTTTCTTACTCTTCCTTTCTCTCTGTCTTTTTCTGGTCAAAATTGAAGAATAATGATAATAAATTTTTTTTAAAAAAAAGTGATAAAAGACCTCAGTCTATGTCAACATCAAGAATTCATCTAATTGTGGGTAACTAGGTTATATAATTGCTTGGGATATATTTTGGGCTTTTATTGTTGGGAAATTGAACTCATAAGATCAAAAATTAGGTTTTATAATTTAGTTTAGATTTTAATATCTTTAGACATTAATTTGTAAAAAAACTGAAATTTTGCCCTTTAGTATAGATGAAGAACTTTATAACAAGAAGGAATTTATATTCAAATTTAAAGTATATATTTGTTACTGAAGTTTAAATTGATAGGTCTAAATTTATTTCACTTTAAAAGTATATTTAATACATTGCATAACTTCAGTGGACCTGTAATGGACTATGCTACTGAACCTAATTTGCAGTGAGAAAAAGGATATAAAATAGTATTTTCAGACTTGTGAATAGAGTACCCATGGACATTAATTAAGGTACTGTTTTGATAGATGTAAGAAACATCCAGCAGAATCTAAAATCTCCAGTACATACTAGTGATTTCAAAAGGAAATATAAAGCAATAGGAGCTGGTAATGGGAAAGTAAGTTAAAAGAGTACAAGCTATTGGACTTCCTATTCTGAGAGACAAGACTATCTTTTATCAAGAAAAAGCTTAATGATTAAGCCCACTGTGGAAGGAATCCCAGCAGTTTCTCTGATGTTATGCTATCAGGTGAGTATGTTTCCCTCCTCCACCACAAATTCATGTATTCAGCCACTGCAATGGGATAAAGAGGATAAAAACATAAAATATGATGGCCAAAGTGGGGCCCTTGGATATGATAAAGTCATCAAGGTGGTTCCTCCATAACTGAGCTTCAGTAGCTTTATAATCACAAAGAAAAAAAAAATGAAAAGAAAAGAATTACAGAGAGAAAGTTCCAAGCATACAGATCACTCTTCTCTGCTAAAAGTTTTACCTTAATGACATTTTGTGATATCCTTAGACTTCCCAGGCATTAGACTGTGTTTTTTCCATGAACCTCTATTTTTTAGCAAATCACTCACTCTCAGGTATTTTTGTTAGCAACAAGTAAGGAACTAAGACAGTGACCATGGACAAGTCTTCATTTCTACCTGCCATCATCGGTTTTTCCTTCTCTCTGACAGGTGCTTGATAATACTAATACTTGCCTCTTATTGCTATAAGCATTAGCTAAATTAATGCTTTAGCAATGTGGGGTCTTTTATAAATTAAAATTATGATTGTTTTCAATTTCTTTGAAGAATTTTGCTGTTATTTTGATAGAAACTGCATTGAATATGTAGAATACTTTGGGAACTATAAACATGTTAAACCTATTGATTCTTCCAATCCATGAATAAGGTTGTCTTGTAAATTTTGTATATTTTTTCCATTTATTTATTTAAGTTTTTATATTTTTCACACTAGAGATCTTTCACTTTTTTGGTTAGATCTATTATTAGGGGTGTGTTTGTGTGTGTGTGTGTGTGTGTGTGTGTGTGTGTAATGATTAAGCCCACTGTGGAAGGAATCCCAGCAGTTTCTCTGATGTTATGCTATCAGGTGAGTATGTTTCCCTCCTCCACCACAAATTCATGTATTCAGCCACTGCAATGGGATAAAGAGGATAAAAACATAAAATATGATGGCCAAAGTGGGGCCCTTGGATATGATAAAGTCATCAAGGTGGTTCCTCCATAACTGAGCTTCAGTAGCTTTATAATCACAAAGAAAAAAAAAATGAAAAGAAAAGAATTACAGAGAGAAAGTTCCAAGCATACAGATCACTCTTCTCTGCTAAAAGTTTTACCTTAATGACATTTTGTGATATCCTTAGACTTCCCAGGCATTAGACTGTGTTTTTTCCATGAACCTCTATTTTTTAGCAAATCACTCACTCTCAGGTATTTTTGTTAGCAACAAGTAAGGAACTAAGACAGTGACCATGGACAAGTCTTCATTTCTACCTGCCATCATCGGTTTTTCCTTCTCTCTGACAGGTGCTTGATAATACTAATACTTGCCTCTTATTGCTATAAGCATTAGCTAAATTAATGCTTTAGCAATGTGGGGTCTTTTATAAATTAAAATTATGATTGTTTTCAATTTCTTTGAAGAATTTTGCTGTTATTTTGATAGAAACTGCATTGAATATGTAGAATACTTTGGGAACTATAAACATGTTAAACCTATTGATTCTTCCAATCCATGAATAAGGTTGTCTTGTAAATTTTGTATATTTTTTCCATTTATTTATTTAAGTTTTTATATTTTTCACACTAGAGATCTTTCACTTTTTTGGTTAGATCTATTATTAGGGGTGTGTTTGTGTGTGTGTGTGTGTGTGTGTGTGTGTGTGTGTGTGTGTGTAGCCATTGCAAATGTGATTGCTTTCTGGATTTCTGTCTTACCCTGTTCATTATTAGTGTGTAGAAATGCTACAAATTTTGTATTCTAAATTTGTATCCTCCAACTTTTGTGATCTATTTCCAAAATCCATGAGTTTTCAGTGGATTCTTTATACTTTTCTATGTATATAATCATATAATCCACAAATAGGGACAATATCACTCTCTTTTCAATTTGGATGCATTTACTTCAGTCTACTGTTTTATTATGTTGTTCAGGACTTCCAGTATTATGTCGAATAGAAGAGGAGCAAGTGAATATTCCTTTCTTGTTCCAGTTTTAAACAGAAAAACTTTCAACTTTTCCCTATTAAGAAGTATGTTAGCTGTGGATTTGTTATATATGGCTTTTATTTTGTTATAAAATTTCCTTTCTACATCTAACATGCTTTTTCTGTACCAACTGCTACGATCATTGACTTTTGTTTTTCCTTCAGTTAATATGATGTATTGCTTTTTTTTTTTTACTTTTTTTCATATGTTGAACCATCTTGTATCCCTGGGAAAAATCCTACTTGGTCATGATATATAGTCTTCATAACATGTTACTGTAAATAATTTCCTAACATTTTGTTGAAGATTTTGCAACTGCATTTATCAGAGAGATATTAGCCTGTAGTTTTCTTTTCTAGTTGTGTCCTTGTCTGCTTTTTCTATCAAGGTGATGGTGGAATTATGAAATCAGTTTGGAAGGGACGCCTCCATTTAGATCTTTCAAAATATTTTCAGAACAATTAGAATTAATTATTCCTTAAATGATTTGTAGAATTCAGCAGTAAAGCCACTTAGACATGGACTTTTCTTTGGTGAAAGACTATTTATTACTGATTCAAATTTTTTACTTATTATTGGCTTTCTATTTCTTCCTGGTTCAATCCTGGTATATTGTAAAATTGGAGGAATTTCACTACCTTACTTCAAAATATATTAACAAATCATCATCATAAACAGAACTGCAAGACACTGACAAAACAAAATGAACAAAATACAGACACATAGACCAGTGGAACAGAATAGTCCATCCATAAATAAACACTTAAACAGTCAACTGATTTTTGACAAAGATCACAAGAAAATTTAGTAATAAAAGGTAATTTTTTCAATAAATGACACCGGGAAAACTAACTAGTTATCCACTTGTAGAAGAATGAACTAGACCCCCATCTTTCACCATTTACAAAACTTAACTAAAATGGATTAAAGACTTTAAAGTAAGACCCCAAACAATAAAATTACTTGAAGAAGCACAGAGGAAACATTTAAAGATATTGAAGTAGCCAAAGTAAGCAAGACCCCTAAAGCGTATAGCAAAAATAGACAAGAGAAAGTATACAAGCTACAAAGCATCAACACAGCAAAGGAAACAATAGATAGATTAAAGGGACACCCACTGAATGGGAGACACTGTACTTCAGATAAGGGATTGATACCCAGATCATATAAAAAGCTCAAACAGCTCACCAGCAAAAAAACCTATAATCCAATGTAAAGATGAGGAACTGATCTGAACAGCTAACTCTTGGAAGACATACAAATGACTAAAGAGTAAAAATGTTCACTGTCTTAGTACAAAAGAAATGCAAATCAAATACTCAATGAAGTATCATTTAACCCCCTGTCAGAATGGCTATGATCAAAAAAGACAGACTAAATAACAAATGCTAATGAGGTTGTAGAGAAAGGAGAACCCTCATGCACCTCTAATGGGAATTAGGGAGTTTCTTCCAAGATCTAAAAATAGAACTACTGCATGATCTAGTAATCTCACTTTTGTGAGATTACTACCCTAAAGGGTAGGAAATCACATCATCAGAGAGACAATGCAATGTTTATTGCATTATTATTCAAAACAATTAAGACATGAAATTAACATAAGTGCCCATCAACCAATGAATAGATTAACAAAGTGTAGCAAATATATACAGTGGAATGCTACTCAGTCATAAAGAATGATATCCTATCATTTGACACAAAGTGGACAGAACTAGAGGATATAATCCTAAGTGAAATAAGCCAGGCTAATAAAATGCATATTTCTATACACTTGATTCAATTATTAGACACTGCATGTATGCCTTGAAAATTATACAAAAATGTACAGTGATTTTTTTTTTGAAAACAGAAATCACAATAGCAATAAATAAATAAAGGAACTGATATTGGTAAAATGCTTAAATTGCTATAATGAATATATGTTAACTACCGCATCTATTATATTTAGCATGGCTAGGGCAATTCTTTAGTACCTGCCTTGCATAGTGTTTACACTCATAACACATGAGCTGGGTGCTCAGTATACAAGATTGAAAGATACCATTCTGCAGTCAAATATTTCTAAATAGCCAAATCTCTCAGCAATGTTTTGTTGTAAAATGTTTCAAATAGATCTTTCCTGTCTGACAACTTAGCTCACTTACAGGGGAAGGAAACTTTATCAAACTCGAAGAAATACTATCAAGTTATTGCTTCCTCTCACTATCATAAATGCTCAGAGTTTGCTTTAAAAACAGTGGTTTTCTGGGAAGAAACATGGTCATATTCAATTTTGAGTGAGTGAGGGGAAAAAAGAGGCAGTTAACAAAGTTAAATAATCAGAAAAATTATACTTGAAGAAAATTTTTTGGAAAGAGCATGAGCCAAAATTCTTCATATGTTTATGAGTTCACACATGTTTTACAGTATTAACATTTTTAAGAGAGAGATTTTTTTACTATAGGGAGCATGCACTTAGAGACAGAAAATGAGAAATCACCCTTCCCAGGGGGGATGGCCATGCCACAATCCCTTCTCCTCCATTAGGATTTTGGTCATGTGCGCACAAGTACCCAGCATGAGTTTTAAGTCGCTGGGTCCAGGACTAGAACCATGGTCAACTACATGGGAGTCCAGCAACGTTTCCATTACACCATCTCTTGGTCCCAATATTAACAAATTTTAAAAGTCAGTTACAAGTTTAAAATTAGAGATGTTGGGGCCAGCAGATGGTGTGTAGGTCAAGGAGCTGGATCCTATAGGGCCGTCTTCATGGCTCCAGTCCTGGACTAAGTGGCTTAAAAATCACAAGGGGGACGTGTATGTGCATGCCCAAAATCCCAAGAAGAGACTGGAGAAAGAGGGGTTGTGTTGTGGCCAATCCCTTTGGTGACTGATTTCTCACTCTTCTCCCTTCCAACCCCCATTTTTCTCTGGTGAGAGCATACATCCTATTCCAAAACCTTAAAAGAAAAAAATTAGAAAAACTTTCTTTCTACCTTATGTTTTTTCTTTTATTAATATTATTATTTTTATTATTTTATTATTATTATTATTTATACATTCAATCACTGTACATCATTTAGATTGTAAAGAGACTTTACCCACATGATATACATCTCAGTCCACTCGAGAATACTATACACATCCTCATAAACAGATAACAAAATATATCTGTGTCCCACAAATATCTTACCTCTCCATTTTTCCCACCAAATTATCTTTCCTGCACTCTTCCCCTCCCACACTCTACCTTATGTTTATTGATGTAACAATTTGAAAATCATGAGTTAAAGGTACTATTTTAATCATCACAGTGGTTATTCAAATGTATCACTGAACACTACATGACAAAGAGAATGTTCATTTCAAGCAAATCTGGCTAAAACTGTTAAAGGGCAGGTTGCCTTAAAACTGTAATTGCTTTGGATAGTTGTCTCTTTGCATATAAATCATAGATGTTTATTAATCTTCTCTGTCTTTGTAATGCTGACGGTACTTATAGAATAATATTAATACACATATTCAAGTTCTTAGGGTTACTTGAGAATGAACTGAAGAGCTAGAAGGACCTCACAGGGCCATCCTAATAAAGCTTTCTTTTGTACTATCTAGCGCCGATGACTTAGGAGAAAACTTTCTAAACTACTTGATGTTCTTCTTTGCACTCGATATTTGATAGGTCAGAAAAAAAGCACAGTATTCCTTCCCTACATCCATAAATAGAATTCTGCTTCCTGTTTACAAGTAAAATTTTAAATGATCTTGACAGAAATTTAGATTGTTTTGTACTCTTGAAATTATGCCATTACCCATTGATTGTTTCATGTGATGTTTTCCAGAATTTATTTCTGCACAATAAATTTTAGGAGACTGGTAAGATTTTAAATGGCTCTACAATTATGTTCCACTGAAAATTCGTTAAAATAGGGAACCACATTATCTTTATCTGTTTCCATATCTATATCTTATCTGTCTATACTCTTTTTCATAAAGGTATTTTTGCGGTGCTATTGTGGTAGCTGTTTTACTACAGGAGAAATTAACCCAGATAAATAAGGTGAAGAATTTTCCTCCTTGATGCAAAGTAATAAATAATGTAACAATGTTGTCAATACTTGACTATTACTTATAGCTTCCATAGTTGGACAATGAAAGTGAATGCTTGCAGGTGGATTAAACAAAATAGCAACCCAGTTTCTCTTCCTTATTGTAGAACAGTTGCAAAACACATTAGAACATCTATTTCCTCCTTTTCTCTTCAATCAGTCTCACTCCCATCACATCGAGTATTTGAGAATTACAATTCCCAACATACCTGTGAAGTCAAGGTCATGTCAACATCCACATTATGAACTGGACAGGTGAATAATGAGCAGTTCTCTGAAGAATATGAGGCAATGTACTCCCTGTTGAAATAAATTGACACTTTGGGTGAGTTCTACTGTGTTTAAAATTGTAAGTTTAACTGATGACAAAAAAATATACAATGCTTCAAATGAGGTATGATATTAAAAGTATTTATTTATTTATTTATTTATTCAGCTCTGCTTTTCTTCCTGCTCAACATGTTCTGAAATAATTCAGGTATTTTTACTTTGCGTCATTTTACTGAAGCTTTTACTAATAATATATCCCCTGATTTCTGCAACTTTTCAAAGATTTTAAAAATAATTTACATTTAATTGGCATGGAGAAGTTCTTAAGTAAACTTCAGATGCACAGCAAGTATATTGAACTTTCACTTCAATCAAGATATGTTTACTAGACAGAAACAGGAAAAATTTCTAAAGGCAAGGGCTTCTGTGTGGTCAGGAAGTTTCTTTTCAGTATCATTTCCATGCTTGAACACAACGGTACTGCAAAGCAAATTTCACTCATGCCATATTAGGCTTATAGTATGAAAGAATTTTAGAAAAGCTATTGGGATGTGTTCTCACCACAGTTAAACCAAATATTCCTAATCATTTATGTGACTGGGCATGGGCATGTTAGATAAGGTGCCTAGATCCCATAAGGCTGACCATACAGTTCGAGTCCTGGACCCAGCTGCTTGAGAAACATGCAGGTGCATGTATGTCCAAAATTCCAAAAGAAGGGAGAAATGGAGGAGAAGGAATTACAGCATGATCACTCTCCAGGAGGAGGGTGCTTTCTCACTTTCTCTAGCCACCCTGTTTCTCTCTGATGAGTGCATGTGCCCTCTTGCAAATTAGAAAAAAAAATAGACTAAAATTGTAATTACGGATAAAGTAACGCCATTAAGAATTGTAGGGGTCAGCAGGTATTGTGGTGATTGGGGCATTAGAATCCCACATGGCCAGCCACAATTCGAGTTGTGTACCTGTTGGCCTGAAAATCACACCAGGCATATATGTATGCATGTGCAAAATTCCAGGAGGTGAATGGATGAGAATGGATTATGTAGCCATTCCTCCCAGGGGGTGATTTCTCTCTCACTCACTGTCTCTCTTTGGTGAGTGCAAGTGACTTATGGCAAAAATCTATAAATAAAGAAAAAATTGTAAATAGGGCCATCAGCTGGTATGGTGGTTAAGGCACTCAATTCCACATGACTAACTTTGCAGTTCAAGTCTTGGACCCAGTGGCTTGAAAAACCTGAAGGGTACATATACATGCCTGCCCAGAATCCTGAGAAGAGACCAGAGGGAAAGGGACCATAGTGTGGCCATCCCCCAGGGGGATGATTTCTCATTTTCTCATTTTCCCTCTCTCTCTGTGTCTCTCTTATATTTTTAAAATTTGCTATAGGGCAAGTGTATTCACCAGAGAAAGAGAAAATGAGAAAGCAAATTCCTGGGGGAGGAGTGGTGGCCACGCTGTAATCCCTTCTCCTTCATTCTCCTCTCTGAATTTTGGGCACACACGCGCACGCGCTCAGTGTGAGTTTTAAGCTGCTGGGTCTGGGACTCAAACCATGGTTGACTAGTCCAACAATGTAACCATGACGTCGTCTGCTGGTCCCCAACTATATGGTTTTAAAGTTTACTTCTTTGTTTAGAGAGAAACAGGGATACACACACACGCACACACACAAACACACACACACACACACACACACACAGAACATTTTACCCAATAACAGTAGAATATACACTTTAAGTGACACGGAACATTCTCTAGGATAATCATGTCAGGCCATTGAACAAGTTTTAAAACATTTACAAAGATTGAAATAATTTTGTACATTTTCTTTTTTTTTTTTGAGAGGTTTTTGCTGTAGGTCGCATGTGCTCACCAGAAAGATAGAGAGAGACAGAGAGACAGAAAGTGAGAAATCACCCCCTGTGAGGGATGGCTACACCATAATCCATGGTCATGGGGATGGTTATGCCGCAATCCATTCTCCTCCATTCTCCTCCTGGGATCTTCAGCATGCACGCACACACGCCCGGCATGAGTTTAAGCCACCAGGTTCAGAACTTGAACGTGGTCGATGATGTGGGAGTTCAGCAACATAGCCATTACGCTAACTGCTGGTCCCTCATTTTGTACTTTTTCTGATTACTGTGATATGAAACTATATCAGTAATAGGAAACATTTCAGAAAATTCAAAAATACATAGAAATTAAACAACATAACCTTGGATAATGAATGCAACAAAGAATAAACAGAATGAGAATTTTAGAAATATCTTGGGTCAAATGGAAATAAACACAAATCTATCCTACATATTGGATGGTAATTTTTCTACGCAAAAACGTGTCATAACTATTCCAAAGATCCAATACATAGTACTAAAGACTTCAACCAAAAACTTTCAGAACTAATGAATGAATTCAGTAAACTCATAGGGTACAAATTGGCACATATGGGGGCCAGCAAAGTGGTTACAGTGTTCCCAACTGCTGTTTGAGTCCTGATCTGGAGGCTTGAAATATATGCTGGCATATGTGCATACATGTCCAGAATCCTAGGAAGAGAATGGAGGAGAAGGGATTGTGGTGTGGCCATCCCCCTGGGGAGGATTTCTCACTATCCTTCTCTCTGTTTCTCTCTGGAGAGCACATACGTCCTATGGCAAAAACCTTAAAAAAGAAAAAAATGACACATAAAAATCAGTACTGTTTCTATATTTTAACGATTATCCAAAAAACAAACCAAGAAAATAAACTAATTAAAATTCAATTAAAATAGTTATAGAAAAAATACTGGGACCAGCAGTTAGCGTAATGGCTATGTCGCTGGACTCCCACGTAGTCGACAGTGGTTCATGTCCCGGACCCGGTGGCTTAAAACTCACGCCGGGCGCGTGTACGTATGTGCCCAAGATCCCGAAAGGAGAATGGAGGAGAAGGGATTGCGGTGTGACTATCCCCCCTGGGGAGTGATTTCTCACTTTCTGTCTCTCTGTCTCTCTGTGTCTGTCTGGCGAGCACATGTGCCCTATAGCGAAAACCTCTCAAAAATTAAAAAAAAAAAAAGAAAAAGTACTGAAAATACTTAGAAATAAATTTAACCAAAGAGGTGAAAGATCTATACATTGAAAAATTTAAAAATGCTGATGAAAGAAACTAAAGATTACACAAATAAACAGATATCCCATGTTTGTTGACAGGAATCATTAATATTAATAAATTATTCATACTTCATAAATAACCTACAGATTCAATCCTTATCAAAATGCTAACTTCATTTTTAAAAAAATAGAAAAAAAATTCTGATATATGTACAGATGCACCAAAAAAACCCCAAATAGCTCTCTATTTTGTTTCACTGACCTGTCTAGTCTTTCAATAATAACATACAATCTTGATTACTATAGTTCTGTAGTCAGTCTTTCTTTTTTTGGAGAGGTTTTTTTTGTTTTTGTTTTTGTTTTTTTTTTTTTTTGTGATAAGGCATGTGCGCTCGCCAGACAGACAGAGAGAGACAGAGAGACAGAAAGCGAGAAATCACCCCTCAGGGGGGATGGCCACACCGCAATCCCTTCTTCTCCAATCTCCTCTCAGGATCTTGGGCACGCACGCACACGCGCCCGGAGAGAGTTTTAAGCCACAGGGTCCAGGACGCGAACTTCAGTCGACTACATGGGAGTCCAGCGACATAGCCATTACACTAACTTCTGGTCCCTGTAGTCAGTCTTGGAGTCAAGCAGTTACTTCCTCTAGTGTTGCCATTCAAGAAATTGGCTAGTCTGGGCATTTGACCTCTCCAGGTAAACATTAGAGCCAATTTGTTGACATTCCCAAAATAAGTTTTGGGGATTTTCATTAGGATTATGTTGAATTTGAATTTGTAGACCAATTGAAGAAGAACTGATATTTTGAAATATGCAGTCCTTTTATGTATATGTTTGGAATATCTCTCTATAAAGTTTTTCTTTGAAGTTTTCCTCAAAATAGATCTTGTACATATTTTCATAGATTATAATGTAGTGTTTACTTCTCTTGGTGCTAATGTGATAATGTTATCTTTCAATTTCAATTTCAATTTTTCTTTTTTTAGAGAGATTTTTGCTATAGGGATGTGCACTCACCAGAGAGACAAAGAGACAGAAAGCAAGAAATCACCCTCCCCAGGAGGGGATGGCCATGACCCAATCCCTTCTCGTCCGGTCTCCTCTCAGGATTTTGGGTATGCATGCACACACTACTGGCATGAGTTTTAGGTCTCCAGATCCAGGACTTGAACCACAGTCAAGTATATGGGAATCCAGTGACATAACTTTTACAACATCTGCTGGTTCCTGAAATTCCAATTTTTCATTGCTGGCATATGAAGTGACAGACTTACGTAAACCTACTTCTGTTCTTAGACTTTGATACAATCACTTAATAGTCCCAGGAAATATTTATTGTTGTTCTTGTTGAGTTTGGGGGCTTTTCCATATAGACAATGATGTCATCTGTAAACCAGAAAGGTTTATTTCTTCCATTTCATTCTATATACCTTCTATTTCATTTCCTTGTCTTACTGCACTACCTAGGGCCTCTAGGATGATACTGATAAGGAGTGGTGAGAGAAAATATCCTTGCTTGTTTCTGATATGAGCAGTAAACTTCTGGTTTCTCCCTATTAATATTAACATAAGCTGCAGAATATTTTGTAGAGGTTCTTTATCAAGTTAAGAATACATTCCTTATTCACAGTTTGCTAAGAGATTTTTTTTTCTTTTTATATCATTAATGGATGTTGGGTTCTGCCAAATGATTTCCTGTGTCTATTCATATTATCATGTGATTTTTCTCTTCTTTTTTTAGCTTTTTTTTTCTTTGCCAGAGTGGCTGTGAGCTTGCTGGAGATAGAGATGGAGATAGAGATAGAGATAGAGATAGACAGAGATGGAGAGAGAGAGAGAGAGAGAGAGAGAGAGAGAGAGAGAGAGAGAGAGAGAGAGAGAGAGAGAGAGAGAGAAGGGAGATAGCATCCCTCAAAGAAATGGTTATGCTGCAACCTCGCCTCTATTTCTCCCGCCTGTTGGGATTTGGGGCACATATGCACCTGTACCCAGCATGGTTTTCAAGCCATGGTTTTCATTGTTTACTTTTGTAATTAGGTAAATTCTGTCTTAATAGAATGAGTTAGAAATAATCCTTCTACCTTTATCCTGTGGAAAAGTCAATAGTACTGGTATAATTTCAACATTAAATATTAGGTAGAATTTACCAGGGAATCCATATGAGCCAGATGCATAGTGTTTTTAAACGTTATTATACATTATATTTATTTACTAAGTATAATGCTATTTAGAACTCTTTTTTCTTGCATGAGTTTTGGTATGTTGTATAATATCTTTCAAGACTTTGATCAATTTTACTCAGGTTATCAAACATGTGGGCAAAAGTTTGTTTAGAATTGTCCTTAATCTTTTAAGGTTAATTTCTAGTGAGGTACCCTGCTTTACTACTACTACTACTACTACTACTACTACTACTACTACTACTACTACTACTACTACTACTACTACTACTACTACTACTACTACTACTACTACTACTACTACTACTACTACTACTACTACTACTACTACTACTACTTCTTCTTCTTCTTCTTCTTCTTCTTCTTCTTCTTCTTCTTCTTCTTCTTCTTCTTCTTCTTCTTCTTCTTCTTCTTCTT
>NW_006160142.1:8868439-8875458 GCF_000334495.1 Tupaia belangeri chinensis
ACGATTTCGTTCCCTACATCCCACAATTTTTAATAAGGTGTATATATTCACTTTCATTTAGTTCAAAATAAATTTTAATTTCTATTGATATTTTTACTTTGATTCATACGTCATTTAGAAGTATCTTGTTTAATCTTTAGCCTGGGGGGATTTTATGAATATTATTCTGTTGTTGATTCCTAGTTTATTGCCATTATAATCTGAGAGCACACATTATGTAATACCTATCCTTTTAAACTTCCGAGGTGTGTTCAATGGCTCAGAAAGTGGGTTTTTGTCTGGGTGCTTTATTCGAGTTTGAAAGAAATATGGTTTTTGCTGTTTGGGAAGGAAGAATTTGAAAGATGCCAATTATATCCAGTTGCCTAATGATGTTGAGTTCAACTGTCTTTACTGATTTTCCGACTTAAATCTGTTTCTGATCAAGGGTGTTGATGTCTCCAATTATGATAGTGGATACAGCCATTTCTACTTGCAGTTCTATCAGCTTTTGCTTCATTTATTCAACATTCTGTTGTTAGGCACATACATGGTAAGGGTAGTTACGTCTTCTTAAAGAAGTGACCCCTTTGTCATTATATAATGACCCTCTTTATCTCTCATAACTTTGTTTACTCTGAATTTTTCTCCATATGAATATAGTTGTACAACTATTTCCTTTCTTTTGATTAGTGTTAGCATTGCATATTTTTCTCTCTTTACTTTTTATCTATATGGGTCTTTATATGTAAAGTGTTTTTCCTATAGACAACATATACTTGGATCTTTTTAAAAAAATCTAATCTGAAAATATCTGCTTATTAATTGATACCTTTAGACCACTGATGTTTAAAGTGATTATTGATATAATTGGATTAACAGCTACCATATTTTTAATGTTTTCTATACCTTGTCTTTGTTTTTTGTATTTTTGTCTTCCACTCTTTTCTGCCTTTTTGGTTTGAGTTGACTATTTAATAAAATTGAATTTTTTCTTATTTCTTAACCTATTAGTTACAATTTAAAAAAAAAAATCTTTAATAGTGACTA
Organism: Tupaia belangeri chinensis; assembly: GCF_000334495.1. NCBI lineage: Eukaryota > Metazoa > Chordata > Mammalia > Scandentia > Tupaiidae > Tupaia > Tupaia belangeri. Next base: position 8,869,469 of record NW_006160142.1, read on the forward strand.
CCATAGAGTCTGCATTATACAATTGCTACTAATTGAAGCTTAACTCCAAATAACACTATACTGCTTCATGTTTCCCAAAGATGTCTTAAAATAAAAAATGATTATTCGTTACATCCCTTATTTTAGCTCTAATTCATTTCACAAACCCCAAAGCATGCACACACAGCACCTGCATAAACACATGCATACATAATTGAATACATGGTTGCTATTGTTATTTTGAATGAACCTCTGTTATGTCAACTAGAAATAAGAAAAATAAAACTTTCTTACTTTACTTTCATTTATTCTTTATATATTTTGTTGTGTTGTTTATTTTTTCCATGAGAGAGATGAGAGAGATAGAGAGAGAATCCCTAACAGGAGGTTTATGTTGTAATTTACCCTAGTCTTGGCTGACGTGGGTCATGGGCATCCCCACACATGGCCAGCACGGTTAGACAGTTCCCAGGACATGAATCCAGGAACTTTCCCATGTGAATGCAGTTGTGTTACTACTGTATCCCTTCTTGGCCTACCTTTTCTGATATTTTTCTTTTCTTTCAGCAGGTCTGAATTTCTGACATACATAATTTTTCTCTCCTCTGAAAAATTTTTAATATTTCTGACAGGTAGTTTTACTGACAACGAATTCCCTCAGTTTCCTACTCTCTTAAAAAATTTCATTCCTCTACTTTTAATGACTAATTTTGCAGGATACAGAATTCTAGCTTGGTGTTTTGTTTTGTAAGTTTTTTTTTTTTTTCATTCTCAACACTTATAATTTTTCACTCAATTCTTATTTGCATGATTTCTGAGAAGTGGGTTACAGTTCTTTTTTTAAGAGATATTTTTGCTATAGGGCACATGTGCTCACCTGGGAGACAGAAAGCAATAAATCACCTCCCCAGGAGGAATGGCCACACAGCAATCCCTTAACCTCCATTCTCCTCTTAGGATTTTGGGTATGCACGCACATGTGCCCAGGTGAGTTTTAAGCTGCCAGGCCTGGGACTGGAACCGTCATCGACTGTATGGGAGTCTAGTGACGTAACCACTGCATCACCTGCTGGTCCCTGAGGTTCTTCTATGTACTATAGGTAGAACTTCAGCTTCTTTAAAGATTATTTTCTTTATATTTAGTTTTCCATAGGTGAATATAATGTGACTACTTTTAAATTTATCTGATCAATTTTGTGTTTAGTTTTTATTCACCTCAATGTATTTCATAATTTTCAATTTGTTTTTTTGATCTTTCACAAATTAATTATATTATTTAACATCTATACGTTTGTGCCTTTCCATAATTTCTTTAAATTGATTTCTAATTTTATTTCATCTAAGTCAGAAATTAAATATTTTATTATTTCTGTCCTATGAAATGTATTGAAGTTTCTCTTAAGGCCTAGCATATCATATATCCTGAAAATGTTTTGCGAACACTTGAGAAGTATTTTTTTTTTTTGAGAGATTTTTGCTATAGGGAGTGTGCGCTCGCCAGACAGACAGAGAGAGACAGAGAGACAGAAAGCAGGAAATCACCCCCCAGGGGGTATGGCCACGCCGCAATCCCTTCTCCTCCATTCTCCTCTTGGGATCTTGGGCACGCCTGCACACGCGCCCGGTGTGAGTTTTAAGCCACCGGGTCCGGGACACGAACTGCGGTTGACTATGTGGGAGTCCAGCGACATATCCAGTACGCTAACTGCTGGTCCCAACACTTGAGAAGTATTTGCATTCTACTGTGGTTTAGTGTGGTGTATAAAGAAGTCTGTCTTTGGTCTAGTGATTTTGTTTGTTTGTTTTTTGCTGTTTTTTAGCTTTTATTACTTTGTTCATCATTTACCTAGTTTTTCTATCCATTATTGAAAGTGGTAAGTTAAAATCTCTATGATGTTGAACTGTCTTTTTCTCTTTTCATTTCTGTCAGTTTTCGTTTGTGCCGCTAGAGCTCTATATTGGTGCATCTGTGTTTGGAATTGTTATTGAATCCTAATGGGTTTATCTTCTATTATTATAAAATGTCCCTTATCATTTTTAATTTTTATAGTCTCTTTTGTGTGATAATAGAATAACCATTTCTACATTCCTGTGGTTTGTATTTGCATGGTATTTCTTCTTCTTATGCTATAACTTCAATTTATTTGTATCTTTGAATCAAAACTGTGTCTCCTCCAGAAAATACATAGTTGGATCATGTTTTATACATCTAATTTGATAGTTTTTGTTTTTTGATTTAGCTGTTTTCTCTCTCTCTCTCTCTCTCTCTCTATATATATATATATAAAACTGACGTTTGGCCTTTTAATTTCAGTCTTTTATATGTTGAATTCCTTTTTTTGGTAGTTGCTATGATTTCATTAATTATTACTCTAGGGGTTACTTTAAAAGACAAACTTGATATTTTTATAATTTCACTTCAGTGACATATACTTTACTCCTATATAACTTTATTATCTTTTCTAATTTTCTAATGTTATGGTATTATAAAATTCCAAATATTTCATCCATAAATGTACAAAACTAATAAATTAAAAGAATTACTTATATATTTTATTTAGCATTTTTATTATTTTTTTTTTAGTTGATGTAGAATACATGCACTCACCAGAGAGAGAGAGAGAGAGAGAGAAAACCACTAGGTCTGGGACTTGAATCACAGTAGGGCATGTAGGAGTCCAACGCCTTAATCATCACACCATCCTGGTCGCCCCCAGATTTTATTATATTAAGAATCACAGTCGGGCATGTAGGAGTCCAAGGCCTTAATCACCACACCATCCTGCTGGCCCCCAGATTTTATTATATTATTTTTTTATTTATATATTTTGCTACTCTTCATTTATTTCTCTAGATTTTAGTTAACATGTAGAATTATCTCCTTGGCCCATTTCTTTTTTTTTTTTTTAAAGAGAGATTTTTGTTGTATGGTGTGTGTGCTTGCTGGAGAAACAGACAGACACAGAGAGGTGGAAAGCGAGAAATTAACCCCCCAGGGGAGATGACCACACCACAGCCCCTTCTCCTCCATTCTCCTCTCTGGATCTGAGGCACACACACACACACACACACACACACACACACACACACGTGCCTGGTGAGAGTTTGAAACCACCAGCCAAGACTTGAAATGTCTTCAACCACATGGGAGTCCAGTGATATAATCATTATGCCACCTGCTGGTCCCTGGCCTACTTATTTCTAAACATTCTCCTTTATGTTGACATTGTGAAATTCATTATATTTATATATTTTATAGAGTCCTAAATAACATTACAGACATTGTATTTTATCCAATTGCTCTTAAAATCAGGTAATTTAAGAACAGCTTCTGTTGCATCTTTTTCTTTCTGGTATATGTTTTCTCTTTCTTTGCATGTCTTATACTTTTTTGCTGGAAAATGGATATTCTAGGTGTTTTACTATAGCAACTCCCATTATTTATTAGCCTACCTCCTAGGACTTATAATTGCTATTTTTTTTAACCTCAGCAACTGGTTAGATTACCGTAGTGAAAGCTATTTCTCCTGCAGTATAAGGCCTTTGTTGTTGCTTCTCAGGTGACACAGCCTTGAGCACATCCATAGTCAACTGATAGAACAGTACCTTTGACAAATCTCTTTCTCTAAGTATATACATCTGTTAAGCTGGTTGTTCTATTATTTCCAATACTGGTCTGGTACATAATTGCTCACAGACTAATCCCATCAAATCCCAGATCCTTCAAAGCGATAGTTCATAGAGCCAATGTTTGAGATTGATCTTCACTAGACGGGCTCTTTGGAATTGACAGTTTCTTCACTTTTCTCTGGCAAATGAGGCAGCCTACAGTGGAGCCCATTTCTGCAATGTTTCTGTCTCCTTCCAACTGCCTTTCACCAGTGTCCACTGTTTCCTAGAGTGCCCTTAGACTCACACTTCTCCAAGCTTGGTTGTAATTTAGGTTACTTCCTTTGAAAAGAGATTCCGAAGTCTCTGTATTATGACTTGCTTTTCCCCTGGGCAAATACTTTGAGCCACTTCTCTGGCTCTAATAGTAGAACAATGGTACATTTCTCTCTGAATAACATCTCTGTTCAGGAGCCAAATGTTTCATAGGCATGTGTGTCCTCAAGGGGCAACAGCCTCATGTCTCCTTTGCTCGCATCTTCTGGCATGAAATTCCTGCTCTACAAGCCAAGGGTAAGGATCAAAAGGCTCCAGGATCCTCAGAGCTGCCACACCCAAAGTAGAGCTTGCACCTTCTCGGTGGCAACTGGGTGGGAGAAGGACACCCCAGTCTTACTCTTCCACACATTGAAACTGAACTTCAACAAGCAACAGGGTGTAGTATGAGAAATTCTGATGTCCAGTCTCAACTAGAAGAAATGCAGGTCTAAGAGTAGGTCTAGGAGAATGAGTGTCTTGTGTTCCTGATTGTACAAGTCTGGAACAGGATTTTCCACATACTGAATTTAGATTTGGTGGAGAGAGTAGGTCTGTACCCAGATACCACAGACTGTCACTGTTCTTACCACATTTTAGTGGATTTTACTTGGTTAATGTTTCTTCATTTGCTATGTGCCTTTAGGACCATTTCCAGAATTAAAAAAAAAAAAAAAATTACTAGTTTTGCGGGAGAACAGGTTTGCAGAGTTTTTCACACTCATGTAAGTCCTGAGTTTTGTACTAACAGAAGTTATAAAAGGAATGCACTGGAAATACAGTTTGCAGTTTAACACATTATACAACTAATACTCCCAACAAAGTGATTTTGCCTTTTCTCTATCCAAAAGAAAGCTTAGAATAGTTGATATGTTTTGCTTTATTTGTTATGAATTTAATTTTTATCATAGTTTAAAATAATACAAGGATGTTACATCATGTTTATTGTATGTCATTTTAGAAACAGTATGAAGTAGTTCCTATTACATTTTGAGTATATTACTGCTCAATTTGAAAACATATTATTTTACTTCGACTGCGGTTCACGTCCCGGACCCGGTGGCTTAAAACCCACGACGGGTGTGTGTGCGTGTGGGCCCAAGATCCCGAGAGGAGAATGGAGGAGAAGAAATTGCGGCATGGCCATCTGCTCTGGGGGGAGAATGCTCGCTTTCTGTCTCTCTGTCTCTCTCTGTCTGTCTGGCAAGCGCACGTGCCCAATAGTGAAAAAAAAATCTCAAAAACAAAACATATTATTTTAAAAATATTAAAAATTATCTATATCCTTTACAATAAAATACAACCTTTTCCTTTGTGTCCTTTGTAGCAATAACTCACTCATAGATCAGCATTTCCTAAGATGAAATCCTATTACAGTGACTAAAATTTTTTTAATTATCTTTTAAAACTTATTTATTTATTTATTTGTTGTGATTTTTAAGCTGCCAGGTCTTAAACTAATTTATTTATTTATTTGTTGTGATTTTTAAGCTGCCAGGTCTAACTGCAGTTAGCCATGTGAGAATCCAGCACCTTGCTACCTGTTGGTCCCCACTGAAAAAGTTTTAATGTTTCAACAATCAATTTAGCTACTTGATGGTAGTATCAGATTTACTGGTTTGGGAAGGAAATTATTTAATTAAGTTTGCATTCAGAAGTTATCTAAGTATTGAAAGTCTAACTATTTAAAGTATTGAAATTTCCATAACTCACTGTATGTGATAATAAATGGCAGAAGGATAATTACTGGTATTTGTCATGCTAATTTTTCACTATTGTTTTCTCCTATCACTGACGTATACATATATCTTTACAATAGAGAACCCAGTTCCTTAGTGCTGCTCTTGCCTAATAATAATCTTAAAAGTATTTTGTTTTCATTCCATATTAATTTCAGGTTGATATTTTAAAAATATAACTAATATATATCGACAAATTTTGTAATAAGTGGAATTCAACAGGAACTTTAAAATTTTTTTTTCTTTTACTATAATCACTTAAAATAAAATTTACATTTCCTTTGAAAGAAGATAGTAGAGGAAAAATGTGTGATGGTATATTATCCTGTGGAAGATTATTGCTTTATT
>NW_006160142.1:8875771-8915978 GCF_000334495.1 Tupaia belangeri chinensis
TAATACAGTAATAATTATACTAGTATTCTTTGGCGGAAAGTGGCAAAAGTGATAGGAAATGATTAATTTATGTATTCTGGTATTGAAAGTGAAATTGACATCAGATTATTTTTCTGCTTTTAAATAATCTGAAGGAGGTATTTATAAGCTTTGTGACCCTAGGTATCTATGTTTGAAAGTGTGTGTTCTTGGTACATTTCAATGGGTATTTTTGGTAAATTCGTTTTCTCCACTTTTATATTTGAAGTAGTATTTTTTACATTTTCACTTTGTGAAAATGATACTAAGTTGTTTACAGTACATTTTGATAAAAAAGATCTTTTCAATTACTATTTTTGTCAGTGTTCTAGCTTCACTTTAAAGCATTTACTCTGTGAAATCAGATGACTTGTATCTACTTACTTGAAAAGAGGTGACCTCTTGGGAATTTAATTGTTCTTCAGTGTAAATTAATATAACTGTTAATAGACAATCAATAATGCAAATTACCTACAATTAAAAAAAAATCATTCTTGTTCTATTCCAGTTCCTAAAACAAATGGCCCTAATGTGGTTGCCATGTGTGGTGTGTGCACACACATGTGCACATGAACACACACACACACACAAACACACACGGTACATTTATGGAAATGTTCCAAAGTCATAGACTTGAAAAAGGTTACCATACTATTCTCTGAATCCCCTGAAATTAAATATATGAGCTTTTCGAATTACTTTCTTTGATGTATGAACACTCCTGGAAATTTATGTTAATATTAATATCCAGGTATTAAAATATTTGCTATCTTCAGTTACACCTGGTAGAACTATAAGAATTGTCAATCATTTGGGGAGTTAAATAACTCAAAGGAGATCCAGCTTTCACAGTAATGAAACTTAAGGAAAAAAATATATCAGTAGCAGCAAAGATTGCTGGTGTGTATGAACAGTCATCACAGTTGTTAACATCACCATAGCTTAAAATTTATTCCAGAATACAGTTACTTTTAAAAAAATAATGATCCCAGTTGTATGGGATTCGTAGTTGCAGGACTCTGTCCTACATTCTTCTGCATTCTAAATACACCATGTGTCTACATTTAGCCTGAATTTATTTCCAAAATAATCATTTCCAGTACAAGCATGCACAAAGCTCTGTGATTGGGGCCAGAGTGCACAGTGATTTAGGGAGGGTAGTCTCCTCTGAAGGATAGAAACACACTGTATATATCACAATTAGTGAGAAAAAAGACAGTGCCGATAACAATAATATTAATGGGAAGAGCTGTCATTTATAAGGCATATTCTAAGTATTTCACAGAAAAAATATAATACACTTCAACATGTTTCAGTATTGCATTTCCCATGCAATTCCCATCTTGTAACTGAGAAAACAACAGTCCAAAGGGATTGAATAATTAGCTTAAAATCACACTGCTAATAAATGACAGAACTTGGACTTAAATTCAGTATGCTTCTCTAACTATACTATTTTTAAGAGCTAAGTCTTCTAGATTCTCCACTCTTTGTTTTATTATTCTTTTACCACTCCCGATAATATTTCTGTACTTTAGAAAAATATAACGGCATTATGATGTGAACACTATAAAAACATCTCTCCAATCAGCTCCTATTTTCAGTGGGTTTATCACTTTTGCGTGATATGCTTCTTTTACATTTCACATGCTCACATGCTCCTTCAGTTAGTTTATTTTCCACTGAATAACAGTAATGCCTCTTCTTAAGGACTCCTAATTACAATAGAAAGAATGTAAGGACATATCGGGTTAAATAATTTATAACTAGCAATCATTGTCTCTCTTGAAACATATGTGATCATGTGTTCTAAAATTTGTTTTAGAAAACAAAATGACCATTTCTAGTAGCATTTACCATCACTACTGTTACTCCTTTCTACAATTTCACAGGACCCCCTTTCTTCCTCTTCCTACAGACTGACATCACCTGTTTTAGTCTATCATACAAACATTAAAGGTACATTACTATGTAATTAGATTTTATTTGTTCCTAATTTTCCTTTAGAGCAAATCCTTCTTGAACACACTGCCATAGCAACTTTCTTAATGGAACAACTCGAGGAGGTCAGCAATGGTCATAACTCTCTATACCTCTAATATAAATCCTAAATCCCTTCACTTGATAGCAGATATAAGTTTAAATTTTCAGTTACATAAAAGAAAAAATTCAATAACGACTTGAAAACCACATGAAGAGGGAATTTTTAAAAAGTACCATATTGTTGAAGCACAATTAGAAAAATGAAGTAAACTGTCAAAAATGTGCAAAGCATTTGATTAAGATTGCTATAGGGCCAGTAGTGGTGGCACAATGGTAATACAATGCCCTATGATGCTGGGTCACATGGGAAGGTTCCTGGTTTGCATCCTGAGGTTTCCCTGCGTATGTTACACAAACACATGTGCCCATGGTACTAACTGGCTGAACTCGTAGATGGATCAGGATGTGAAGACTCTATTGGGGATGTTTCTCTCCATCTCTCTGTCTCTCTCATCAAAGAAAGAACTTACACACACACACACACACACACACACACACATACACCACACACACACACACACAAAATTGTTATTAGCTCAATTGTGTCACTCCTAAAAGTCATGTTGAAGTCTTAACTACCGAAAGTCTCTCTAAAAAGTTAAAAAGAAGAAAATAATTTAAATTTAACAAAATAAAGAGCACATGAGTTTAATGTAACTCTTTAGTCTCCTATTGTAGCATATTTGGAATATGCATTCGTAGCTATGGTGCAAATGGTAAATGACAGCCCATTAGGGGAGGTCCTAATATAGTATGACTGATGTGCTCACAGGTAAGGAGATTAGAGCACTAATATGCATGGAGAATAGACCATGTGAAGATGCAGGGGAAGATGGACACATATAGTATAAGAAGGATCAGAAGAAACCAACCCTGGCAAGACCTTGATGTCTGGCTTCTGTCCTCTGGAATTGTGAGAAATTATTTCTTTTGTTTAGGCCACCTAGTCTGTGGTACACAGACATGGCATCCCTACCAAACTAATACAAAGATGTTCTACTTAAAAGTTTATCATATAAAAATACAAAAGAGAAGATGAATGTTTTAAGGATTTTTACTTGAGTACTAAGTGTAATATTTTAAAATAGAAAATATATTCCAAATATGCTACAATAGGAGACTGAAGAGTTACATTAAACTACTGCCCTAAATAGGGGGGAAATGGAATACATATAAAGGTGTTCTTGTTAGAAATAAAAAAAGCTTCAGAATAATACGTAAAATGTAATTTCAAGAGTTTGTTTTATAACAATATAACATTTTCTGAGGTTACTTTACTTATTTTATTTGCATGTTCTCTCTTTTTTTAAAAAAGTATCATAGCAATTCATTTGGAAATAGGAATTTACCTTATGAAAATAACTTTTTTAGTAGTATTGGTTCTCCTGTTAGCCTCTAGAAACAGTTTGGATTTTAAATTTCTCTGTAATTGTATGACACTTTTAATGTGTATAATCTTTTATGACCTTATATATGTTCTTTATCTTTTTCAAGTATCTTACTTCAATACTCATGTGCTCTTTATTTTGTTAAATTTATATTATTTTCTTCTTTTTAATTTTTTTAGAGAGACTTTTGCTATACGGCACATGTGTTCACTGGAGAGACAAAGAGAGAGAATGCAAGAAATCACCCCCAGTGGAGACGGCCATGCTGCAATCCCATCTCCTCTATTTTTCTCTCAGGATCTTGGGCACACATGCACATGTGCCCAGTTTGAGTTTCAAGTTACCAGGTCCAGGACTCAAACTGTGGTCGACTACATGGAAGTCCAGCAATATAACCATTATACCACCTGATGGTCTCAAATTACTTTCTTCTTAATCCTAAAATGCTCTGCTTCTTTAACTGCTGAAGTATTTGTAAGAAAGTTCAACACACTCTGAGGAAATTCAGAAGCACTTGTGTTCTGCACTGCTTTTCCACCACTATAGGTGCTTTTCGAGTTACCAGTGCAATCGAAAAGCATACAATAATCCATTCACTTCCTTAAGTTGAAACTGCAGACTACAAATTCTGAGTGAAAAGACTATCTGCCTCTTCACTGCTCTATCCTTAGCACCTCAACTGTTTGACCCATGATTGGTTAAGTGAAGATATAAATAATCTATATATTTTTCATTTTCGAGTGTCCACAAAGTCTATTGAGCAAATAGTATATGCCTAGGACTAATATAGTTGATGCAGGGATATTTTAAACTATTTTTTACTATTTTAACAGTAATAATCTGCTGTCTCAATTGGGAGATAATTTTAAGGAATAAGAAAAAAAATGGACAAAATGAAAGAGTATGTTGTTCAGGTTATATATGCTCAAGGACCTTGATATTCAAAGTGTAAACCATGGACCATCAACATCAACATCACCAGGAAAGTTGTTAGAAATATAGACTGTCGGAACCTATCCCAGTCCTACCAAAATAGCATATGAACTTCATAAGATCTTTAACTTTTTTGTATGGATGGTAATATTTAAGAAATAATTCTGAAGAATACAATATCATACAGAGAGTCAACAGAGGCCAAAGAGAGTCAGGAGAGATCTCAAAGCAGAGGCACTAAGTAAGGTCAGATAATTATAATTACTGAGAATAATAAATATGCTTCTGAAATCTAAGCACTTTCTAAACATAAGCTGAAATTGTACAAAATTGGAAGGTTCCTTGTATTTAATTTAAATAAAATTAAGCAGTTTATTTAGTTTAATTGGAAACAGGAAAAACTATTCCGTCCATGCTTTTAGCACTTGAAATATTTATTTTAATATCCTTAACATTCCCTTATCTGAAACTTTTAAATTGATGTGAACAGCAATTTGACATCAAGGTAGGACTGCATCAATTGACTTGTATAATTACTTAATGTGAAATTCATGAAGAAGCAACACAGGCAATGTAAAAGGAGATGATTGATGGCCTTAAGGTTGGCACAAGTTAAGTCAGGAGCTTCCAGTCCTCTGAAACTATTAATTGCCCATTAATTCTTCATGATCACATACTGGATGCAAGTAGTCTTATGTTTGTTGATTATTTTCAGAGACTTGAATCAAAATAATTTGGAGAAGGCAGAAAATACAGCTCTAATTACCGCAGTTAAGTGTAATTTTTGGACTGATCTTATTCCTGCATTCATATTATCTTTTAAAAGACTGAATAATTTTCACAAATAACACAGCCATTTTTGAAACCTGTGCTCAACTGTTCATTGACAGAACAAGTTGTCAGAAATGATTAATTATTAGCCAAATAGAATTGCAAGTTATTTTACTACATATTGTGATGGCTCAGTATTTTATAAAGTCAATGTTGAGTGCACATTTTAATTGTAAAGAAAGATAAAAAACAATAACACAAAATCAAAACTAACACAAAATTCCTTTGTATTTGTCACTGAAATACAGGAATGCTTTTTAGAATTTGATTTGCCTTTTCAGTTGGCTTCTGCAAAGTTATATTTAAAAAGACATCTAATTTCTAATAATATTATAGTTCAATAGTTACTGACAATATTTAAGGCCAGGCTAGATAGAATATAAAATAATTAGACAAAATGTTTGAAACATCATATCAACAACTGTAGTAATTTTTAAGTTTGTGCATATTTATGGATTTAAGATAATCATTAATACAAGATTTTTATAGATAGAGCTCACATATTCTACAAGGTTGTCAATTTCAGATAGGGTGCTATAATCCCTGTTTGGAAGAAAACAATTGAATAATAAAGACATTTTGAAATGAAGTGTTCCAAACATCCCACAAATTCATGTTTCCTTATTTATTATATCAGTTTTTCTTCAGAAGACAGTTTTTAAATTTTACTGCTATTATTATACAAGACATTGTTTTGATTTATTATAATTTCTCTCCATATAATGAGTTTATAACAGATAGTGAAGCTGAGATTTAGAAAAATTTGTAGAGATACACACATTTTAGTTATCTGCTCTGTCTTCATTAATATATATATATCTATACTATATTTCATATATATATATATCAATACTATATTTTTATGTATATATATATATATCTATATATATATCTATATATATCTATATATATATTTGCTATAGGGCACATGTGCTCACCAGAAAGAAAGAGAAAGAGGGAAAGTGAAAGTGAGAAATCCTCTGCCCAGGGTGGGAGAGGATGCTTATGCTGCAATCCTATCTCCTCCATTCTCCTCTTGGAATTTCTCCTCTTGGGATTTTGAACACTCACACACATGCACCCAGCATGTCTTTTTCAAGCCACTGGTCCCAGGACTTCAACTACACAATCAGTTGTGAGGGATCCAGCTGCCTAGACCACCACGTCTGGCTGGGCCAACTGTACTTCCTTTTTTTCTTACACACACACACACACACACACACACACACACACATATATATACATATATGAAACTAGAGATGGAAAATTATTGATGATAACATGCATGATTAAGCCACCATGCAGTATATTCTGGATGGGAAATCACATTTTGTATGCTGTTACGATGCTTAGGAATAAATTTAAATTAATAAAAAAAAGTTTCAGAAAAATAAATAAATAAAAGTAAAGCTTAATTTAATTTGAATCTTTTTTATTAGGTTAAATCTGGGCATGACATTATTCATTATCTTGGTTTGCCCTTTTATTTCCAAATTGAAAATTCAGTGTCTTTCATCTTTGTAAAACTAGTGTGGACTCTCCTTCTACATGCCCTAATCCTGGCGATGTTACCAGTATAGGAGGAAGGTTCTTTAATCCCAGAGGCCAGCAGCAATTTAAAGAAAATTAAAAAGAGAAAAAAAAAAAAAAAGAAGAAAACCCCTTATGAATGTGGAAGGTAAGTGGCATCTTAGAAATGAGGATGTTGGAGTCGCAGGTGGTTGAGCCATTGGACTTTCACATCCTGTCTGCAGTTTGAGTCCTGGACCTGATGGCTTGCTTTCTCATTTTCCTTCTCTCTCTCTCTCTCTCTCTCTCTCTCTGGTCTAATTAAATAATAATGACAAGTAAGGGACGAGCATTTAGTGTAATGGCTATGTCGTTGGACTCCCATGTAGTCGACTGTCTATAAAAAGAAGGAGGAGGAGGAGGAGGAGGAAAAAGAAGAAGAAGAAGAAGAAGAAGAAGAAGAAGAAGAAGAAGAAGAAGAAGAAGAAGAAGAAGAAGAAGAAGAAGAAGAAGAAGAAGAAGAAGAAGAAGAAGAAGAAGAAGAAGAAGAAGAAGAAGAAGAAGAAGAAGAAGAAGAAGAAGAAGAAGAAGAAGAAGAAGAAGAAGAAGAAGAAGAAGAAGAAGAAGAAGAAGAAGAAGAAGAAGAAGAAGAAGAAGACGACGACGAAGAAAAAGAAGAAGAAATGAAATTAAACAATTTTAAAAGAAAAATGAAATGAGGATGTTACTGATGGTAAATGGAGGTAGAAACACTTTCCATCCATTTTTGTTATTTCATTTCATCCTTTCCTGTGTAAGGCATTTTCTACTCCATTCCTTAGTTACAGGTTAAAAAAGCACTGATTCTGGACCCGTCAGATCAATAGTGCATCCCTGGTACCTAGCATCACTGTAACGAGGGAAGGAGACTGGCCCAAACCTGAGAATTTGCTCTCCTATATCTTCCATGGGTTAAAACAAAGTGCAATTCTGTACCACTTAGCTGAAATTTTCCTGTCACTAAATTTCCTAATTATCACTATGATAATTCCAGCTCTGTTTTAACACTTTTGTAAGGTCCAATCTCAGTATAATGTGACTGGTGAAGAACAGGTGACGAACAGGTGAGGCCAGGAAGTGCAGGAAGCAACACCCATTGCCATGCCACTGCTTCATGGCCAGCCACACTGGTGTATCCACTTGCCCACCATGAGCTCCCCCTCCACTCAGACCACAAAAAGTGACATTTCATGTCTCTGATGTCAGTGCAACATATACCTCATATCAAAAAACTCACAAAATGTTTTGGTGTTCTGTCAATGGCTGCAGATATTGGTGGAAATACTAACACATGCATTTCAATAGTGGTGACAGCACCAATAAGGGTGTAAAAATTGGTTCTTGCTTATGTATGTGTGTGGGGTAGAAGAAATTAGTCAATAATTCATGCACTTAAGCTACAATTCATAATAATTTATATTTTCATATCAATATTTGAACATGTAAACACAAAAATGCCACTAAGGATATTAAATATAACATTTTTTCCTTCTTCTGCAACCTAGATCTCTATAGGCCTTGGTGTTTATTTGCTTTTTAATACATTGAAAATAAAGAAAAGTGAAGACATTAAAATTTTAGATAAATTGTGTCATATATCTTTACATTGCAAAATGACAGTTTTAAATGCAGATAAAGGCTCATGTGGAATCTCTAAAATTACTAACTTCTATTTCATTGCTTACATATGCACATGCATTTCCTTTTTGACAGAACACTAGATACACTTCCTTTTTACCAGAACACAAAGCTAACATGTTTTGTTATTTCTTCATAAATTCATATTTTAATAACTCTGCCTTCAACTTACTGATGAAGGACTGAAAGTAAAAGGAACAAGGCTTTATCTTTCCTTTTCCTTTTATGGCACCGTTTTCGTATAAGTGATTGGCTAACACAACTAATGCAGGGAAGTAACATAATACATGCTCGTTTCTTAGAATGCCATTGACTTCTGTTTAAGTGTGAAGCAGGGTCTAGTTCAAACGGAAAACAAGGCTTCTTGGGCCTGTCAGTGATGCCCCACTTCCTCCTGAGTCTTATAGAACTTGCATGTGCAGTGGAATTCTGTGTTCATCTTGAACTCCATGCACATAGGTGACAAAGAAAAAGAACCATGCATGTTGCACTTATCTCCTCTGCTCATGCACACGCTCCATTACATCACTGGACCTCACTTAGAAGACATGGGTTAAAAGGCAACATTCAGGAACTTCAAAATAACTACAGATGAATATTTGCATGTCCTATTGAGCATGGGATATTCTACAATTACAATGGTTATATTGTCATGAAGCTGGTCCTGCATATGGTGCATAAACAGATATTTATCAATGGTATTAAAATCTTATGGCAATGGTGGGATAATTTGGGTAAAAATGCCTAAACCGATTAGACAAAAATGAAGCATTTATATTATCAGTACAGGGCATTTTCTCAAGCACATCTTACTTCTCCATAAATCAATGGATTCAGATAAATTATATATAGAAACTAATAATAGACCATGATTTTTCCATTGTAATGTCTAATTAGGTTCCTTTACAACAATTATAAAGATCCTTAATTCCTACAGATGATGTTAACCATCTCCTTGCCAGTTCTGTTTCTGTCTGCTTATGTAAATAAAGCAGACACAAAGTTGGCTACCTTAGAAGTTCATTGCCCTACCATCCCCCAAATCTCAACAAAGCACTGTGATGTAAGTCACTTTGATTCTAAGTACAAAACTCAGGTATTTTACAGTGATTACAAACAACTTGCCTCTGCCTGCCATTCCAGCATATCAACCTCACTCATATTAGGAAGTCTATATGCATGGTGGTGCATCTAAATGCCAACCTTGGTCTACGAAGAGCAGATACATCACCAAATTTCAGACACAAAAAACAATGGAATATAGTAGAGACTCCAGAAATAAACTCCAAAACATACAGCAAACTGACCTTTGACAAAGGGTACCAGTCAATCCAGTGGGAAAAGGAAAACCTCTTTAGCAAATGGTGCTGGGAAAACTAGGTATCTATCTGCATAAAGATGATTCTGAACTATTTGTCACCATTAACAAAAATCAACTCAAAGTGGATAAAAGATCTAAACCTAAGACAGCAAACTATAAAACTACTGATGGAAAACATTGAGGAAACACAGGGATAGCCAAAGACTTCTTAAGCAAAACCTCCAAAGCACAGGCAATAATCCCTAAAACAGACAGGTGGGATTACAAGAGATTAAGAAATTTCTGCACAACAAAAGACACAGTAATTAGTGTGAATTAACAACCCTCCAAATGGGAGAGAATTTTTGTTCACTAGGGCTCAGATAAGGGGCTGATAACCAGAATACACAGAGAACTCAAACAGTTTATCTGGAAGAAAATGATTAACCCAATTAAAAGATGGGAAAATGAGCTGAATAAACAACTCTCTAAGGAAGACTTAAGAACAGCCAAAAAGCATATGAAAAAATGCTCAGCATCTCTCATAAGGGAGCTGCAGATCAAAATCACAATGAGATACCACCTAACCCAAGTCAGAATGGTGAAGAACTTAAAAATAAAAAAAGAAAAAAAAGATAAGTACTGGCAGGTATGTGGTGAAAGGGGGACTCTCATATAATTTGGTAGGAACGTAAATTGGTTCAGTAGCTGTGGAGAACAATATGGAGGCTCCTCAAGGACCTTCAAGTAGAACTACCATATGATCCAGCAATTCTACTCTTGTGTATCTACCCAAAGGACAAAGGACAGGATAACGTTCAGTTGGAAAAGCGCTTGCACAGCTATATTTATTGCAGCATTATTCATAATTGCTAAGACATGGAACCAACCCAAATGTCCACAAACAGATAAATGGATTGAGAAAGTGCAGCACACATACTCCATGCGATACTATTCAGTCATAAAAGGGAACAAAACCCTGGTATTTTATAGAAAGTAGACGAACATGGAAGATCTATTGCTGAGTGAAGCAAGTCAGGCTATGAAGGAGAGACATGGTATGTCTCCACTTACCATATACCGACTATCTACACTCTATGGTAGAAACTGAAAGACTGAAGGACATAAAAGGATTGAAAATTATTATAGACACTGGGGACAAAGTGGAAGGGCAATGGAAGAGAAAAAGAGAGCAGGGAGGGAAATTTGGGAAAATATGGAGAAGTAAGACATTTTTGTTACACAGATATGATTTGTTGCCTGACAGATATGATTTGTTTCCTGTTGGTGATGATGTGTATAATAGTATTGACTTGTCTGCTATGTGGCATATATAATGTTGGGTAAAATCTCTTTACAAACTAAATAATGTATAATGACTGAATGTATAAAAATAATAAATAATACTAATAAAAGTACATAAATAAATTGGTTAAAATAAAAAAGATATTAATCATCAACAACACATATATCATTTTCTTTTTGAAAAAATTACCCTTTGGAGAGTGCCCGCCCTACCTGAGGAGAGGGAGGTCAGGGTGTGAAGAGACCACTGCCATTGCCGCTGCCGCGTGTGCTAAGGTCTGAGCGCCCGGCTTCAGCCATGTCCTACTGCTGGCAGGAAGGGAAGGATCAAATCATATTTGTGACCAAAGAAGATCATGAAACACCAAGCAGTGCAGAGCTGGTGGCTGATGACCCCAGCGATCCGTACGAGGAGCACGGACTGATCCTGCCCAAGGGAGACATTAACTGGAACTGCCCATGCCTTGGGGGAATGGTAAGATGCCCTCTCATGATGCTGTGTTGCAATAGCAAGTTGAGGCCCCTGTCATTGATGCAAACACAAGGGTAAACTATCCATATTCTACAGTAAATTAATGCATTTTTATCTTTTTTCTCATAGTTTATTTATTTACATGTTTTTATACATTCAGTCATCATATATCATTACAGCTTAGAAAATGAGTTTTTCCAGCATGAATACACTGTATATTAGTCCAGAAAGATATTATCATACATGGTCTCATCAAAAGATAATTTTCCATTTTTGTGTCCCTTAAGTGTTTTGTTTCTTTCTTTTCCCACTTGATTCCCTTCCTCTCACCCTCCTCTCTTTCCCACCCTCCTCCCACACTGTCTCTAGTATCTGCAATTGTTCTTCATGTTTCTATATCTTTCAATTTTTCAGTTTCTGCCATAAAGTGCAGACATTCAGTATATATTTTTCAACTTAACTGGGGCCTTGTTAGTGAGGAATGCATTTTTATCTTATGATATTTTCAACTTATGATGGGTCAAAAAGCATCTGTATTCTCAAGCATATCCACTCAAATACTCTCATCTTCAAACTTGAAGTTCCAGTTTTTCCTTGTGAAAAACTCACATTTGTACTAAGAGAACTGTCAAGGTTAGGCATTTTGTGTCCTTTGTAACTGTACTATATTTATATTAAGATCCTGACCAGGACTTTCAGTACGATCTGTTCTGAATCTGGAGGAGTTAAGAGTCTTTACAGTTGTTGTTGAGTCACCCTGATTAGACAGAAAAATAAATAACCTAGTGTTCAGTTTTTTTTTTCTCTTGCAAGATCTTCAATCCTGTCAAAGAGAACTACTCACATCTTTAATTACTGCATATATAACAATTTGCCACAGATATTTGATCTCCCCAAATATTGCCTTTTGTTAGCCTTTCACAAGAATTAATCACTTGTAGAAACCTAAGAAATTTATGCTTCTAATGCCAGATTACAACCTCATTTACCAGGAATTTATGATACCTATGGTTTTCAGAGTCCAAATTTGCAACCTGAGATTCAACTTTGCAGAGAGACTTCTAAAAGTTTTAGTCCAGACTTTCAAAACCAAGTTTGAAGCAAAGCATATGTGCTAACATCTTATCCCAAAGTATAATCCCAATGCAGAAAGAATGAGATAAAGAGAAATAAAGTAGGTATCAATGGAAAGCAAAACTAAGCACTCATCACTGTCTTACAGCAAGCCATAAAAGGGCTAAGCTTGATAGTTGCACTCTCTGGAGCCCACATGAAGTTTCCAGATAGGCTATACATAAAACCTGTAATTTGAAATATACCAACAGGCAAAGGAAGAGGGTGGGAATTATGTACTGGCTCTTTTTTATTTCATATTGATAAAATTTTTAAATATAAGGAGTAAACTCCCCATATACTTTGCGGTTCCATTACCTGGACTTTTCACCAGCTCCTTAGGAATCTGCTATCTGCCTTTAGGTATGGCATTTCACTTGAGTTCAGAAGTCATAAGAACAAACCGGAAACTATTGGTAGGCTGACAGTCCATCTTGGGCAACTAAGCAATGTGGCTATAAGGAATCTGGCGAGGCAACTGGGAAGGCAGTTGAGATGGAGCAATTAGTCAAGGGTCTCAGAGACACTGAGGACAAAAGGATCTGAATATTATAAAACAGCTGAATTAAATGCTCATCTATAGCAAGTGCTTAAACAAAGGCAATAAATATACTGAAAGAGATAGAAAATTGGAAATATGAACTCATAACAAGCAAGTATGAAATGGATACTCTTGGGAGATACTTATTTGGAAAAGTGTAAATGTAAATAAAAAAAATATGGATGGATTGAAAACATCCAAGGGATTGTCTCAGTCCATGTTCTGCGGCTATAACAGAAGTCTACAGACTGGGTTTTTTTTTTATACACAATGTGTTTTAGCTCACAGTTCTGAAGACAGGAAAGCCTAAGAACATGGTAGTGGAATATGATGAATACCTTCCTGATGTTTTATATGGAAGACAAGAGAACACATGAGACAGAGAAAAAAGTGTTTACATTTCTGTGATTACTGACTCATTTTCACAAATATAACATTAATCCATTCATGAGGGCAGAGTCCTCATGGCCTAATGACCTTTTAAAGGCCCCAAATCTTAACATCATCATAATGACAATTTTAAAAAAATTTTTTTTGAGAGATAGTTTTTGCTACAGGGCACATGTGCTCACTAGAGAGACAGAGAGACAGAAAGTGAGAACCGCCCCCCCCCCAGGAGAATGGCCATGCCGCAATCCCTTCTCCTCCACTCTCCACTCAGGATTCTTGGCATGTACACACACACACACACACACACACACACACGTGTGCCCAGCATGAGTTTCAAGCCTCAGGGTCCAGGATTAGAACCATGGTTGGTCACATGAGAGTCCAGCAACATAACCACTACACCATCTGCTGGTCTGAGCAATTAAATTTCAATATGAGATTTGGAGAGAATATATAAACCACAAAGAATAAAGATTCAGATGAATATTAAGTCAAACAGTTTACTATAGATTTACAAATAAAATATAGCCAAACTAAAAATTTTAAAAAATGAGAGAAAATTAACACATATGAAAACTAGGTATTAGTGAGTAAATATTTCTTTATTGAATGTCCATAATGGTATAAAAGAGAAAGTAAATAAAAGAGGATCAGGCCTTCTTGTCAATTACTCTACAAAAACAATGAAAAATAAAACAATACTATAAATATTTTTAAACATGAAAAATTTTACAAGAACATAAGGAAATAGTAAATTTAAATACATGTGAAATGGGGATGCAGAAAGGAGAACTGAGTGCCAAAATTATGCTTTCCCTGAAAGCATCTGCCAAATTGTCTTTGTGGATCTGAGGACTCACAGACTCATGAAGCATGAATAACAGACTCACAGAAACCTGAGATATTGTGGTCTTCTGGAAATTGAGGATGAACGTCTTTTATCACTTCTGGCCAATTTTTGATCATTATCTCTTTTAGTTAATGTTTTCTATTTTAAAAATTTTCTTACTATTTTGTAGTTAAATTATCTAGATTATTTGTACTTTAAACTTATTACACAGTTTTGTGTAAATGTATAGGCTATTTTCTAGAATATATCAGTTTTAAGAAGGTTTATTGTCCGGCACTGATGCACAAAGATGGATATACATCTTTACTATCTCTCTTTAAATCATGTCATTAGGACTCTTTTACTTTATTTATTTATTTATTTATTGGAGAATGATATTTTAAACCCCCTGTGGGAGTTTTAAATTTCTCTCTCTTTTTTTAGAGAGAGAGGATGGCCATGTTGCAATCCCTTTTCCTTTAGGGATTTCAGGCACACCTGCGCACGGGCCCAGAGTGAGTTTCACTCTGCTGGGTCTGGGATATGAACCGTGGTCAAGTAGGTGGGAGTCCAGTAATGTAACCATTATGTCATCTGATTATTCCCCTCCCCTCGACTACTGTAACTCTTATATCTTCTTTTAAAATTATAAACTTTTCTTTGGTCTTGTTTAGTGATGCTTCACTAAAAAGTAATGTGTCAGATACAACATTTGTAACTTCTTCTGTTTTATTTTTTTTTTGGTTGCATTTACTTAGTATTTCTTTGTCATTCTGTAGTTTCAGCCATTTTGAATGTTTTCATTTTAAATGTGCAGCAGAGGCTGAGTTTTGCTCTGTATATTATCAGAAAACTAGAAATATTTTTTTCTTTTTAAAAGATGAGATAAATACGGTTGTAAGTTTTTATAAGACAGTGTCATTCAATGTTTTATGTGTTAATCTGTTTTATGTTTTGTATTAATTATCTTCCACCATATGTCTGCTCTTTTTTTGAGGGGGTAGCGGATTTTTGGTGTAGGGCATGCATGCTCACCAGAGAGAGAAAGAGTTAGAAATCATGCAGGGGATGAACATGCTGCAATCCTTTCTCCATTTTTTTCTCAGAATTTTGGACACACACACCACATATTTTTCAAGGTACTAGGTCTAGGACTCAAACTGCAGAGTCAGCCATATGGAATGCAGCACCTTAACCACCTTGCCACCTGCTGCGCTGGTCTGCTTTCTTAAAATTTGAATTTTTTGTTGTTTTGTATTTTTTTTAATGACAAAGAGCATATGCATGACACAGAGAGAGAAACAGGCATAGAAAGAACACATTTCCCAATGGGTTCTGATCACACTAATCCTTTTTCTTCTTTTCTCCATTAGAACAGGATATTGGGCATGGATGTGCTGCCAGCATGTTTTTTTCACTCTGCTGGGACCAGGATTCAGACACTTGTTGACTATGTGGGATCTGACTTGCTCTGTGCAACAACCATAGCTATGCCATGGGTCTGGTTCTGTTTTGTGTTTCTTTCAGTACTTGGGCATTTCTTGTTATTCTTACCGTAGTGGATACACTTATCCTGACATTTCATCATTGAAACAATTTTATAATTGTTTTAGTTTCATTCAGTTTTATTTAGGATTATACTAAGGATATGCTCATGTAAAATCCTACTCATTATTTCCTTACAACATTTGTATGATAATCAAAATGCAATTTTACTCTGCCTTTTACTCTCTTCTCTCCTCTCAGTTTTTTTTCCCTCTATCACTTTTTAAATTGTATTATTTCAGAGCATATAATGTATCCCTACATTTTACAGCTTTGTTGCTTTTAAATCTGCAATTTTGTTTATCCAATACTTTACAGTAGTTGTTCTGCCAAAGTTTTCTCATTCAACTCTGGGGTCAATACATTTTTATTAATGAGATTATTAAGGAATGGCTCATTAGTACAAAATTACTCAGCATTGAATATTTAAAACTTATTTAACTTATTTACCATAACCTTTTTTTTTCCTTGAAGGAAAGTTCAATTTAATTAAGAATACTTGAATATATTTTTGAGTACCCTTAGATTTGATAATTCTGCATATTACAATTTTTCATGTAGCTATGAGATAATAAAAGCAGGATGTATAATATACATGCAAACAAGGCTTAAAAATGGAATGACCAAAATAACTACTCTAAATAAGGCAAAAAAAAAAACAACAAAAAAAAAACTAGTAACTGGTGAGTGCAATAAGAAAGTACAAGATGAAAGTAAAGGATGAATACAAGAATTGTAAATGAAATATATGATTCTACTATATGTTCGAAATGATCTGATTAATTACAAATACCAGTAGATTATATTTTAAAAATTCCACTTTTTAAAATAAATTTATTATAATTATTCAAATGTGAAAGAAATGGTAAAGATATTACATGAAACTATCACAAAAGAGATGGTATATCCATGTTAATCAGTCCAAAATAGTGAGTGGTAAACTGAAGCCCTCTGTGAAGCTAACCCATGTGGGAGGGTTCTGGATTCAAGCAAGAGACATCCTTGAGTACTCTGGGCAACTAGGTACCCCTGATCCTGGGCTGTCAGAAGCTGGGGTAGACCCAAGAATCAAGATCCTGCTGGGGGTGCTGTTTCTTAGTCTCTCTGACAAATTAAATAAATAAACAAATAAATAAACTTAAGGGAAAAATAAAAAACACAAAATGGCCTTTAAGACAAGAAGCATCCAGGGTAATATGTAAAATCATCCCATGATTATAAAAAGGTTATCTCATCAGGAAAGCAAACTATTCTGAATTTACATGTCTCTAACTATATGACTACAAAAATATAATTACTAGAAGAAATATAAAAGAGAATAATTATAGTGGAAAGTGTTAACATATAATTATCAATAATTGATAGAAAAATTGAACAAAAATCATCAAAGAGAAAATGTTTGAAATAAAATTGCAATTTATATGGAATACTACTACCTCTATAAACTTCAGGTTATGTATTTTTATTTCACACTCAGATGGAAGATTTGCAAAGATTTATCATATATTGCTGGGCATTAAAGCACTGTTAAAACATTTTAAAGTTATAAATTTTTACAGAACAAGTTTTCTGACCTCATAGAGGTCAGAAATCAGTAATCCAGGATTCAATAGTAACACCAAAAATCAGAAAATACTCCAATGCTTGAAAATCGACAAATGAGCCTTCCAGGAATTAAGGGTTATGGTGTGCCCTGAACAGAGAACATGATTTATTTTTTTGTTTGTTTGGAGAGGTTTTTGCTAGAGGGTGCATACGCTCGCCAGAAAGACAGAGACAGAAAGTGAAAAATCACCCCCCATGGTGGATGGCCACACCACAATCCCTTCTCCTCCATTCTCTCTGGATCTTGGGCACGCATGCACATGCGCCTGGCATGAGTTTAAGTACCAGGTCCGGGACTCAAACCGCAGTTGACTACATGGAAGTCCAATGACATAGCCATTACGCCAACTGCTAGTCCCGAGAGCACATGATTAACTAAATTCTATACAGCTGAGAAGGGGCAGGAGTGTCCAGGGAAAGTGGAAATAAGGAAGACTTCTCTCAAACCAGTTAGAACATGGTAATATAATTTAAGATAAAGGACATACACAGCCAACCAATTATTTTCTCTATTTCTGATTTGTTCCCTTCAGGTTTTTTTTTTACTTTTTTTCCTCCCTTTGACTTCAATGATTTAAATATACCTACAGGCAAAATGTCCTCTAAAAAGGAGCTCAGAATGAAGGTTCTAGCACCTGTCTACAAAAAGGTAAGCTATAGCTATCGGGCTTTCAATGGACATAACAGGTACAATTTTTTTTATGTGAACTGAACACCTACGAATACAGTAGATGTCATATGGTAATTTTTTCACCCCTGAGGTTTTGTCAATCGGAACCCCAATGTCCCAGTGTGCTCAATGTCCCCTCTCACAGACCAGTTATGATTTTTGTCAGTCTCCAAATAGCCATCCTCTGCCAGACCCACTCATTCTCACTTTCTCTTCACTTTTAGGTGAATGCTGCTTAAATGACTAAAAGTGGTTCCCTAAAGGGGCCTCACTTCTAGCCCTTAGGAGACATGTCCTGACTACTCCTCTCAGGGGAAATAACATTTGTTTCCATTTTAAGTCTTTGTTGTGCCCTCAGGGCTACCCTAGTCACACTTTCGCCTTTGGGTTATTTTAGGTATGAATCAAGTATATAACTAAGGTCCTCAAATGCAGGAAACACATGTCAAACTCTTCAGATGTTTCTATAAATCTTGGCTAGATTAAAGAGAGAGGAAGTGCCCTAGCTCTCTGATAATTCTTTTTACATAAATCCTCTCTAACACTCTCCTGACCTACTTCTGTGACCCTAGAATTACCCAAAATGTGATAAAATGGGACACATGCTGTGAAACTGGTTTTGCAATTTGTTCACATGCCATAAGCACCTAAAATACAAGCATTTAGGAAATCTGAAATTCTCAAATGAGGAAAGACAATTAACTTCTAGTTACACACACACACACACATACACACACACACACACACACTGACCTACTATGCATAAGAATGTTAATACCATTACACAGACATATATATAGGCATGTATTTTATATGCTACTATGTTTTTATATATATACAAACAAATTCACTGAGAAAAGACTATATTACTAGCATAGAAACAAAGAAAATGAGGTAAAACTAAGACAGCTTAGCAAGAAATCTTCTCTAAGAGGAAAAGAAAAACATAATGGATATCATATGAGGAAAACATTCAGTATCACTATAAATGAAAAAACAACAAGAGAAAACTAATTGAAAATATAATAAAAGCCTTCTTTCACCTACAAATTAGCCATCAGAGCACAGGTGGGCTGAGATGGGCACTTCAATACACCACTTAAAGGGGTATAAATTTCTATAATCCTTCTGAATAGCAATGTGATGATCAAAGACTCAAAAATGCTTCATAGCACTGCCCTAGTAATTTTACATGCAATGTGAGGAAATCATTCTAAATAAATCCTATGAATAAAAGTATGTATTATAATATATTCAAAGTGTTAAGGGCAAATATACATATATATATGAAACACAAAATGGAAAATTATCAACGATAACATATATGATTAAGCCACTATGCAGTATATTCTGGATGAGAAATCACATTTTGTATACTGTGATAATGCTCAGTGGATGAATGCAAATTAACTAATTAATTAAAATAAATAAATAAATAAATAAATAAAAAGAATAAAACTGTAAAAAAAAAAAAAGTGGCTAGAACTCAGGTTTCCAAACTGTTCTTTCCATGGTACCATAAAAATGTCTCTCACTAATTTTAATTTGCAGATGTAAAACAAGGAAGAGACTGGGTTGCAATCCGAGGTAACTCTTTTTTTTAAAAAGAATTATTGTATTTAACTTTATTTATTATTATTATCATTATTATTTTCCAGTATGATCAGAGAGAGACAAAGAGAGAGAGAGAGGAAGTGAGAAAGCAAGCCACCAGGTCCGAGACTTGAACCATGGTTGGCCATGTGGGAGTCCAGCGCCTTTAACCACCATGCCACTTGCCAGCACCAAATCCAAGATAACTCTTTGATACTGCTTTATGAAACATATTTTTGGTTAAGCTTGCATATTGTTTTTCTCTTCTCATATTATTTTTTCTGTTCCTCCAAAAATTTGAGAACTGAAATAAAACTTCTGATTAGTAAAGAAAAATAAGGTATGCGTTATAAAGTCATTTATAATAGTTAAAAATAAAATGCTCAACATGAACAAAATGCTTAATTAAGTTGTTACACTCACATTATGAATATTAAGCAATCATTTCAAATGTTGTTTATGCAAAGGTAGTAAAAATATGACCTCCACTTTCCTTTATGAGAAAAGGTTCAAGGAGATGTTCTGATAATGAGTAATTATAAGTTGCTCATAAAATTCATTTAAAATTTTAAGGAAATATATTCTATAAGAGGGGACATAAGCTTTAAATCAATCACAAAGTCTTGGTTTTGAGGTAAGAACTCCAGTTCTTTCTTTGAATTATTACAGTTACCTTAGATTTTCCTACTGGTAAGAATTTAAGGTTATTGTAGACATTTCTAAAACATCTGTCATAGTTGTTGGCACACAGGATATACTCGACATAAGTTAGGGCTTTTGTCCTCTTTATATTTTATTTTTCCATGACAAAAGTCCAAATTAAAGTTGTCTTTAGGCTCAGTACTATTCACTGATTCAATGAATATTTTTGAAAAGTTAACTTAATTTGTCAAGACTGTTCTAGCTCACTTAAATATTTCATCCAAGGCTTCCACTGTACGTGTGAAAAATTGAAGAAGTACTTGTTACATAGTTCAAAGGTCTCCATTTCCTAACAAAAGGAATAACAGTACTGTAGGGACTGCTTACATGTCAGACTTGTTCCATACATTTCAACTACAATTTTAGGAGTTTATAACAGCGTATTTATGAACTTTCACATTCTTTGTGGAGGTCACAATGAAGTCCTCTAAAGGCATCCTTTGACAGAATTGGTTTTGACATTCATGATGGCTCCAAACAAGGCCTCAGGCAGTGAGACTACATTAGTGCAGATCACCAACATAAAAAAGAATTTCTGCTCAATCATTTTTACCTGTAGCACAAATGGAAGAGAAATTCTGAAATGGGATTATCAAGACCAAAGAAAGGATTATTTCAAAGTATTTTCAGATAAATAGAAATGTCCTAACCCTACTAAAGTGAATATTTGGAAAATCCACTTCTCTGCTTTTAAATTCAAGTATGCATATATATCAATAGTTTGTTGGAAATATAAGATTACTCTGATTGAATTTTCCATCGAAAACTCAGTTCTGTCATCTAAGTTGTTAATTCTTCAGCAATATTTAAATATGTATGCAGTTTTACTGTGAATTATGTATTATTTTGTTTGTGTGTGTGTGTGTGTGTGTGTGTGTAACATATACATTTTTATTCTAGAGATTGTATTTATTTCTGCTCAAGCTGATTCTGTGGCAGACATCACCCCAAACCAGCAACAGGTAAATTCCCATTAACACTGTCTACTGCTATGGGATAAGTTGGGCTGAGAAGGAATGAAGAGGTTTTATACCAGTATCAGAATTCTCATTAATTTTATTAGCATCTGGAGATGCTATTAATTAAAGTAAAATGCACTGTATATCTCATATAAAATAAAATACGCAGAGGGAGGTAACTTAGATGCCATTGCCTTCTGGTTGAAAATAGACAATTTTTTTTTATAGAACTTTTTGCCTTAGGGCATGTGCACTAGCCAGGGAGAGAGAGAGAGAAAGAGAGAGACAGACAGACAGACAGACAATGAGAAGAAAAGTGAGAAATCACCTCCTGGGGGGATGGGCATACTGCAATCCCTTCTCCCCCATTGTCCTCCCAGGCTCTTGGCATGCACACACAAGCCAGGTGTGAGTCTCATGCCACAGGGTCCAGGACTCAAATAATAGTCAGTCATGTGAGAGTCCAGTGATGTCACTGCTACACCATCTGCTAGCCCCCAAAATAGAGGCTTTTAAGAAGCCTTATTTTCTTCACAGATTTAAGTGCTTCGTTTCCATTTTTAAAGTATGCCACCCATGTATTTCAACCTTTTTAAAATCAGTTTGGCATTTTCACTTAGTGCCAATCACCTGACTGTTCTTCAAATTCAGGGACTACAAGGAGACAGAGAGGAAAGAATGTGACAAACAGTTATCAAAAGCTGTGCCATATTTCTTGGCCAGAGACAAAGGACTTTGTTACGTACAGCAATAGCAAGAGAACTAGCATTTTCTTCTTGTGCCATTACTCTGGGTTCAATTTTATGCTTAGATGTGAAAGGCGGGCCAAAGGACAACTGTCCATATAGTGGATTATGTTACAGTACAGGAACCCAGGGCTTAGAGCATGAATCTATAAAGGAATGGTCAATAAGCAGGCCTGAACTCTGCCCCAGAGGAAAATATGAATTCTATCTGCCACAATTGTTTATTACCAAAAAATACTTGAAAAAATAGTGCAAACCAACAACGAAAAAGTCAGTACCTTTGTTTCTAAGACAGACATACCTAAATACAAAATGTGAACAAATATACTAAGGTTGTTTTGGTAAGTTACTGTCCAAATTGCTACAAGGGTATGTTATATCCCTAACTATAGAAACATACTTATCATAAACAAATATCTTGTACTGTGTAATTGTACAGACTTTGATAACATCTTCACAGATGTCTAAAGACATGCAGGAATTAAACCTAATTATGTACAATCTTAGAGATAGTTGGGGACAAAATGCATTGAAATTTAAGATGAGAACCAATCCACTCCTAGTAAAAAATCCTAATAAAAATATTGCAAAAACAATACTCCTAACTAAAAATAGATATTTAGAGGAAGTGAGTCATAGTCCCCCATTTTGTGAGACTACACTAAGAAATTGAGATATAAGCATGCAGTAAAATAAAAGATATTTTAAAGAATAGTCTTTCCCTTCTCCTAGAACTTTAATTGATTTCAGTGATGTTTAAGGAAGTTCATTCCCCGCCCC
Source organism: Tupaia belangeri chinensis (assembly GCF_000334495.1). Taxonomy (NCBI): domain Eukaryota; kingdom Metazoa; phylum Chordata; class Mammalia; order Scandentia; family Tupaiidae; genus Tupaia; species Tupaia belangeri. The sequence continues at coordinate 8,898,721 of NW_006160142.1, forward strand.
CCAGCACTAGAGAAACACAAAAGACAACAGATTAATCAAATGATCAAGTATAATATCATTACTTATTGACATCGAATATCTATTTGGTAGCACAACATCACGCCTGTGATATTCCTGTCCAAAATTCATATATTTAAACTAATTATGAAAAAGCACGAGATACATCCAAATCGAGAGACATATTGCAAAATAGTTCATCAACTTTTTAAAAGTGCCAAGTCTTTGAAAGATGGAAAGATGTAGAACTGTTATATTTGACAAAACTAAGGATATGTAATAATATGGAAACCTAGTTTGAATCTTGAGAAAGATATTAGTGTATAAAAACTACTGCATCTTGAATAAAGCCTGTATCTTGGTTAATACACTGCACTAATGTTGAATTCTTAGTTTTCTTCATTGCATCATGGCTATGTACGATGCCAAAATTATGGGAAGCAAAGTGAGGGCAAGCATGAAAGTTCCAGAATGCTGTGGCACAACCATGTCTAGAGGAACTTCAGGTGGCATTGATCTTGGTACCACCTACTCCTTGTGGGTGTCTTCCAGCATGGAAAATTAGAGATAATTGCCAATGATCAGGGAAACTAAACTACTCCAAGCTATGATGCCTTTCCTTATACCGAATGAATGATCAGTGATGCTGCAATAAAACAAGTTGCAAGGAACCCCAGCAACACAGTTTTTGATGGCAAGCATCTGCTTGGATGCAGATTTTATGATGCTGTTGTCCAGTCTGATAAGAAGCACTGCCTTTCATGGTGGTGAACAGATGCAGGCAGGCCCAAGGTGCAAGTAGAATACAAGAGACAAGAAGTTTCTGTCCAGAGGAGGTGTTATCTATAGTTCTGACCAAGATGAAGGAAATTGCAGAAGCCTAATTGTGAAGACTGCTACCAATGTTGTGGTTACTGTGTCAGCTTATTTTTTAATATATATTTTCATTTCAATTTCTTTTATACATTCAATCACGTATGTCACTTAGCTTGCAAAGTGAATATTCCAACATATATACATTTCTCACCAGTCCAGTGGAGGACATCCCATATTCCTAGATTGGAAGATTAATATTCTACCCAAATAAATCTATATATTTAACGCAATCCCAAAGTGCCAGAGAGAGTCTTCACAGATCTAGAAAAGACAATCATACAATTTGTTTGGAATCATAAAAGACCTTGTATTGCCAAAGCAATCCTGCACAAGAAGAGTGGAGTGGGTGGTATCTCACTCCTTGATGCAAAAATATACTACAAAGGTGTGATAATAATAAAAAAAAAAAAAAACAGGGTATTGGCACAGAAACAGATAGACGGACCAATGGAACAGAACAGAGACCCCAGAAATAAACTCCCAAACAGACAGCCAACTGATTTTTGACAAAGGGTACCAGTCAATCCAGTGAGGAAAGGAAAATCTCTTTAGCAAATGGTGCTGGAAAAACTGGATATCCAACCACCAGTTTATTTCAATGACTCTCAACAACCATTTATCAAAGATGCTTGAACTATTGCTGATCTCAATGAGCTTAGAATTATTAATGAGCCAACTGCTGTTGCTATTACCTATGGCTTAGACAAAAAAGTTGGAGCTGAAAGAAACATCTTGATTTTTGACTTGGGAGGTGGCACTTTTGATGTGTCTTTTCTCTCTACTGAGGATGGAGGTTTTTTTGTTTTTGTTTTTGTCTTTTTTTAGAAGTTTTTGCTATAAAGGCGCATGCGCTTGTCAGACAGAGTGACAGAGAGACGGAAAGCGAGAAATCACCCCCCCCCAGGGGGAATGGCCATGCCGCAATCCCTTCTCCTCTATTCTCCTCTCGGGATCTTAGGCACGCATGCACACACACCCAGCATGAGTTTAAGCCACCAGGTCTGGGACTCGAACCGACATCGACTACATGAGAGTCCAACGACATAGCCATTACGCTAACTGCTAGTCAGGATGGAATTTTTGAGGTCAAATCTACAGTTGTAGATATACACTTGGGAGGAGAAGACTTTGACAATCACGTGGTCAACCATTTCATTGCCGAGTTTAACTGCAAGCACAAGAAGGACAAGACAGAGCAAGAGAGCCATCTGGTACCTTCATACTGCCTGTGAATGTGCTAAGCATACTCTCTCCTCCCGCACCCAGGCCAGTACAGAGATCAATTTCCACTATGAAGGAATAGACTTCTATACCTCCATTACCTGTGCCTGATTTGAAGAATTAAATGCAGACTTGTTCCATGGCACTCTGGACCCTGTAGAGAAAGCCCTTCGGTACACCAAAGTAGACAAGTAACAGATCCATGATATTGTCCTGGTGGGTGGCTCCACTCATTTCCCAAGATTTAGAAACTGCTATAAGACTTCTTTCATGGAAAGGAATTGAATAAGAGCATCAACCCTGATGAGGACGTTGCTTATGGAGTAGCTATCTAGGCAGCCGTCTTATCAGGAGACAAATATGAAAATGTTCGGGACCTGCTGCTCTTGGATGTTGCACCTCTTTTCCTTGGCATTGAAACTACTGGTGAAGTCATGACTGTTCTCATCAAGTGTAACACCAGCATTCCTAACAAGCAGACACAGACCTTCACTACCTACTCTGACAGCCAGCCTGGTGTGCTCATTCAGGTTTATGAAGGTGAGCATGCCATGACCAAGGATAGTAACCTACTGGGCAAATTTGAACTCACAGGCATACTTCCTCCACCTTGTGGTGTTCCTCAGATTGAAGTCACTTTTAATAGTGATGCCAATGGCATCCTGAACATCTCTGCTGCTGATAAAAGTACAGGAAAAGAGAACAAGAGTACTGTCACTAACAATAAGGGTCATTTGAGCAAGGAAGACAACCAGGAGGTTGAGAAGTACAAGGCTGAAGTTGAGAAGAGGGACAGGTGTCTTCCAAGAATTCATTAGAATCTTACTCATTCAACATGAAAGCAACCGCTGAAGATGAGAAACTTCAAGGCAAGATCAATGATGACAAACAGAAAATTCTTGACAAATGTAATGAAATCATCGATTGACTTGGTAAGAACCAAAGTACAGAGAAGGAGACTGATAATCTGCAGAAGGAGCTGGAGAAAGTCTGTTACCCCATCATCACCAAGCTGTACCAGAGGGCAAGAGCCATGCCATGGGGAATGCCTGGGGGCATTCCTAGGGGCTTTCCTGGCAGGGGGTGCTTCTCCATCTGGTGGTGCTTCTTCAGGACCCACCACTGAAGAAGTTGATTAAGTCAACTCAAGTATAGATTACATAGCATTGTTCCATGCAGTAAAACATTGAAGGATCCCCAATTTGTAGCAAATTCTGTGGCAGTGTTCAGCTGCTATAGTGAATTATTGGGCATTTTCAATACTTGAATATGGAACATGTGCATGGGGAAAATGTGCCTGATTTGAAGAATTAAATGCAGACTTGTTCCATGGCACTCTGGACCCTGTAGAGAAAGCCCTTCAGTACACCAAAGTAGACAAGTAACAGATCCATGATATTGTCCTGGTGGGTGGCTCCACTCATTTCCCAAGATTTAGAAACTGCTATAAGACTTCTTTCATGGAAAGGAATTGAATAAGAGCATCAACCCTGATGAGGACGTTGCTTATGGAGTAGCTATCTAGGCAGCCGTCTTATCAGGAGACAAATATGAAAATGTTCGGGACCTGCTGCTCTTGGATGTTGCACCTCTTTTCCTTGGCATTGAAACTACTGGTGAAGTCATGACTGTTCTCATCAAGTGTAACACCAGCATTCCTAACAAGCAGACACAGACCTTCACTACCTACTCTGACAGCCAGCCTGGTGTGCTCATTCAGGTTTATGAAGGTGAGCATGCCATGACCAAGGATAGTAACCTACTGGGCAAATTTGAACTCACAGGCATACTTCCTCCACCTTGTGGTGTTCCTCAGATTGAAGTCACTTTTAATAGTGATGCCAATGGCATCCTGAACATCTCTGCTGCTGATAAAAGTACAGGAAAAGAGAACAAGAGTACTGTCACTAACAATAAGGGTCATTTGAGCAAGGAAGACAACCAGGAGGTTGAGAAGTACAAGGCTGAAGTTGAGAAGAGGGACAGGTGTCTTCCAAGAATTCATTAGAATCTTACTCATTCAACATGAAAGCAACCGCTGAAGATGAGAAACTTCAAGGCAAGATCAATGATGACAAACAGAAAATTCTTGACAAATGTAATGAAATCATCGATTGACTTGGTAAGAACCAAAGTACAGAGAAGGAGACTGATAATCTGCAGAAGGAGCTGGAGAAAGTCTGTTACCCCATCATCACCAAGCTGTACCAGAGGGCAAGAGCCATGCCATGGGGAATGCCTGGGGGCATTCCTAGGGGCTTTCCTGGCAGGGGGTGCTTCTCCATCTGGTGGTGCTTCTTCAGGACCCACCACTGAAGAAGTTGATTAAGTCAACTCAAGTATAGATTACATAGCATTGTTCCATGCAGTAAAACATTGAAGGATCCCCAATTTGTAGCAAATTCTGTGGCAGTGTTCAGCTGCTATAGTGAATTATTGGGCATTTTCAATACTTGAATATGGAACATGTGCATGGGGAAAATTAACACTGCACTTTTAAGCACTGTGTTATAAATGAAAAATGCAACATCTTAAATATAACTATTTAAAATTGGCATCCTTCCAAAATAAAGATGTCAGTGTTATGGGAATTAGATAAAAGTATATAGGGACTCTCTGAACTGTGTGTACGATCTTACTATAAGTCTAAAATCTCAAAATATATTAAGTATGTAAAGCCAAAATTTAAAAATAGGTGCAAAATAACTCATGGCTTTACGTACGCTAGGCCATTATAGTAGATTATTAGACTAATGATCCCCAATGTGTCATACCTCCTAGTATTTACTCTTCCACATATTGACTAAGCCCTTAGCTATGTGACTTGGCTTGGCTAATGACAAATCAGCAAATTTGAGGCAAGAGAGACTTAATAAGTGCTTGAGCATCAGGATTTGTCCTTATAGAATACTGCTACTACCATGTATTCCAGCAGGCTAACTTGCTGATTGGACAATGTGAAGGAGGACAACTCACCCCAGACCATAGTTACAATTAACCACCAGATATATGAGTGAGGCCCTCTTGTACCATCCAGCTACAGCAAAACTGTCAGGTGAGACTAAAGACCAACAGCAATAACAACCAGCTGAATCCAAGAACACTGCAGAATTATGAAAAGATAACTTGTCTTAACATATAGATATAGATGCTATTTTTTAGAGAAAGCACTCAACTGTTGCATAACTAGTATGTCACCTATGCTGAATAGAGTGAATTGAGATATCAATATTTGTTTAAGTGGTTGTAGTCTAATTTAACCGAAGTCAAAATACTGGTCATGGCCTCCTAGATGCTCTGCATGCATGGGAATTTTCAATCCTCTAATTATGTTAATTAGTAGGTGAGCAGTATCTCTAAGCAATGCACCACTTTTTCCTATAGGTGTCTGTAGAGGTAAGAGGAAAAAGTTCCTCTCAGAGAATGAGAAACGGACAGTTTCTGTTTGACTGTTATCTACTTGCATTGATACTTTTCCTACTGAATTCAGTACAAACCTCTGGCTATAAAAAAATGCTGACTTAATGGAATATTCAAAGCTGTTGCTTAACAATGTGAATTTTTGAGTGTATAAACAACAACAAAACAAGTTAAGACAAATCTTCATGTTTTGGTGAATATTCTCTGGATTTACAAAATCTCTGAGGTTTAATCCCTATCTTCAAGTATTTCCTTAAGCTTTATTTATTTTACTCATGATAGAATGTGTGTACATGTGTGTACATTAAAGAGAGAGAGAGAGAGAGAGAAGCAGCTACACAGAGTCTGGTCATGCCGTCTTCTCCATCATTTAGTCCTCGAGCCCCTCAAGATCTCAGGCTCGTATGTGCACATATGCACACGTCAGATCAACTGAAAAGATGATACAAACTCATGGTCAGCCATACGGCTCCCAGCACTACTGTTCAGTAAGCTATGAATTGCACCATCTAGACTAGGCCCCTTCAAGTGTTTTTCATGAATCAGTCTGTTCTTAAAACAGCTGGGCAAGGTTAAAACTAATCTGGAAAGGGGACAGCAGGTAGCATGGTGTTTAAGGTGCTGGACTCCCACATGGTCACCTGCAGTTTGAATCTTAGACCTGGTTTCTTGAAAATAACTCTGGGAACATATGAATGCATGCTCAAAATCCCAACAGAAGAATGAATGAGAAGGGACTTGTAGTGTAGCCATCCTCCCTGAAGGATGATTTCTCACTTTCCCTTTCTTTATCTCTCTCTGTCTCTCTCTGGCAAAGCACATGTGCCCTATGGTAAAAACCTAAAAAAAAAAAAAAAGAAAAAAAAACGAATCTGGAAATAGTTTTGGTATTGTCTTACAAATTTAAATAGTCATCTTTCCCACTCCTTAGTAAATCACTCCTAAATATTTACCCAGCAAAATGAAAATGCATGTCCACACAAAGATTTGGACTAGACTATTCACGTCAACTTAGTTTAAACTGGAAACAATCTAAAATGTCATAAGCAAGATAATGGACAAAGAAACAATAATATAGTAATATAACATCATACTGTTAAGCAATGAAAAAGAAGGAGCTATTGGTAACCCTGATGACATAAATAGATATCATAGACATAATGTTAACTAACATTACAATTATTTATCAATTATAAACATGTAAAAGTAATCTATACTTTAAAAAAGCACAACAGTGTTGCTTATGGGGGTTAATTTCCTGGAAATAAAGGAGTAAATTTTTGGTGTGTGGGATAGAAATATTTTATATCTTGGTAGGATTGTATCTTATACTAGTAGTTATAGAATTTACTGAAAAAAAGAGAATGATTAGAAAATTATTAAACTGTAATTTGTAGCTAATAGGTTTGCTTTGTAGAGTGGTATCACTTAAAATTTTGAAAGTATATTCTTTGGATACAGTTTCAGTTAAATGAGGAAATATGTTGAGGATAATGGTAGATAGCATTTTACTGTCAGAGAAGGGAGTTAAACATACAGAAAGGAGAAAGTGTATATAATATGTTTCTTTTCGCTTCTAAATAATATTTTTTCCTACAGGTAATCAGTGTTCCTCAGAGAAAATATTGATTCTAGGATGGGGCAGAACAAAAAAAATACAAAGTGAGCCCTGAATATCTTTTGGCACCAAAATGAAGAACAGGTTCAAAGAGTGATAAGCTATTTCAAGTAATTTAGAAACCTGCTTGGAAATATTTCTGCTTACTACATCTGAGACAATCTGAACTTCAATAAAAATAATAATACAATAGATTACAGTTCACTGGATGAGATAACAATGTATTAATTCATATCAATGAAAGAAAGAGAGAGACAAAGGAAAAAACAAAAAGGTTGATTACAGTATAGTAGTAAATACAGAGAAGAGTTTGAGAGATGCTTCTAAACAACCAAAGTTAGCATCACTAATATTGGGATGAACCCATTCCATGTGTCTGCTGATTCACTGAAAATGATTCACATATTTCTGTGGTTTATAGAAAATATGCATAATCTAAAGCAAATTAAAAAACTGAGAAACTTAAAGAAGACTATAGTCACATCAATTAAACTAATATATGATCCTAGATTTCATCTAAGATGAAGGAGATATGTAGTTTTAAAGTAATTTTTAAAACAATTAACAAAAGTGAATATGGACTGAGGTTTAGATAATCTGGTTGTAGCAATGTTTGATTTCTCATTTTGAAAATTATACTGTGATAATATTAAAAAGTTTTAGTTCTTAGGATACAGACATTGATATATTTAATTGTAAAGTGCCATAATGCCTGCAACTTTCAAATGACAGAGAAAAGAATAAAAAAAGGATGAAAGTTAACTATTAAACAAGCATGTTGAAAGTCATTGGGTATTTCATGTACTGTTTTTATAACTCTTTTTCAAATTAGAACCTCATATTTATCTGGTATGCTTGATTTTTTTAAAGCAACTGTCTAGAATTAATATAATAAAAAAAAATTATGAGATCTTCTTCAGAGAAGATTACAAAATACCACCAAGAGAAAAATAAAAAGACAGGATAAAAAGATATGATGTTAAAAATTGAACATATCAATATTAATATTTTAATTAACAAATATATCTATAGCTTAAATAAATTCCAAATAAATATTTAAATATCTCAGCAGTTCATATATCATTGTGAATGTTATATATAAATTTCCAAACTAATTCTAAAACATTCTGGGAAGTAGAAGACCAACAAGATCTGAAGCAATCTAAAAGAGGAGCATCAAAGTTGGAAAATTTATTGGGCTGTTGGAAAAGTCATAATGTGTTTTTGTATAGAAAAATACGTCATGACTTTAAAGACAACTCAATATCTCACCAGCTATCAAGAATCATCATGAGGCTACAGTAGTTTAGGTGATACAGCACTGGTGTATGGACAGATACATAGATTACACAGGCACAGACTTTATGAACAGACCTACAAATAACAGTCTTTAATTTTGAAGAGGTGACACTGGATTACAGTTGGGAAGTGATGGTCTTTTTCTGGAAGTAGTGCTGTGATGATCGCATACCACATGGGGAAAAAAATGACTTACACAAAACAAGAAAACTAATTACAGACAGCTGTGAACCTCCATGTCAAAGGCAACAAACAAACAAAAAACTTCCAGAGTTAGACATAGGCATCATCTCTCTTTCTCCATTTCCCTAGGCTCTTTCCCCTGTACTAATGCAGATTACACTGTGTCCTGGATATTCCTTTGAGGATTGTTTCTTACACTCAAGAGGGGAAGTTTCTAAAGCCAGGATATAAGGAAGGAAAATTACCTGTTTTCTTGGTATCTAAATTGGAATTAGAAATATATTTACCAAACAAATACGGTTTACAACAGAGTCATATTTTCTGGTGGTAAGTACATTGTTAGAAGGAAGAGTTTCCATCCTTTCCCAAAGTCCACACCATTGCAGGGGAGTGTATGAAATGTATAGGTCCACTTAAAATTAGATTTTTTTAACTAAATATATTTGAAAATACAGTACTGTATTTTCTATCCCTTATGATTTTTAATAACTTTTTTTCTCAAGTTTACTTTATTATAAAAAAATCACTATATAATACATGGAACATGAAAAATGTGTGTTAACTGTTATAGGTGAGGTTTCCTGTCAATGGCAGGCCATTAGTATTGAAATTTTGAGTGAGTTTAAAGTTATACTTTATGAATGTGTGAAGAATCAGGGCCTCTTATCTCCACTTTCTTTTTTTTGGGGGGGGGGGAGAGATTCTCACTGTAGGGCGCGTGCGCTCGCCAGACAGACAGAAAGAGACATAGAGACAGAAAGCGAGAAATCACCCCCCAGGGGGGATGGTCACGCCGCAATCCCTTCTCCTCCATTCTCCTCTCGGGATCTTGGGCACGAACGCACACGCGCCCAGCGTGAGTTTTAAGCCACCGAGTCCGGGACACGAACCGCAGTCGACTACGTGGGAGGCCAGCGACATAGCCATTACAATAACTGCTGGCTCCTCCCCACATTCTTTGAGGATTGAGTAATTTAGAAACCAGCTATACACACTATACACACAAGCACCCACACGTGCAAACATTCTTAATAGGGAAGTCAGTGTTTATTTAAAAAGTACCAATCAACAAATAAGTAACAGTTTTGGAAGTTTAAAGCTACCTATACTACCACCACCTTTATTTTTCTAACAAACACAAACAGAAAAGGAACATAAAGAAAATAAAAATATTTTCTAACAAGTGCTATAAAATAAGCTCTAATATGCTACTGGAATATGAATGAATGATGTACAGCCAAATTCTGTTGTCAATTCATTCATAGTTCTCATCAAAAAATGAACTGAAATTCATACTATGTGCCATAAAGACAACATCCCTTCATGTAAGGAAATCACATGGTAATAGATTTTATTAGATACAACTTTATTAGATTATTTTTGTGAGTGACAACATGGATGTTTTTTATTCATAGAAGTTTGAAACAAATTTTTAGATAAACTTCTCTCTCTGTATATATCAATCAAAACTAGCTATCTTGATACATTTTTTTGCTACACTTTCTCATATTCCATAGAAATATTTTATATGAAATACTATTAAGCTAAATGACTGGTGACTATATGACAGCTCTTCAACATTTGGTCTATGAATCTGATTAGAATCTCCATTTTTAGTTAATTATTTGCATTATGATCTTTAAATATAAAATTTACTTTGGTATTTAGTCACGGCCATTATGAAATATATGTAATTATCAAGTAATCCTTTAACAGTACATGATACATTAAAGATGTCTTGACATTAACTTGCTGAATGTTTGAATAAGTGCTAATAGGTACAAGTATTTTGTTTTTAGTTTTTAAATTTTGCCAGAGGATATATGCACTTGTTGGAGAGATGCAGAGAGACAGTGAGAGAAAGAGAGAGAGAGAAAGTGAGAAAGCACCTTCCACAGGGCATGGTCATGCTGTAATCCCTGAAAAGTAAGTGTTTTAAGTAAGAACAGAAAAGAGACACATAGGAAATTATTATTATTTATTTTCCATTTGATTTAGTGTATCATTGTTACTTAACTCCAGAGAGTCTTTATCAATATTTGACTTTCTGTTTCTGGTACAAAACCAACAATTGTGTATAATAATGTAGGGGCTTTAAAATATGAAATTGGGTTCACATGGCTGAGGTACTGCCACAAGTAATATACTCAAACTTTCATCCCTTTATTTTATAGAAGCATATGTTTTAACAGATCTTGAAGAATCTAACACTACATCCATTTCATGTTAATACAGTTATAGACATGACAAGATTCTACTTGTAATTTATGCTTCTCCTTATCAGTCTTTACTCTTGCTTTGTCCTCTGCATTTTCATTTCACTTGGTTGATTTGGTTTAGTATTTTCCCCTCAGTGCCCAAAATCTATAGTAGATCTTTCCAGAAGGAATAAAATTATATTATAGGTACTAATATTTTCATACATGTAACACTTTAATAGCAAAACTTTAATTTTGGTTAAATTGAAGAAAGTAATCTAGTTTGATGCATTACAAGGAATCTTCTAAATGTTCAATATTGCGTTCTTAATTTCTTCTTGAAATTCATACTATGTGCCATAAAGACAACATCCCTTCATGTAAGGAAATCACATGGTAATAGATTTTATTAGATACAACTTTATTAGATTATTTTTGTGAGTGACAACATGGATGTTTTTTATTCATAGAAGTTTGAAACAAATTTTTAGATAAACTTCTCTCTCTGTATATATCAATCAAAACTAGCTATCTTGATACATTTTTTTGCTACACTTTCTCATATTCCATAGAAATATTTTATATGAAATACTATTAAGCTAAATGACTGGTGACTATATGACAGCTCTTCAACATTTGGTCTATGAATCTGATTAGAATCTCCATTTTTAGTTAATTATTTGCATTATGATCTTTAAATATAAAATTTACTTTGGTATTTAGTCACGGCCATTATGAAATATATGTAATTATCAAGTAATCCTTTAACAGTACATGATACATTAAAGATGTCTTGACATTAACTTGCTGAATGTTTGAATAAGTGCTAATAGGTACAAGTATTTTGTTTTTAGTTTTTAAATTTTGCCAGAGGATATATGCACTTGTTGGAGAGATGCAGAGAGACAGTGAGAGAAAGAGAGAGAGAGAAAGTGAGAAAGCACCTTCCACAGGGCATGGTCATGCTGTAATCCCTGAAAAGTAAGTGTTTTAAGTAAGAACAGAAAAGAGACACATAGGAAATTATTATTATTTATTTTCCATTTGATTTAGTGTATCATTGTTACTTAACTCCAGAGAGTCTTTATCAATATTTGACTTTCTGTTTCTGGTACAAAACCAACAATTGTGTATAATAATGTAGGGGCTTTAAAATATGAAATTGGGTTCACATGGCTGAGGTACTGCCACAAGTAATATACTCAAACTTTCATCCCTTTATTTTATAGAAGCATATGTTTTAACAGATCTTGAAGAATCTAACACTACATCCATTTCATGTTAATACAGTTATAGACATGACAAGATTCTACTTGTAATTTATGCTTCTCCTTATCAGTCTTTACTCTTGCTTTGTCCTCTGCATTTTCATTTCACTTGGTTGATTTGGTTTAGTATTTTCCCCTCAGTGCCCAAAATCTATAGTAGATCTTTCCAGAAGGAATAAAATTATATTATAGGTACTAATATTTTCATACATGTAACACTTTAATAGCAAAACTTTAATTTTGGTTAAATTGAAGAAAGTAATCTAGTTTGATGCATTACAAGGAATCTTCTAAATGTTCAATATTGCGTTCTTAATTTCTTCTAGGAAATATAAAAGAAAATGTTTTACCAATAATTTTTTGGTCTAAAATACTTCAATAAGATCACTTAATATGTTTTCCTAATAGCGTAAAAGTCTCTAAGTTTAGAACTCTACAGTGTTCTACGTGATTAACATTTTTATATTCTAAATGTCAACTGCTCCTAATTTGGGACCAGCAGGTGGTGCAGCGGTTAAGGCGCTGAATACCTACATAGCTAACTACAATTTGAGTCCTGGACCTGGCGACTTCACACTGTGTGTGTGTGTGTGTGTGTGTGTGTGTGTGTGTGTGTTCCTAATTTGGGGTCAGCAGGTGGTGTAGCAGTTAAGGCACTGGACACCGACGTAGCCAACTACAATCTGAGTCCTGGACCTGGCGACTTGAAAGTCACACCGTGTGTGTGTGTGTGTGTGTGTGTGTGTGTGTGTGTGTGTGCGCGCGCGCAGCCTATGTGTGTGTGTGTGTGCGCGCGCGCGCGCAGCACCAAATCCTGAGAGGAGAATGAAGAAGAGATTGTAGTGTAGCTGTCCTCCCTGAGTAGTGATTTCCCACTTTCTCTCTGCTTCTCTGGTGAGAACACAAGCCCTAAAGTGAAAAAAATCTCTATATAAAAAAAGTTTCTGATTCATTAATCTGCTGCTTATGTGTGTCTGAAATCTTTCAAAGACCTACTTCTTTTGTGTCTTTATGTACTCATGTATTCGTGCATTTAGAAAGTGTTTATTGGCCAACTGTGAGGTTGCAGGCCTTGAACTAGTTTCTAGAGTTAAAATAGTAAAGAACATAGGGCTTATTATTATGACATTTTGTTTTTGTTCTTGTGAGTTTCCTGTAATCTCCAATGAAAATATTTAAAGGAACACATTTGCTTATTTTCTTATGGCATCCAGGAAGCTCTAATATTTCACAGAAATTTCCATACATGATTTATCTTGCTTTATTGTAATGTATATTATTTGTATTTGGGCACAGAATGCTCCTGGGCCAGGAAAAGGAGAGATGTCTATATTTCCTTTGCGGTGGTCAAAGAACATATGCATTTATCAGAGAGAAATAGACAGGGAGACAGACAGACAGAGGGGGAGAGGAAGAAAGCACTCCCCAATAGGTCAAGGTTACAACACAATCTTTTCTCTATTCTCCATATTGAGATTTTGGGCATTCCAACATGTGCTCCTGGCATATTTTTCAATCAAGACTTCAAACCATGGTCAGCCATATGGGATCTAGCTCCTTTAACAACCAGGCCATGGGGCTACCCTGACATGTCATTTTCACATTAAAATATGAAGTTCTAATTTTATAAATTACTTGATATTATGAGAAAAATTATTTGTCAAACCCGTTTAAATATCATATGGAATCTAGAATGACTAACACTAGTGGGAGAAAGAAACAAACTTGGAGGGCTTATATTCCTTATTTCAAGATTTAATAAAATCTTCTATAATCAACTATTGTGTTATAGGAAAAAAAAAGCATATACATGAACAGAATAAATTACAACTGTCATTAGTAATAAAAGATATCTATTTTAAACAAAAATTACAAGGTAGATAAAAAATGAATTAAACTGCCATTAAGACAGAGCAATCAACAAAGCCAGACTCAGGTCTGACATAGACACTGTAATCTCACTGGAAATTTAAAATAACTATGATTAGTATGTACAAGACCATTACAGAAAAGATAAATAACATTTAAGATTAGATATATAATTTTAGTGGACTGATAAAAAATAAAAGTAAAAATGTAGTAGAAATGATAGAAATAAAAAACACAGCAAAAGTGAGAAAGCATGAATTAAACAAGCTCATTAGTAGAGGCAACACAACTGAGGAAAAATTAGTAGTTTCCCACTAAGACCAAACACAAGGCAAACATGATTGATCTCTCTTGCTACTTTTAAAGTACTAGTCAGTGAAATAAAGCAAGAAAAAGAAATAAAAGACAAAAAGAATAAAATGATTAAATAAATCTTTAGTTATTTAGAACCTGATATTTACATGTAAATTCACAATCTATAGGTCTACTAAAAAATCCCTAGATCTGGTGAAAGAATTTAGGAGTGTTCCAGGGTACATAGTCAATATAAGAAATCCAACAGAATTTCTGTATAATGGATATAAATGATTAGAAAGTATTTTTAAAGTAATATTTATAATAGTACGAAGAAAAATTAAATACTTAGTTATAAAGTTAGCAAAATACATCATATATGAAACTTCTAATTGATGCACATCTTTGCCAACTTTTGGTATTGTCCATCTTGATATTGTTCACATTTTAATTTTGTCACCCTAGTAGATGTGTAGTTATGTGTTTATAAACATGGTTGTAAAATATTATTTTCAAGTGCACTAGAAAAATTTACAAAGTTAGAGCTCTTGAAAAGAAATGCCTTTATCTGATAATATTCTCTCTACTGAGATCTAATTAATTATATACCTACACCAGCTTTCTTAGGTTTATTGTTTGTAATGATTTTTATGTGTAGGTTTATTTCTACTTTGCTTTTGACATATAACTTTACAGACATGTTACAAAAAAGAAAATTACTATATATTACTATATATTCTTTACCCAATTTCTTCTAATGTTAACATTTCCAAAGATGTAGTATAATTAAAATAACCCACAAAGTAATATTGTTACACTAAAGTACATTATGCAGATTCTCCAGCTTTTCCACTAATGTTTTTAAGGTCAATGACATTGCATTTATTTTTCATGTTTCCTTAGTCTTTTCCAATCTATGATAGTTCCTAAATCTTTCTTTGTCTTTCATGACATGGATATTTTGGAATGACAGTTATTTTGTAGACTGTCCCTCAGTTTGGGTTTATCTAATGTATCTCATCATTAGATTGAATTTATGCTTTTTTTTAATAGAAAAATCAGTGAAGACTTGTACCATCAATGCTTCACATCAGGAGTTACATAAAGACAGTATGTCATTACTGCTAATGTTAATCTAGAGTCCTTGGTTAAGATAGTGCCTTCCCATCTGTGTTTACTGCAGTATTATTCACAATTTATAGACATGGAATTGAGGGCAGCAGGTGGTGTGGTGGTTAAGACACTGGACCCCCACATGGCTGACTCCAGTTCCTGTTCCAAACCTGACAGTTTGAAAATCATGGTGGGCCCATGAGCATGTGTGCCCAAAATCCCAAAAGGAGAATGAAGGAGAAGCGATTGTATTGTGGTCATCCCCTCGGGGGGGGGGGGTGAATTCTCATTTTCCCACTCACTCACTGTCTCTCTCTAGTAAGTGCAGGCACACTATGGGAAAAATGAAAAAAAAAAAAAAGACATGAATTCAATCTAAGTGCCTAAGATCCAATGACTGGATTGAAAAATGTGGCACATGGACACTATGGGATATTACTCAATCATAAAAAGTGACAACCCATCATTTGATACAATGTGGATGAATATAAAATATATAATGCCAAGTAAAGTAAGTCAGACAATGAAAGACTAGTACTGCACGTCATTGCTCAACATATCCCTTTGAAAGTATTTTAGGCTGTTTCTGTGCCCTTTCAACATGTCTCCATGCAAAACATTTTTTTTTTATTTACAGGCACAAGCTGCTCCAGACTCATCTTGGAATCAATCACTTCTACAAAAATTTACTCTTCTTTTTAATAGAGAGCTCATGGTTTGTTCGTAGTTTGTCTTTTTACTCACATAACAGGCTTTTTATTCACTTAATCATGGAAGAAAAGTTTCTAACTTTGATAAAGTCTCATTTAATAATATTTTTTCTTTTAGTGGATGATGTTTATGGTATAGTATAAAATAAATACCTTTTCTAATCTGACTAAAAATTTTTTGTCTATATAGTCTTTCTGGTGAGTTACAGTTTTAAGATTCAGATTTCAGTGCACAAATCACGCTAACTATATCTCATTTGTTTCTGGGCCCTCTGATGTGTTCCATGTTTTCCTTTAGTTGAGTACACAAATAGTAACTTTGTGCGTAATAAACAGAAACTAAAAATAGACCAAATATCCATTAATGAGTGAATGGATAAACAAATTATGGAAAACAATGGAAAATTGATTATAAATCAAAAGGTTGACTACTAATAGATAAGTTAGTTAATGAAATGTCAAGTAATAAAATTGTGTTGAGGGAGGTTTGTTGTCAATAGCCCTCTACAAGAACCAGATTTTGTTGTTTGTAGTCAATAGCCCTTTTACAAGTACCCTCTTATAAAACAAAGGTATCTGGGCACAAAATGCATAGGAAAAAAATTACTGAGTGAGTTGTGGTGCTCAATTCTTGCTCTAACTGAAAAAATAAACAATCTCTGACCCAAGACTAGATCTGGATTATTCTAACCTTCCTCATAGTTAAAGTAAATAGAAACTGATGAAATATAATAATAATAATTAATTATTTATATAGTAATCTTACAAAAGTGGGAAAATGAACAGAATTTTAATTGTATCCTGCAGCTCCTAGTATATTTACTATAGGCCAATTTTTTAAAAGAATTATTTACTTATTTAAATTTATTTGTTATTATTACTATTTTCTTGAATTTTTCTTTTTTTTCTTTCATTTATTTATTTTTACATTTTTCCACAAACATTTACTTTACATAGCAAAAAATTTTAGCTCATAACCCATAATTCTTGACAGTTTACAAACAACTTTCAAAATTTCAAAATACTGAATTTTAAAGATAATGTTCAAAATATGTCTTATAATTTTGTATAATTTTATGACTCTATAACAACAGAAGCAGTATGGTTTCAAATATATATATATATTTTAGAGTGCAGACACTCGCTATATATTAAGTGGGGACATACAATGCCTCTCCTTCATAGCATGACT
>NW_006160142.1:8916945-8931342 GCF_000334495.1 Tupaia belangeri chinensis
GTGGGAGTCCAGCGACATAGCCATTACGCTAACTGCTGGTTCCCAGATTTAGATCTTTGATCCACCTTGACTTTATTTTTGTCAGAGGTGAGAGGTAGGGGTTCAGATTCATCTTTCTGCTATAGGCCTATTAATGTATTATCAATTCTTAACTAAATATTCAAGTATTACCAATAATGTATTATGTCTCAGGCATTTTGTTCTTTTTCTTTTTTCTTCTTTTTTTTTTTTTTTTTTTTTAATGGGGTTTTTTTTTTTTTTTAATAGAGGTTTTTGCTATATGGTGCATGCGCTCACCAGAGAAACAGAGACAGAGACAGAAAGTAAGAAATCACCACCTGGGGGTGATTTCCACGCCACAATCCCTTCTCCTCCAATCTCATCTTGGGATTTGGGGCACTCACGTATACACGCCCGGTGTGAATTTTAAGCCATCTGGTCTGAGACAGGAACCATGGTCAACTCCACGGGAGTCCAGCGACATAGCCATTATGCCATCTGCTGGTCCCGTCTCAGGCATTTTGTAAATTGTCAAGGATATGGCAATAACAAGACACATTTCCTTATTTTTGCAAGTTTCCATCTAATTAGGGAGAAATGGTTTAACCTCTGTCTTTCCTGCATGCGTGAATTCGTGCACACAAACAACTAAAAATTTTAAACTTCTCCAGTGAGCGGTAAATTCCAAACTCAAACCAAAGTCTTAGTATCTTCTGAAATACAACTTCGGTCCTACAACATTATGTCTTTTCTTAGCTTCCTACATATCTCCTAATGATGGGCAAATACAAATAAAAGCCCACAGCTCCCCTTTCTTTGGGTAATAAACTCAACAAAGTAAACAACCAGAGTTTCTGAGGAAGAGAGATTGGTTCAACTACAGATCTACTTTAGTGTTGAGTGTTGGCTGAAATACTAAGGATGAAACTTCAAACTCAACACTGAGAGAGAGAGAACTGATTCATGTTACTTCATCAAAAGACAAATGGGGTAAGATTTTTGCTCATTAATGACACAGGTTTAATCTCTTCTGCTTGAACAGCTACCTATATCTATTTCCTAATACATTTCTTAGATTTATTTCTAAATAAATCTTGTGTGTGTGTATGTGTGTGTGTGTGTGTGTGTATATATATAAATATGTATTTATATATGTACATATTTTATATATGTGTGTATATATTTTTATATATGTGTGTGCATGAATATATATACATATATACATGTGTGTATATGTGTATGTGTGTGTATATGCACTTACTTATGGTATGTGTATATAGATAGATAGATAGAAATAGATATAGACATATACATAGATAATGTGCACTTATGGTGTATACACACATATGTATTGTGTATATGCACACATTTATGGCATATACACACACACACACACATACTTCTGACTAGAATTCATCAATGATTTGGCCCCTTTTATTTATAACCTAACTACAATAATGAGCACTCTGCTCCCTGCAAGATCAAATCTATATTTAGATTCCTACATTGGATTGAATATTTTTCTGAATTAATTACAGATCCATAATAGGATAAAGAAAATGTTCTGCATTTAATGGTGACTCAGAGGTTTATAAGATAACCTTGGCCCAACATTAAAACATCTTAAGGCTAGTAATTAAAACTACAAAATTTTCTTATTTGCTGGTTCAAAGATATGCCTGACTGACAGAATCTTAGCAGACCACAAGTCTTTTACCTCAATGTAGTATTTAACCTGATAATAAACAATATTCTAATTTCTCAAAAATATTAGTAAGATGAATAATATCTTAAGAAAGGGTTCAACATGAAGTTATACAATTGATATCCAATATTATAAGGTACAATATTTTTGAGAATCTTAAAGAATTTAATTTGTCACTCTAAAATATTTCCTTCTGCACAATCCCTCAAGATGGTTTTTTGTTTATATAATCTTCTTATTCATTCTTGCCTTTCAGAGTAGATTTTAGGCTGAGAATTTGCCCCAGATATTCTGGAATTATTTTACTCCTATCTCTCATATACAATTACTAGCTTTGATCTGGTCTTCCTCATATCCCTCCATGTTCCATGTATGTAGACTCTACATTTTACCAATTCTTCTCAGAATTATATCCTATTTGGACTCTCTGCATGACTTTTATTTTATGCTTTTCTTAATACATTTTGTGATGGTTAATTTTAAATGTCCTTTTGACAGGATTAAGGGATACTTAGCTGATAAAGTATTATTTCTGAATGTGTCTGGTACAATGTTTCAGCAGGAGAATGGCATATGATTTGGTAGACTAAGTGAGGAAGATCTGCCCTCAATCTGGGCAGACACCATCTAAACCACTTAGGGAACAGAATAAAAAGATTGAAGAAAAGTAAATGTGTCTCCCAACCCTCTCCCCGGTGTGTCTATCTGACTGTCTTTTTCTCTAACTCTCTCTCTCTCTCTGTGTCTCCTGGAGCTAGGACATTCTTCTCCTGTCCTTGGACAACATAAGAATCTCAAGTTCTCTAGTTTTTGGAATCCAGAGCTCGCACCAGTGGCCTTCTAGGTTCTCAAGACTTCAGCCTCAGAATAAGAGTTATATAATCATTTCCCTAGTTCTAAGGACTTCAGACTTGGACAGCTACACTACTGGCTTTCTCTGGTTATTAAGGGTACAGGTCACAGGTTGTGAGTCTTCTCAGTGTCCATAATCATGTGAGCCCTCCTGCTCTATCTATTAATACATATGTATCCTATTGGTCTGTCTCTCTGGAGAACCCTAACTAATACACTGATTCTAATTTTTACTAATATAAAGAATATGTAGTATATAATTTACAGATGACAAGATATATAATATCTTTTCTTCCAAATTTTACATAGTCAATTCATTCTATTAGGACATTTTCGTTGATTTTTTATGGCTTTATTGAGGTATAATTTTAAAATAAAAGTTATGTTTGTTTTAGGTAATCTGATTATTTTACATACATACATGTACACTGTGAAATAATACCCACAATCAAGCTAATTGACATCTATTATTTCACATAATTATCATTCTTTCTTTTTGTATTCTTTGGGTCTCTGTGGGAAAAAACAAAAAACAAACAAACAAACAAACAAACAAACAAAAACCTTAACATCTGCATGATTTTAAATCATGGACTCAGGACCTGTGTCGTGGTTCACATTCAGCTCTACCAACTGTAGTTTGTGTGTGAATTGTAGTTCCTACTCCATGACTTCAAGATCCCTCCACACCTAAAATAATCATCCTGGCTCTTCTTGGCTTTTAAAAACTTAAGAAGTGGGACCAACAGTTGGTGTAATGGTTAAATTGTTGGACTCCCATGTAGTCAACCACAGTTCGAGTCCTGGACCTGGCAATGTAAAAACTCACACTGGAAGCATGTGCATGCATGCCCAAAATCCCAAGAGGAGAATGGAGTAGAAGGGATTGCAGCATAGCCATCCCCCTGAAGAATGATTTCTCATTTTCTGTCTGTCTCTCTGGTGAGCACATGCATCCTCTAGCAAAAATCTCTAAAATAAATAAACAAATAAAACCTTAAGTAGCTATATTTTGTTTTCAACAAACTCTTGTCAAAAGATCCACAGTATCAGGGACCAGAAGAAGGCAAAATGGTTATGTTACTGGACTCTCACATAGTCAACCGTGGTTCAAGTCCTGGAAACAGCAGCATGCCCAAAATCCCAAGAGGAAAATGGTGGCGAAGGGACTGTGGCATGGCCATCTCCCCTGGAGTGTGATTTCTCACTTTCTCTATCTCTTCAGTGAGCACACACCCTCTGAAGCAAAAAGTTTCTTCTTAAAGGAAACAAACAAAATAAAAAAATCCATGATAACTTCAATGATCCTTCAAAACCCAGGGTTGTAGTGCCATGATTTTCAACTATTTTTTTTTTAAATATAATACACCTATTAGGCATCTCTGAAGGTTTTATTAAACAAGTATTTTGGCCACAAAACATTTCTAAACCACTGGTGTAAATTTTAAGAGAATATATTTTGGATACTAGCAGATCTGAATGTAAACACCTCAACAAAATTGAGCAGACTAGAATTTTAAATACTTCAGCTGAAATTACACAGCTCAATACCTATTAACTACTTATCTTGCATTTCTTTGGAGAGATTAAACTTATAATTTCTCAAGATTTTCAACTGTAAAATCAGTTACACCCAACTAAAAATTTGTACAGCAACGGAAACATTCAAGAGTACTGAGACAACCAACAAAATGGGAGAAAATATCCTAAAATATTCTCAAGTTATACATATGACAAGGAATTTATAACCGGAATACATAAATACTTAAATAGCTCACCAGGAAAAAAATCAAATAATCTGATTAGAAAATGGTCAATAAAACAGAACATACAGTTATTGAAAAAAAGGCATACAAATGACCAACAAGCAGGTGAAAAAATTCTCAACATCGCTAATATCAGGGAAATACAAGTCAAGCCAAGAGGAATCACCTCCCATTACCAAAGTTAGAATGGCTATTACCCAAACAACATATAATAACAAATGCTGGCATAGTCATGGAAAAAGGGGACCCTTATGCACTATTAATGGGAATATAAATTAATATAGACAATATTCAACATAATATAGACATTCCTCAAAAACTAAAAATAGAACTACCTTATAATTGAGCCTTACTAGATACATACCCAGGGGAAAGGAAATCAGCATGGTGAAGAGACTATTCACAATAGCTAAGGTGGAATCTAAGTGCCCCAAAAACTAATGAATGGATAAAGAAAATGTGGGGTTTATAAACACAATGGAATAGTGTAAATTCCGGGCACACGGATGATCATTTAAGGGTACAAGAATAAACCTGGAGGAAACAATGCTAAGTGAAATAAACCAGGCACTGTAAGGCAAATACTGTATATTCTTACTCTTTAGTGTAATGTATCAGATTCAGCTAAATAGAAGCAGAGAGCGTAAAGGTGGATACCAGTTGGAAAGGGGAAGAGTATGGGCATGGGGAGAACCTGGTGAACAGAAACAAGAGCACAAGTAAGTAGAATGAGTTCAGGTGTATACTATAAAACAATAGAGTAACAGCAGTCAGTTACAATTCAGTGTATACTTTAAAAAAGGCAGAAGAAAGATTTAGAATGTATACAGCAAAAAGTAACTACAAATGCTTAAGGGATCAGCAGATGGGATAATGGTTACATAGCTCGACTCCCACATAGTCTACCACAGTTCAAGTCTCACATCTAGCGGTTTAAAACTCATGCCAGAGGCATGTGCATACATTCCCAAAACCCTAAAAGAAGAATGGAGAAGGGATGCTTGAAATGGTGGTACATTTATCATCCTGATTTGATTAATATACAACAGATACATCTTTTGAAAAACCACTCTCCCCTATAAGTATGTACAAGTTTGTAAATTAGAAATAATAATAACAAAATTAATCAAAGGAGCTAATTTATAAAGTAATGTATGAAGCCAAATATAGGTAACAATGAAACATCTGGAAGTATACATCCATAAACATGATAACTGAATTTAAGATAAATGATTATTAATTTAAATATTTTTCAGAAAAAAGAAGGTCCAATTCAACAAAAACATTATGAAAAAGTATCATAAAAAACATACACCAATAATAACCTGTTTCTCTTGTAAAGACAAATACAAATTAAAAATAAGAAATATAAAGTTTAATTTTACCAGATGAAGTGGCGAAAGAGACTTTCCACTACTCATTTCTTAGAGCTCTTGCTTTAAAAAACTGGTAATTATTCTTTCTTTGCCCTTTTGAGATATTTGTAAATCTTTTTAAAAGCTAAATAATCCTCTTGTCAGCTTTACAAACAATAGTTGTTTTGCTCAATGAACTAGAAATCATTTCTTTGAAACATAATCATTAAGGAAGATGATGCCTCTAACTCCCAATTTCCATGAAATGGTAGGATTCTAACACCAGCTAGTTCTAAGCTGCAAGCCTACTTCTTTTCACAGATATAAGAAATTTGTGCCGCCTTTGGATAAAAGCAATTAGCAAACACAGATTAAATCCTAATACCAAGTGATTTTAGAATAAGCTGTATGACAAACGGTGCTATGGAGTCCTCTTGGTTGAAGATTAGTTATTGTTCATTTTAAGATATGTATTCAATGGGTTGTATCTTCTTAGTGCTATAACAACAGTATGGTGATTTTTTTGGTCATTGGAATTTCTTTAGCAGATTTCTTGTGATGTGCATCACATTGTGGTTGATGTTTATTTAATAATGAAACTTTTTTTTTTCTCTGCTACTTTTAGAGAAGTTTTTTTTCTGGATTAACGAGAGATTTTTATTTTACTTATATTATCCCAACTCTCTCCACCTTAGAGAAGCTCTTTGTGCTTCTCACAACATCATATACTAAAGTTACACCACAGAACAGGAGTCCACAAATGTAAAGTCCAGAGATACATTGACTTTTGCATAAGTCTCTCAATTTGAATCCCATTTCCCAAAGATAGTTTGATGCCTCACAAAATGTATTCGGTACATGATTATTATCTTGATTTTACAAAAATGAAGAATTTTTCAGGATAATTAAAAATTTGAAGAGGAAATAAACATGTATATTTTATGATTGATACTTTGGATACTTCAAAATTCTATAAAAACAATAAAATATTAAATTTGCATAGTCTAAATCTGTCATTACTTTGGCACAAATTGATTAAACTTTTTTAACTTTAATATAAAATAATTTCAATGTGTACATAAATACTACCTTTATTAAACCAATTATGATTATTTGCCTATTATTCCACTTACAGATTCTTTCAATGTGATAATAACATTAATGTAATTCTCTAAATCTGAAGCTTTTTCTTCTGAAGTGATAATTTAGTCTATTGGCAAATTATCCAATAATAATATTGCTTCACAGAACATTGTAGGAATCTTATTTTTTGTCTAAGAATACTCTCAGGAATGATTAAGCTTTGTATGCCAAAGGCATATAGATAGAAAATTATTTAAGTCACATCCACTAGTTTCTATGACCTCCTTCACAGACATCAGAAGGTGGCAGGAATCCTAAAGTTTTATACTTCAATGAAACCTTAAGAAATAATCACTTTTAGTTTGGGTGAAAAATCTTGGGCTCAGAATGGTTAAATTATATGATAAAAGGCCAGACTCAAATTTATTGGAACGATCTTTTCTGTTTGACAAAATATTTCTCTGCATCGCTTCTCTTCCAAGAATTCTTAAAGTTGAATAACTGAATGACAATATATATTTTCAAGCTAAGAACTGTATTTGTATCCATGGGTGGCAAAATTATATAGCAAAAATATCAGTAAACTTGAATTCAGAAAATTCATGTACCTGTTCTGCCTTTAGAGCTAAGAATTGTTGCAGCCCCATGAAAATAATTTCACCTCATGTACCCTTATTGTTTCATGTGTAACATGAAAGCATTGTACCAGAAGTACTTTCCAATCGTAGGTCTTTAAGGCATCCTTGAGATGTTCTATATTAACAAAAGATCACTGACTGGGCAATAACAGCTTAGAGTGATGGAAATATAAGCACAAACTGTAGTATTATGATTCTTTGGTTCAAGTAACATTCCTGGCTAATCAAAAGAATGATATTTTTTCTTATGACTGTTTTTCTTTTCTTGTACCCACTGAAACATTAATCTAAGAAGTAATTATGGGTCTTTTTAAACATGTCTCATATCTTTGACTCTTCATATATACTTTTTGTGTCTTAATTTTCCTAAAGAGAAACTCAATGAATTTATGAATAGAAGGACATGTGTGAGTGAATGTGCATTTTCATTTTCAGTGACCTTTTCCTAGTGAGTGCAATATAGTCCATTGTCTGTGACACCTCAGGAGCTTCTCAGGAGAGTAGTGAGCCCAGGAATTTCTGAAAGGCCATAGATTGTACTGTTGTTTATTGGACCCATTATTTAATCCTCTTACTTTGAATCTGCTCCATTAACTCATGTTAGTAAATGTTTGATCAATAGATTCATTTAAAGTTGGATCTTCGGATTCAGGTACTTACTGAATTTCTCCATAATTGAAATCATTTTACCATTAAAATCACTGGGGAAAATATATTTATAAGCTTTTCTTGTATGAGTGAGAGAGACAGTGATGGGTGAGAGAGAGATAGCAACACCAACAAAGCCTTGGCACTGGAATCCACCCTCAACCTTCATCAAATCTCGTATCATGGACAAGTATATGCCAAGAGTATCAGGAAGATCTCCAGACTTGGAGTGGGATTTTCCATGTGGGACTGCCTAGTCGAGTGTCATGTTTTACCACTGTGCCACCATTTGGCTTTGGAAAATTATATTTTGCTGTGAGGATAATTCCACCAAGGGAATGCATAACTAGGGGATGCCTTTTAAAAACTTGAGACAGGTCAAGGATAGTGTAAAAGGATCCCAGCCCTTTCATGTTTTACCTAACATGACATCAAGGTACTGATTTGATTGTCCTTTTAAAAAATTTTGTAATCGAATGTTTACATGGGTTACCTATTGTTTTATATATTTGTATATATCTAAAGACTCAACACCATGGAAAGCTTACTCAAGTACCAGTTGCCAAAGGACTGTGCTACTTTATCAATATCACCGTTCACCTACTTGTTTGAAGACATCAACATATTTTGGATCCCAGTATTACTATTTTTAAAATGAGAAGAATGAACACGATGATATTGAAAGTCTATTTAAGGTTCAACACACTATCTGGTAAAATAATAAAAGAAAACTACATGAACATTTATTGTACCTAATTATAAAGTATGCTTAGGCCTGCCCCTAACACATTTATAAGACCTTTGGAAAGAGTAGGTATTTTTAGATTTTAAATGCAAATACAAAATAGCCTAATTAAGATTAACTTTGTATAGATAATAAAGCAAATTCATATTCATTATAAGATCTAGAAAATGGTATAGATTAACTTTCTATAAAATTTTTCATGGGCTTCCTGAAAATTGGTTTGATATTTTGGTAAAGGTTTACCAATCTTGAAACTCTCAACATACTTTTTTCAATTTAAAAATAAAAAAGAGAAACAATTATCATTAATTGTATGCTGAAGTTAATAAACCACTTAAATTTAAGCCAAAAGGTATTTCAGGATTGAAATTTAAAAGTCATATATCATTTTAAATGCTTAGTCTATTCTTATAGCTACATTCAAAAAACACCCTCATTAAAAGTGCTCTTTTACAATTTTAAATCTTTTCCATGACTGGCACTAATTAGAATTCAAATTCCTTAGACTATTGTAAGGATACTTCCAAGCGTGTCCCTTGGGAAAGAATTTAATCTTTGCTGACCCTTTCCTTTGATTTTTAAAAATTCACGGAGGATTTCTAAATATCTTTAAAATTGCTCATTCTATGAAACAAAGAGAATAGTAAATCTCTCTCCAAAAATTTGAATTTGATTCAACTACTACAATTCTACTACAATTCAATAATACTACAATGAGTTTTAACAAACTCTAGACATTCAATGGCAAATTTACTGAAATTTTTTTCTATTAAATAAAGAAATCTTTCATTTTCTTCCACCTAAGTATGAGCAATATTAAAAAGAAAGCTAATTGTTTCTTATGTTCTTGACTCATATATCATTTAATCAATCTATAGTTAATTATATCGAAACTTATGTGCTCTAAGATACCATTATATCACTGACCATAGAGCTTAAATATACCATTTCTATGTGTCACTATGAAAAAAAGCAAAGTTGATAAACTATGACACTAGCTATAAGATTTAGCAAAGACACTAGAGAGTGAAAAATGCCTATTTTATTCAATTAGCAATCACATACTCATTCATTTTATGCATAAAGCAACTATAAAAGGAACAGCAAGGTTATTTAACTTGCCCAAAGTCACAGAGAGTGAAGAACTGCCATCTAACTTGAGTCCCCAGATATTAACCACTACCCTATACTGTCCCTGATATGTATATTTTTAAAAGAATAATTTAACCTATACTAGGAGTCTAAAATGTCTGTATTAGAAACAATGAGGGCAAATTTGGGTAGGCTATAATTTAAAAAGTTCCTAGAATGTTAATATTTCAAAATCATAAGCAAAATTTTTTCAGAAAGAGCTATGATTTTTTTACACTGTGTATACTTACTAATCAAATCAGAAAAAAAATGTTTTGTATCAATTTAGAATTGCTGAATATGGTCGGTGAGATAAAATTTTCTTAAAAAGAAATGGCGAAAATTTGACAAAAACCAACAGATTGCATGGCAAGAGATGTATTATCTCATTTTTTAAAAAGCACATGACATATTTTTCTATGTTTTTTTTTTGTGTGTGTGTGTGTGTGTGTGTGTGTGTGTGTGTGTCAAAATGGGTCATAACTTTCCTAATGACCCAATAATTACAGTGGTGTTCTGGTAAATGAGATTTCAGAGGGGGGGAAGAAAAGGTTTGATTCACAGCATTTGATTATTACCATGGCATAAATACTCTCACTATGGCAATCAGCCATATGGTTATCAATGCACCACCTTGTGATGCCACTAAATGTACAATTGAGAAAAGACACATCCAACTGGCTCTGCAAGTCAGTAATAGGTGGTGCCAACACCTCCTGTCAGAAGGAGTTAATTAGGAAGAGTTAAACTGAAGAGTTAACTATGCTGACCTCTAGGTAGGGTTAATGTGATGATTCTACTTCTTGTCTTTATTTTACATATCTATAATTTCATTTATTTATTTTTTATTCATTCATTCATTCATTCATTCTGTCAGAAGGTGCATGTGCTTGCCAGAGAGAAAAAGAATGCATTCCCTCAGCATAGTCATCCACAATCCTTTTTGCTCCATTTCTTCCTCTTGTCAGGACTTGAGAATGCACCTACAGTCACTCATCATGTTTTTCAAGCTGCTGTGCTAGAATTTTAACTGCAGTCAGATATGTGAGATCTAGCTTCCAATGCATAGGGCTTAACCACTGTGCTATGGAGCAACGCAATAATATCATTTATTTTATATTTGCTAATATATTACTACTGTTTATGCACACGTGTGTGTGTGGGGGGGCTAACTAGGACTTTGTCTCTTTAATTCTCCTTATCCTATGGAATCTGAAAGTATTATCTTACAATTTAAGAAAATGGAATTAATGTGTCTGAAAAAATATTGTTTAATAAAGCAGAAACTTTTCTCAAAAATCTTTCCTATAAATCTGTTCAAAATGACACCCCCAAAATTGAAAGTAGTCAAGAGTATTCATTTGTGGCCCATATTTGAAGGATTAAGGAGTTTATTTCTAGGCAAGGAAAACTTACTGTTGCTGCACCACAAGTATTCATTAGGTGGTTTTTAAGAGTATTCCTAACAGTTCCCCATTGTACTGAGACAAAAATTTCCAAAAAAGAGATGCATTGAGATAGAATATTTCTTTCCCTTCTTACATTATTTTTTTGTTGTTGTTATTTGACAGAGAGAGCATGGTTATCAACCAAGAGAGATATAGAGAGAAGGAAAGCGAGAAAATATCTCCCACCCCCATGGGGAATGGCCAGTTGCAATTCCTTCTCATGTATTTCTCCCTCCTTTTGGAATTTTTGGGCACATGCCCAGTGTGTTTCTTAAACCACTGGGTCAGGTATCAAACTGCAAGTTAGCCACTAGGGGTCCAGCGGTTTAATCACCATGCCTTAGGCTGGTTAGGTAGTGTATTTCATCGTTTGTTTTCTTTAGTCAAAGAAAGTCTTCATTGTTTAAAACTATATTCATTCAACCAAGCCATTCATTGAAAAAGTATACATTACTATTAAATAGTGAAAAAATGCAAAAAAAAAGGTGTGACTCATACTTCCCTAGATGTATTCTTCAAATTCTTATCATTTTATTTTCGAAAAAGCCTTGAAAATTAGCACAAAAGTTAGCCATAAGACAGAAGCATCATTTTCAGTGACCTAAACCAACTTTTTGCTAAATAAATATTTTAAATCCATTCTTGTCAGGACTTGAGAATGCACCTACAGTCACTCATCATGTTTTTCAAGCTGCTGTGCTAGAATTTTAACTGCAGTCAGATATGTGAGATCTAGCTTCCAATGCATAGGGCTTAACCACTGTGCTATGGAGCAACGCAATAATATCATTTATTTTATATTTGCTAATATATTACTACTGTTTATGCACACGTGTGTGTGTGGGGGGGCTAACTAGGACTTTGTCTCTTTAATTCTCCTTATCCTATGGAATCTGAAAGTATTATCTTACAATTTAAGAAAATGGAATTAATGTGTCTGAAAAAATATTGTTTAATAAAGCAGAAACTTTTCTCAAAAATCTTTCCTATAAATCTGTTCAAAATGACACCCCCAAAATTGAAAGTAGTCAAGAGTATTCATTTGTGGCCCATATTTGAAGGATTAAGGAGTTTATTTCTAGGCAAGGAAAACTTACTGTTGCTGCACCACAAGTATTCATTAGGTGGTTTTTAAGAGTATTCCTAACAGTTCCCCATTGTACTGAGACAAAAATTTCCAAAAAAGAGATGCATTGAGATAGAATATTTCTTTCCCTTCTTACATTATTTTTTTGTTGTTGTTATTTGACAGAGAGAGCATGGTTATCAACCAAGAGAGATATAGAGAGAAGGAAAGCGAGAAAATATCTCCCACCCCCATGGGGAATGGCCAGTTGCAATTCCTTCTCATGTATTTCTCCCTCCTTTTGGAATTTTTGGGCACATGCCCAGTGTGTTTCTTAAACCACTGGGTCAGGTATCAAACTGCAAGTTAGCCACTAGGGGTCCAGCGGTTTAATCACCATGCCTTAGGCTGGTTAGGTAGTGTATTTCATCGTTTGTTTTCTTTAGTCAAAGAAAGTCTTCATTGTTTAAAACTATATTCATTCAACCAAGCCATTCATTGAAAAAGTATACATTACTATTAAATAGTGAAAAAATGCAAAAAAAAAAGGTGTGACTCATACTTCCCTAGATGTATTCTTCAAATTCTTATCATTTTATTTTCGAAAAAGCCTTGAAAATTAGCACAAAAGTTAGCCATAAGACAGAAGCATCATTTTCAGTGACCTAAACCAACTTTTTGCTAAATAAATATTTTAAATCCATGGAAAATTATCTACACAACATAGAGTTGATCACCACTTCTGTGACATGGTTCACTCACAAAATGGCAGGTATTGTATGCTGGACAGATCAATTCAGAATGTCAATTATTAAAATAAAAAAACTTAAAATATTGTAAATAGTCTATTAATAGTACCATTTCCCTAAACTGGTATTTATTTCTAAATATCTGCAGTATGAAAATAAGCAGTCTTATCTTTCAGTTGTTAACCCTTTTCATATGAAGAGTCTTTTCTGTATATGCTTTCACCAAATGTAAAGGCAGAATTTATAAAATAAATTATTTGTCCATATGGTAGACTGTGGATATATCTATGTGTCTTATCATAAATATGAAAATGAATTAAATGTATTTAATGATATGAAATCTTAGAAAATATGCTGTGGGAACTTTGAAGATTAAGATTCTTTCATGATTTTATGCATTTATTGCTAGGGAAACAATTTTATATGTATAATCTGGAAGAAAATGGCTATATATACAAATTATGCACCCTAAATAATGCTTTTTAGAAGCAAGAACAACACTAAATATTTAATAAAAATGCAAATATGACGCCAGGCAAGGTGCGATCCCAGCCATAAATTTAAATATATAGTTTGCCACAAGAATTAGCTCTGTAGCAATTCATTATCCTATCAGAAATGTTGGTGGAAGTGGAGGGGATATTAGAAGTGGAGAGGAAAAAATAGGTATAAATTAAATATCAATTACTAGTTACTTTTTGCATTCTACTCCTCCAGAATTGTCTTGTTTAGATTTCTGTTTATTTCAGAAGCACAATGTCTGATAATTTTCTTTGTATATTAAGTACAATATTATAATGAATCCTACTTTATTGAACTAATTAATTATTGGGTAAATGCTTGAATCATTTAGTAATTTTCTCTTTGAGTCACAGAATAAGATTTTTGTGTTTCATTTTATTCACAAAATAAATACACACACATAAAAGTCTCTATTTGCTCACTAGACTATCCAATTCTGTGTAGTAATCAGATTTCAAATTTGATCTAGTAGTAAAACTTTTTTCACCTCTTCCAAATCCTTGCTTACATAGTTTCAGGTATTGCTAGGATCAGTGTAGAAATAGAGTAAAGGTAAAGAGATGTCACACTGGGCCCTGTGCACACTGACTTCACCCTCTCTGGACCAAGAGTTGTTGAAACTGGCCCTACAGGTTCTTGAAAGTGGTGGGAATTTGATAAAATTGGAAAAATGGATAAAAGTTTTAAAT
>NW_006160142.1:8931373-8964104 GCF_000334495.1 Tupaia belangeri chinensis
CGGAAGAGTGACTTGACTGTACAGTCATAGCATGGCAGGGTAGTATTGAAGACTAGATATGCTCACCATCAGAAACGTTTATGAAATTCTGAA
Source organism: Tupaia belangeri chinensis (assembly GCF_000334495.1). NCBI lineage: Eukaryota > Metazoa > Chordata > Mammalia > Scandentia > Tupaiidae > Tupaia > Tupaia belangeri. The sequence continues at coordinate 8,931,467 of NW_006160142.1, forward strand.
ATACTATTCAAGATGTAAAATATCTACTTATATTTGTTATCATTGCTACTGGCCCCTTTCATTCCTCTGCCACTGGTAAATCTAACTAAAGACATTTTTGCACACACTGAATTAAAAAAAAAGAAAAAGGAAAAAACACTTCCTGCAAACCACTGCAAGTTATGGTTTTTATTAAGTTATACCAAAACGTATTTTTATCCTTTACAATTAGAAATTAGTAGGTAATATGCTATTTTAAAAATTCATGATCCTTGATCGATTTAGTTATACTAAGCTTTTAACAGAGAATATCCAGTGAATATTTACACTAAATAAGAATTTAACATATTTAACCCTTAAGTGAGGGAAGAATTGAACTACAGAATTAAAGATCACATGAAGTTTCAATGATTCAGCTACATTTCAAGGAAATGACCTTGAATTTCAAGCCTAATCTTCGAATGCAAGTCTAGAAAAAGAAAGCAAGGGCTTACGCTTGAAAGTGGGATAAGTGAGCAGTGACTGTAAAGTAAGAAACCTGCAACTCACTGCTCTTGGGTGAAGGTGACTATAATGCTTAGAGGCATCCCACAGCCCCATCCACAGCCTGCAGTAACCACTTTAACCTGTGCTAAATAAAAACATTTAAGAAGGTTATATATAAAATATTTTTTGTAAATGTAAAATAAATCTAGGATCATAAAACTTGTCATCATTTTTTCTTTTTTTTTTTTTGGAGAGGTTTTCGCTATAGGGTGCGTGCGCTCGCCAGACAGAGACAGAAAGCGAGAAATCACCCCCCAGGGGGGATGGTCACGCCGCAATCCCTTCTCCTCCATTCTCCTCTTGGGATCTTGGGCATGCACACACACGTGCCCGGCGTGAGTTTTAAGCCACTGGGTCCGGGACGCGAACCGAGGTCGACTATGTGGGAGCCCAGCGACATAGCTATTACGCTAACTGCTGCTTCCCAAACTTGCCATCATTTTCAAACCTAGGTTAGAGTAAACTGTATGGGCTTTAGGGGCCTTCCCTCTGCTCCTCCCACCTCCCCCTTCTTTTGCAGTTGTATATATTTAAGGTATACACCTGATATTTTGATATACATAAATGTAATGAAATGACTACTATAACCAAGCAAATTAGGGTATCCATCTCACCACACAGTTACCTTTTTTGGTGTGTGTAGTTAAGAGGACTTGAAATGTCACTATACAGTGAAATAGTATTAACTATAGTCATGATGCTATAGATTAGAATGCTAGACTTACTCAGCCTACAGAACTGTTAAGTTTGTATACTTTGACCAGTAGCTCCTCATTCCTTCTCTACCATCTCCCTTGGGTAAGCACTGTTCTGTTCTGAGTTTCTTTCCAACAGTTTTAGTTTTGCCATATAAATGAAACCATGCAGTAGTTTCCTTTTGGTCTCTGACTTATTTCACTTAGCATAATGTCCTATAGCTTCATCCATATTGTCACAATTGCAGGATCACCATCTTTTTTTTTTTTTTTTTTTGGGGGGTTTTTGTTCCAGGGGGGTGGCGCTCGCCAGACAGACAGAGAGAGACATAGAGACAGAAAGCGAGAAATCACTCCCCAGAGGGGATGGTCACGCCGCAATCCCTTCTCCTCCATTCTCCTCTTGGGATCTTGGGCACGCATGCACACGCGCCCGGCGTGAGTTTTAAGTCACCCGGTCCTGGACGCGAACCGCGGTCGACTACGTGAGAATCCAGCGACATAGCCATTACGCTAACTGCTGGTTCCCACAGGATTACCATCTTTTAAAGGCTGAATAACATTCTAGTGTGTGTGTGTGTGTATCACATTAGTCCATTCCTCTCACAATCGTCAAGTTTAATGAGTGAAGAAATTGAGAAGAAATTAGCAAGCAGTTTGCCTCTCTTTTTATATCTTCCTTTCTCAGGACTGTCAATCTTTTTTTTTTTTTTTTTTGAGAGGTTTTTGCTATAGGGCGCGTGCGCTCGCCAGACAGACAGAGAGACAGAGAGACAGAAAGCGAGAAATCACCCCCCAAGGGGGATGGCCATGTCGCAATCACTTCTCCTCTTGGGATCTTGGGCACGCACTCACAAGTGCCCGGCGTGAGTTTTAAGCCACTGGGTCCGGGACGTGAACAGCGGTTGACTACATGGGAGGCCAGCGACATAGCCATTACACTAATTGCTGGTCCCAGGACTTTCAATCTTGTTTTCTTTCCATGCAACAAAATTGGAGGTATGCAGCAACTGAAATGGAAGAATGGGAGAAGGCAGGCAGTGTGATACTAAGATCAAATATAATGAGCTTCCTCAACCATATTCATGTCAGGCCCTAAGAAATAGCTATTTGGTTCTTTGGAAGCAATAGTTGGTATGTAGATTGAGAAAGTGTGTCAAAAAGTCAACCAGATTTCGGTGGTTTTAACCTCAGACATTTTTCACTTAAAAAGTTTCTTATTTACATGAAATTATTGTACATCCTTATGACATGCAATATCCTTTTCAATGAATGCATGCAGTGTGTGATAATTAAAACTAAGGTATTACTGTATATATCTTTTTAAACAAAGAACCTTAAATCCTTGTATCTGTTAAGCCTTTTTTTCTTTAACCCCTCTAACATACTCCCACATCATCACCCTTCTCCCATACAGATTCTGGAATATACTTTTGTCCTTTGTGCTATTGTGTCTTCAAATATTTCAATTTTTGCTGTCAAATGCAGACATTCAATGTATATTGGGCAAGGACATACCATGTTTGTGTTTCATAGTCTGGTTTATTTCACTTAGTATTAATTCTTCTACATTAATCTACTTTGTATCAAATGACAGAATCTCATTCTTTTTTAATGACAGAGTGTATTCCCTAAGGAATACATAATATTCTCTTTTAATACTGTGATCAGTTGTTAGTAACCTCAGTTGATTACATGCATTACCAATTATGAATAATGATCCAGCAGTTGGCGTAATGACTATGTCACTGGACTCCTGTGTAGTCCACTGTGGTTTGAGTCCTGGACCCAGTGGCTTAAACTCACGCCAGGTATGTGTACGAGCGTGCCAAGATTCCAAGAGAATAGAGAAGGGATTGCAACATGGCCATACCCCCAGGGAGTGATTTCTCCCTTTTTGGCTCTCTTTCTGGCAAGCACGCATGCCCTATAATAAAATCCTCTCAAAAAAAAAAAAAAAAGAATAGTGCTACAGTAGATATATATGTGCAAGTGAAAAAACAAACCAACAACAAAAATAATAAGATGTTTCTTGTGGTTCCTATTCACCATACCAGGTCAGCAGGACAATGGTTTAATATTGATATTTATTTTTTATATTTATTTATTATATTTTCTTTTCTTTTTTTTATACATTCAGTCACTATACATCACTTAACTTGTAAAGTGAATTTTCCAACATGAATACATTTCACATCAGTCCAGTTGGGGATCCTGTAAATGTTATCAACAGATAATAAGCCATTTCTGTGTCCCATAAATGTCTTACCTCTCTATTTTTGGCCTTAATTTCTTTCTTCACACTCTCCTCCTTCTCCAACCCTCTTCCCACATTGTAACCAGTATCTATAACCATTTTCTATGCTTTTAAATTCTCTTATCTTTAGGTTTCCACCTTAGAGTGCAAACAGTCATTATATATTAAGTGGAGACATACAATGATGGTTCATAGTCTGGCTTGCTTCACTTAGCAGTAAATCTTCCGTATTTCTCTACTTTCTATCAAATGTTGAGCAATTTTTCATATTCTTTTTGGCTGTTCATATGTCCTCCTTAGAGAGTTTTTTTTTTTTCTCTTCAGCTAATTTTCCCATATTTTAATTAAGTTCATCATTTTTTTTTTCAGGTAAGCTGCTTGAGTTCCCTGTGTATTTTGGTTATCAGTCCCTTATCAGAAGCACAGTTTACAAAAATATTTTCTCATTCAGAGGGTTGTTGTTTCACACTAATTACTTTGTCTTTTGCTATGCAGAAACTTCATCTGATGTAATTCCACTTGTCTATGTCTGGGATTATTGACTGTGCTTTCAGGGTCTTATTTAAGAAGGCTTTGCCTACCCCAGTGTCTCCCAGAGTTTCTGCAGTGTTTTCCACAAGTAGTTTTATAGTTTGAGGTCTTAGGTTTTGATCAGTAATCCACTTTGAATTGATTTTTGTCAATGTTGAGAGGTAAGGATTCAGATTCATCTTTCTATAGGTGTATACCCATTTTGCTAAAGAAGTTTTCCTTTTGTGACTGGATTGACTGGTCAAAAATCAGTTGGTTGTATGTTTTGGAGTTTATTTCTGGGGTCTCTATTCTGTTCCATTGTTCCACATGTCTGTTTTTATGCAAATACCATGCAGTTTTTTTACTATCACAGCTTTGTAATATATTTTGGGGTCAGAGAGTGACATTTAGAAATAAAATCTAGTATTAACCCTCACCTTTGTACTGAGATATTTTTTGCTAATGAGTGTCCTCTGTATGGATGCAAGCATTGGTGAATAGACAGACAGAATGCTATTCTATAGGTATACATGGTTTCTGTTTGTTTTTTAACTTTTTCTCATAGGAAAATTTCAGGGCTTCTGTAACCATGGTCATGTGTAGAGAATACAAGGTTCAAAAACAAATATTATTAAGTTGCCTTAGTTAATGAATTAATTTTCTTATCTGTTCTATTACTCTTCAGTATTTTTCTGCTTAAATGGGGCAGAATCAAGTTATACAATGTTTTTTCATAATGGATAAAATAAGGAACTACCAAAAATTTTCCCGTTGTTAATAACTTATCTGTATTTATATGTATTTTATAAGTTTGGGTATTATTTGAAAATGAAAAAGAATTAAGCTGGAGATAGAAAAAGGAATCATATCCCATAGGGATTTGGGCTTTAAAACCATTTTAATGAGTTTTTTAAAAATAAATGTGTAGGGACCAGCAGTTAGCATAATGGCTATGTCACTGGACTCCCACGTAATCAACCATGATTCGCATATTTTAATTAAGTTCATCATTTTTTTTTTTCAGGTAAGCTGCTTGAGTTCCCTGTGTATTTTGGTTATCAGTCCCTTATCAGAAGCACAGTTTACAAAAATATTTTCTCATTCAGAGGGTTGTTGTTTCACACTAATTACTTTGTCTTTTGCTATGCAGAAACTTCATCTGATGTAATTCCACTTGTCTATGTCTGGGATTATTGACTGTGCTTTCAGGGTCTTATTTAAGAAGGCTTTGCCTACCCCAGTGTCTCCCAGAGTTTCTGCAGTGTTTTCCACAAGTAGTTTTATAGTTTGAGGTCTTAGGTTTTGATCAGTAATCCACTTTGAATTGATTTTTGTCAATGTTGAGAGGTAAGGATTCAGATTCATCTTTCTATAGGTGTATACCCATTTTGCTAAAGAAGTTTTCCTTTTGTGACTGGATTGACTGGTCAAAAATCAGTTGGTTGTATGTTTTGGAGTTTATTTCTGGGGTCTCTATTCTGTTCCATTGTTCCACATGTCTGTTTTTATGCAAATACCATGCAGTTTTTTTACTATCACAGCTTTGTAATATATTTTGGGGTCAGAGAGTGACATTTAGAAATAAAATCTAGTATTAACCCTCACCTTTGTACTGAGATATTTTTTGCTAATCAGTGTCCTCTGTATGGATGCAAGCATTGGTGAATAGACAGACAGAATGCTATTCTATAGGTATACATGGTTTCTGTTTGTTTTTTAACTTTTTCTCATAGGAAAATTTCAGGGCTTCTGTAACCATGGTCATGTGTAGAGAATACAAGGTTCAAAAACAAATATTATTAAGTTGCCTTAGTTAATGAATTAATTTTCTTATCTGTTCTATTACTCTTCAGTATTTTTCTGCTTAAATGGGGCAGAATCAAGTTATACAATGTTTTTTCATAATGGATAAAATAAGGAACTACCAAAAATTTTCCCGTTGTTAATAACTTATCTGTATTTATATGTATTTTATAAGTTTGGGTATTATTTGAAAATGAAAAAGAATTAAGCTGGAGATAGAAAAAGGAATCAGATCTCATAGGGATTTGGGCTTTAAAACCATTTTAATGAGTTTTTTAAAAATAAATGTGTAGGGACCAGCAGTTAGCATAATGGCTATGTCACTGGACTCCCACGTAATCAACCATGATTCGCTTCCTGGACCTGTGGCTTAAAACTCACGTTGGGTGCATGCGCGTGCATGCCCAAGATCCCGAAAGGAGAAGGGAGGAGAATGGATTGTGGCGTGGCCATCTCCCCTGGGGGGTGATTTCTTGCTTTCTGTCTCTCCGTCTGGCGAACACACGTGTCTTATAGCAAAAACCTCTCCAAAAAATGTGTAATAATTATAGCTTTGCTATTAAATAATCATTTTGGCAGAAATGTGAAGAATAAGTTGGATACAGGGAGAGGAGCAAGAAAAATCTTAGGCTCTAATCAAATTAAACAAATCAAGATAGTGTGTTAGATAAGAGTAAGACCAAGGGAGATGAGTTAAACTGACAGTTCTACATTTTTTTTTTTTCTTCTTTTTTTGGAGAGCTTTTTGCTATAGGGCACAAGTGCTCGCCAGAAAGACAGAGAGAGACAGAGAGATAGAAAGCAAGAAATCACCCCCAAGGGGGGATGGCCACACCGCAATCCCTTCTCCTCCATTCTCCTCTCAGGATCTTGGGCATGCACGCACATGTGCCTGGCATGAGTTTAAGCCACCAGGTCCGAGACTCGAACCACAGTCGACTACATAGGAGTCCAGCGACTTAGCCATTATGCTAACTGCTGGTCCCTGATAGTTCTACTTTATAGTTAATTTTTATAACGGTACACAAATACTTTGTCCCCAGGAAAAATATTTACTTGAAAGTCTACATATAACATTCTTCCTCTCCAGTATTATAATCCTGCTCTGTTACAAAAGTTACCAGTCGTATTTATGCCTCCAGAATATGTTCTATAGTTTTAATTCCATAAATATGTCCCCTGCCGCACTAAATAAATAAATAAATAAATAAATAAATAAATAAATAAATACTATTTTCTTATATAAAGTGTTCTGGGCTTGCTTTCTCATGTAGTATGTCTCAAAAGTATATCTATACCAATACATAAGAAGTACCTTATTCATTTCAACTGCTGAAGGCAGTTACACTCCTGTACTGATCATTTGTCATGTTTTAGTCACCAATCATATTATATCTCTTCCCAGTGGTATTCTGATTTTACTTACAGAAATCACTCCATACCTTCTTTGTATAAAATTTTGCCTGTATAATAAAATATAACTGCCTAGTTCTCAGTCTGAATGCTGAGAGAGCTAGATTCCACCCAAATGGACCTTAGCACTAGTATATCTTAAGAGGTTTGGTATGGGAAGTCCAAAGTTTAGCCAATCTGACATTTCCTTCTAAGAGTTCCCATTTTTACAGTTAATTTCTATTTGTAATATTCCTCTGATTACATGTGTCTTGCCATAAGGCTTTATTAGTGTATGTGTTGCTTCCAAGTCCTCAGAGATTCTCAGGTTCCTGTTTTTTTTTGTAAACCAAAATTTTGTCTTTCTATTAATTTAATGAGTTTTAGGAATCTTCTGAATAAAAATATTATAATTAGACACAATCTCTTCACTTTTAACCTAGAGAAACTAATTAGTGAAAAATCTGTCACTGGACTTAGAGAAAGAAAAAAAAAAAGATTGAAGCCACAGATCCTTAGGAAATATAAGGTATGTGAGATTGCTTATCTTCTTTACATTGGGAGAAAGACAGTGAAAGTTCTGTTTATATTGAGAATTGGGATCCTAAGATGCCAATAACATTTCATTGTAAAACTGTTAATTAAAACAATACCTGTATGGGGCCAGCAGTTACCATGTTAGTTAAGGCGCTGGACTCCCACATGGCCTACCACAGTCTGAGTCCTGGACTTGGTGGCTTGCTTTCTCACTTTCCCTTTCTCTCTCTCTCTGGTCAAATTAAAATAATAACAAATAAATTAAATAAATCATTATTTTTTAAAAATCCATCAAATGGAACAACGGTTTGTACCCATTTACAGATATTTAAAAAGCTGTCAGTTTAAAATGTTTATAGAAGTCAAGGAACTTAAAATAGTAAGACAATGAGGAATAAAATGAAGGGAGGGTGAGTTTATAGTATCATTAATCATGACTTTAAATAAAACTAACCTAATGAAAGCAGTGTGGTATAGGTGTAAGGATAGCCAAGTAGACTAATGGAAAATTATAAGAGACTCCTTTCTGTATTAGCCTGACATAACAAAAGTGCCATTGCAATTCAGTAAAGTGAAAAAAAATGGCCCTTTGAATAAATAATGTTGGGGGCCTACAGATGGCATGGTGATTTAGGCGCTGGGCTCCCACATGGCTGACCACAGTTCTAATCCCAGATCTGAAGGACTGAAAATCATGAAGGTGATTCTTCCCCGCTCCTACATGGCAGAAACGAGTGAGCACACCGAGGCCAGAGATTGCCTTGAAACCTGCGCACCCTCTTCCACTTCTCAAGGTGCCAGTGGCTCTTGCTTCCAACTCCTTTTTTTTTTTTTTTTCACTCAAATCCTAAATTTATTCAACAGTCCTCTTACCCCACACAAGGTACAAACACCACTTACCTAAAATGCTACAAAGTTACAAAACTCAAAACAAGTGTCATCGTACTGACTGTACAAGAGCCAAAAAAGAGCAATGTACATGTTGCCACGGTAGCCTGCAAGACCACCATGAAGGGGAGATGCAGTGGGCTCCATCCTGCAAGAGCCGGCTCCCCAATTTCAGAGAATGAGGGAGGTGTGGGGTACATGAACACACAGAAAGTATGACCATTTACAGCAACTAACATGGGTGAGAGGTGATCTCTGGGGTGTGTGATCCTAGAGGTCAGAGGGCTCTCAGGCAGGGTAGCAGAGGGCCATGCCTAACAGAACTGGCCCCAGGTGATCCTTGGAAAGGACAGATGGGCTCCGAGGCTGGACCGCACTGCCACCTGGGGCCCCGCTGGCGAGCCAGGGAGCAGACTCTCAACTTCTTCTCCACCATTCTTCCTGGCTCTGGTGTGGCAGAAGTGAGTGAGCATGCCAAGGCCAGAGACTGCCTTGGAATCTACCCACTCTTTTTGTCCACTCCAGGTGCTCGTCCCTCTTGCTTCCAACTTCTGCCACGCCATTCTTCCTGGTTCCTGCAGGCGGAAGCAAGTGAGCGAACAAAGGCCAGAGACCACTTAGAACCTCCTCTCTCTCCCATTCGTTAGACTCACTAGTTTTCTGAACCATGGCCTGCACAACACATACTGTCTTCTTCAGTTGAAACCCTACAGCTCAGCCCCAAGTGCATCTGTTCTCTAGTATCTGGGAGACATTTGGAACATCCAGTCCCAGCAACAAAAGTGCAGGTTACAGGGTGAGCATCAGAGAGAGAAGGCTACAAAGAGATCGCAGATCACTTCCTCCCACATGCCTTAAAAAGATCAGAATTAACTCTCAGAAATTAGAAAGAAATGTATAAACAATCACATGACCACAAACCAGCACAGAGGCACAAGAAACATGAAAAACCAGTAAAATATCTCTCCCCCAAGAGAAAAAAAAAATTCCTCATCATCCACAGACAGTACAATGGAACTCATGGAAATGTCTGATAAGCAATTCAGCTTATTCATATGAGATGCAAGAGAAAAAAGACAATGAACTCCAGAAGATGCAAGGGAAAAGAGACAATGAGCTACTGGAGATGAGGAAGTTCTTCCACGATTTGAAAGAAGAAACAGACACCATAAAAAAGAATCAAACAGAACTGTTAGAAATGAACACTATAATACAGGAAATCGAAACCTCCCTTCAAAGTATTAAAAGTAGGTCAGATCATGCAGAAGATCGAATCTTGAATATAGAAGGCAAAACCTTTGACCTAAAAACCCCACCAACTTTGAGTAGGGTACGTTTTCTAAAATAGGTTATGAAAAAATTTAACCATAAAAAATTATACTTTTCTAAAATTAAAAATTTCTGTTAATCAAAATACATCATTAAATTAGTGAAAAGCAGACCATAGACTCATGTTCAGGATTTATTAAAAAATAGAACATTTCTTTATTAAATTTAAAAAAATGGTAAAAAAAAATGGGTGAAAGTTTTCAATAATTGACAAAAAAGATACTAAACTAGCAGGTAAACTTTAAAACATAGCAATCCTTTGCTAACTACAAAGTTCAACCATAATTATATATTACTGCACACTCACTAGTGTGTTTAGTGACAATTCAGGGCAACTGGAGGTAAACGGGTAAAATATTTTTGAAAAATTGGTAATATATTCCAAGCATAAAGCTCAATGCATAAATTATACTTTTAGTCATATTCAAGATAAATAAGAGGATGGCTAACAATAATAACAATACTCATGCAAAAATTTTCATGGAATCATTAATCACAGATGTCAAAAACTGGAACTTGTTCAAATGCCTATCAATGGTCAAATGGATAAATATAAACTAGCAAATTCATATACTGGATGCTATCTAGCAATAAAAAGAAGCACTTGCTACATGCAACAATGAATCTTATGGACACCACTATGAGTGAAAGGAGTCACAGACTAAAAAGTACAGACAATATAATTTAATTCATATCAAATTCAAATATAAGCAAAACTAATTTACATTATTCAAAGTCAAAAGAAGTCATCAGGGACCAGCAGTTGGCATAATGGCTATGTCACTGAACTCCCATGTAGTCGACCACGGTTCGAGTCCCAGACCCAGTGGCTTAAACTCTTGCTGGGCATGTGTGTCTGTGTGTGTGGGCCCAAGATCCCGAGAGGAGAATGGAGGAGAAGGGATTGCAGCGTGGCCATGCCCCCTGGGGGGTGATGTCTCACTTTCTATCTCTCTGTCATCTCTCTGTCTTTCTGGCGAGTGCATTGGCCCTATAGCAAAAATCTCTCCAAAAAAAAAAGTCATTATTTCTGAGTAGAAGAGGAAGACTACAGACTGAAAATAGATAGAAGGAAGGCTTCTGGAGAGAAGTAAATGTTTTAAATCTTGCTCAGAGCAATGACTACATAGATGTACACATACATAACTCAAAAATGTAATATCATAAAATATGCAATTTTTTAAATTTAAATTTATTTATTTACATTCATTTTCTATACATCATTACAGCATACAAAATGAGATTTCCCATTCAGAATACACTGTATATTTTTAAAAAGGAATAACTGAACATTTTCAGATTGAATCAGGACCTACATGAAAGGAATTTTTAAATAGCCACATGGTAGCATGTCATAGTAGCTCAGGCTTGTGATCTATTGACCTAATAATATTCAAAATACTAGACTAAAATTATTTATGGTATCTATGGTATTCTTTGATAAGAAACCTTATTTTGAAATTATCTTTCATCTTATAGCAAAGGTATGCCATCTTCAATGAGTAAATTGTCTACCTCTGAAAATAAACACCTATCTCTACACTGTGGGATAATAGAGGCTGAATGTCTGACCATGAGCTACAACTGCCAGGACTGTCCAGCACTCTTACTGTAAATGTCATTATCAGACCCATTTGCTACATCATTAAGATGTCTGAAAGAATTCTCGTTTCTGCAGTCATGAAAATCTGAGCTGGAGTCAGCAGATGGCATAAAAGTCATGCTACTATACTCCCATGTGGCCAGTAGCAGTTCAAGTCCTGGACCCTGTGGCTTGAAACTCACTCCAGGCTCATGTGTGTGTGTCCAAGATCCTGGGAGGACAATAGAGAAGAAGGGATTGTGGTGTGGCCATGCCCCGGGTGGGTAATTTACCCTTTTCCATCTCATTTTTTCTGTATCTTTCTCTCTCTCTCTGGTGAGTGCACATGCCCTAAGGCAAAAACCACTCCCCTCCTCCTCCTCAAAAAAAAAAAAAAAAGAAAGAAAGAAAAAAAAAGAAAAAGAAAAAGAAAGAAGAGAAAATCTAAGCAGGCAGTGATGGCACAGGCAAGTGGGTCATGTATTTAGCGTGATTACAACTATCACATAGCTGACTCTCATGCCCTCGCAGGGAATTCTCTAAGTCGTGTTAACTGATAAGCAAAAACTTATGAGCCTGGTTTAAAGATGATGTGCACTGTGGCATTATTTTTCAGATTCCCTGAACAATGGAGAGTAATCTTCTCTGTGGATGTACATAACTGAAGTTGTGTGTCTCATTTAATGGAAAGCAAGTTAGCCTGATGTAAGGACCTCAACTTGTTAATAACAGGGGCTACATCATTGACTATATTAACAGGAACTAGAGTGAAGATTTGGAAGAAAGTAATCAGAAATTTGAGAAAAGATTGGCTGAAGGGATGAGGATCACTCAAAATGGACCCAGAGGATTAAACTACTCATGTCCCTTAGAAGTGATGTTAAAAGGCCCTCATTTCAGAGGATCCTACTTATCATCATTATTATTAATTATTCATAATTTTTCCTTTTTATAAAAGTTATTTTATTTAACATTATTTAGTTTTTAATTTGACCAGAGAGGGCAGAGAGAGAGAGAAAGGAAAAGTGAGAAAGCAAGCTACCGAGTCTGGGACTCAAACCACAGTCGGCAATGTGGGAGTCCAATGCCCTTAAACACTGGGCCACCAGCACTTACCACCATAATTTTTCTTTATCGTACATGAATATCATCCACTTCCCTAAATCATTTTGTGCTGAAGTCTTAATTTTGGCAAGGTTTTTTTTTTTTTTTTTAATGCTTATGTATCTTGTTTTACTATCAATGGCTATGTCATCCAGCACACAAGACTTTTAAAATGTTTCTTTAGGGACCAGCAGTTAGCGTAATGGCTATGTTGCTGGACTCCCACATAGTCAACCGTGGTTTGTGTCCCGGACCCGGTGGCTTAAAACTCACACCAGGTGGGTGTGCGTGTGTGTGCCCAAGATTCCGAGAGGAGAATGGAGGAGAAGGGATTGTGGCGTGGCCATCCCTCCTGGGGGTGATTTCTCGCTTTCTGTCTCTCTGTCTCTCTCTGTCTGTCCGGCAAGCGCACGCGCTCTATAGAGAAAACCTCTCCCCCCCCAAATAAAAGTTTTTTTTATCAATGTTATATACATACATACATATATAGTGTGTGTGTGTGTGTGTATTATAGTTACATAATAATTCCAACCTTCTTCGTAGTTTGCTTTTTTTTAAACTGATATTTTAGCTATCAAGTACATGTGCTTGCTGGAGACATAGAGAGACAGAAAGAGAGGAAATAAATCATCCCCTGGAGGGATGGGCACACTGCAGTCCCTTCTCCTCCATTTTCCTCTTGGGATTTTCGGCATGCATGCACATGCACCTAGGAGTTTTAGGCAGCCAGGTCTGGGACTCAAAAGGCAGTTGATCATGTTGGAGTCCAGCACCATAACCACTATGCCACCTGCTGCCCCCCATAATGTTGCTTCAAATTCTACTTCACCTGACATAAAATATTAAGTTTGTGTCAGACTGGCAAAATTATTCTTTTAGCCTCTGAATCTCTAGAAGTTTTGTTTCTACATCATTGGAGTTATACTCTCTACCACTAGGTTCTTGGTGAAGTCCTTCCTGAATGACTATTTGTTTTATCCTTATTCTTTGAAATTTTTTGTTTTATTTCCCTTGTCATTTCTGACAGGTTATATTTTTTCACCTGATAACCATCTTACTGCAGTAAGATTCTTCTCTTTAAGTATCTCACTGTGTGTTTATCATAACAATGACACTCTATTGAATTACTCTGGTTTCTTTCTTATGCTGCACCTTCCCAAACTGTCTCTTTCCTCCTCCCTTTCCTAAATAAAAATTTCCTTATATTTAAAATTAATGTTCAATTTTGTAGAATGGCAATCCAAATTTAACCCCAGATGATTTTCTTACTAAATTTATTCTTGTCATTTTTCCACATGATTTATGTAATAAAGAAAATGAAAAATGTTGCAAAGATTAAACTTAACTGGAAAAGTAAAAAAAAAAAATGTATATAAATGCTAATCCTACTTGTAGAAATTTATCAATGCCTTTTCTTCTTCATCCTGCATACTCTTTTTCTTGCTTCATTCTATACACAGCCTATTCTGCAGTAACCTTAAGCTAATTTAAATTTACACAGGAGTATTCATCAAACAGACAAATTAAAACATTTCACTACTGAAAATGTCCAACTGCTCCTGTTCGTTATGTTGAAGTACTATGTTATCTGTCTATTTTGCGAGACAGATAGAGCAGGAAAAAGAGAAAGCATCACCCCCAGGGTGGAGGCCAAACTGGAATCTCTTCTCCTCAATTTCCCCCTCAGAATTTTAGGCACACACCCACATATGCCCAGCATGTTTGACATGTTTCTCAAGCCACAGGTTCGGAGTCTTGAACCCTGCTCTCAGACACACTGAACCCAATAACCACCAGTAGTAAAAAGTCCTAAACTTATCTCTTTAAGTAACCACCAACTCCTTCTTCTCTATCTTATAGATTTACCCATAGATATGTGGCTGCAGATAACCTTCTCTTTCTTATAGATTTACCCATAGATACGTGGCTGCAGATATATTTAAGGAAGCCTCACTTCACGGGGAGTGCTGATCCGTGTTACCTCCAAAGGTCAGAGGGTCACCTACGAAGGTCCCTAAATTTGGAATTCATATGACACATTTTGGTATTCTAACATCTAGTTCTCTGAATAACATCCAGTAATCCTTTCAATAAGCACGTATTAAGGACCTTCCATGTGCCAAGAAAAGTACTATACTTTGAACATAAAAGAACAGCATGTTGAGCAATATTCTGGATTTAACAGAGAACAGACTGGGCTTCAATGTGCAGCCAAAAAAGAAGAAAAGAGCTACAATCATTCTTCTAACAATATTACTGAGAGCATGGCACAGGTAAGGGCATAAAAGATGGCAACAAGCAAAATTTGAGGTTCAATATGGCTTTAGGTTGAAATAATAACCAACTCTATAGATGATAGAATCTTTACATAAAAATCCCAGATAATATGGGAGGTGTCAAAGAACAAGAGAAATGTAAACATGCTCTGGTTATTTTCATATTTGGGGAAATAATTGGGACACTAATTATAAATACCAAATTCTAGTTGTGATCATATACATACCAGATATAATGAAGAATAATACATATAGAAAGTAAATACATATTTAAAATGCTTATGTTTTGCCAGCACACATGTACTAATGCCCCAAATCCTGACTGGATGGAAAAATGAAGAAAGGATTGCAGTATGACCAATCCACACTCGGGGATGCTCTCTCCCTCTCCCTTTCTCTCTTGACTCTCTCTAATAAAGGCATGTACCTATGGTAATTAAAAACAAGCAAACAAAAAACCTTGTGTTTAAGAACTTCATTTAAAGAAGTGTAATTAATTCAACCAAAGGCTAAAAGTACAAGAAGAAAAAATAAAAAGCATAATGATGAGAAAAATTAACAATAGAAACAAGTCCAACTATATCAATAATTTAAAAATGGGTATGAGTTAACACAAGAAAAAAGACACATCTAAAAAAATAAGTTTTAAAATTATATTTAATTTCATTACCTTCATTTTCTAAATGCAAAATTGGTTGAAGTGAGTGATTTTCCAGAAAACATGAATTACTAAATTTTATTTTTAAATTTATTTATTCATTTCTTCAATGAGAGAGATATAAAGAGATGAAGGGAAATCCCCAGATGCAGCCAGCCTGGAGCACAGACACAAGCGTACATACCAGTGTATACAGGGAGGCCTCAGGGCCATTCCATGTGGATCCAGTTGCATATCACTGCATCATTGGCCCCACTAAATTTTAATCTCGAATGACAGAAAAAAATGAATGTACCAAAAGCCACATGGAAAAATTTAATAGAGAATAAAGACATAATCTTTTATCATAGTCTTCACTAAGAGTGTATATGTGGGTGTTTGAGATATATTAAATTATACTTTTTCTTTCCAAATACTGAGAATCCCTCTTTCAAATATTTCTTTCATTCTTTATTTTAAAATGTATGTTTATTTTTTCATAAGAGACATAGCTGGCTCATTTCACGGGCATTCATATGCATACCAGCATGTCCAGGGAGGAACTGGGATGCAAACTAAGTACCTTTCTTAGGTGAGTCCAGTTTTGCCATTATTGAACCATCATCACTTGGCACTTGGCCCAATTTTAAATATTATTTCTAGAGCATACTAAAAGATGCAGTAATTTTCAACTAACCAAGGGAAACTAACAAATTCTGATGTTAAAACTGGTAAGAATCCAATTAATATGAATAAAAGCGTGGATAATAAATATATGAGGGAAAAGAAATTCTTTCTATAGAAGAATTCCAAATATTATACCTTGAGCTCAAAACTTTCTTCCCTCTTAAATCATTGCTGAATGTAGTGGCATACTGCCAATGCATACGGTAGATAAAGGATAAAACAGTTAAGTTCACAGAGAAGAAATCTAATACATATTAGGTTGTCAGGAAAGTCATGACATATTTTTGCATAGAAAGACATAGAAAAACACATTGTGACTTTCCCAACAGCCCAGTACTACCTTAATCATATGATCAGTTAGTGTTATCAGTGATGTCATGTGACTATCACGCATCCCTTAAAATCATGAGTAGAACCACTATATGTTTGTAGCATGTTTTCTAAAAATCCGTAACTCCTGTCCAACCATGAGAGAAGATTACAAAGAAACACAGTGTGGGAAGAGGGTGGGAGAAGAGGAGAGTATGAGGAAAGACATTAAGGAGAAAAATAGAGAAGCAAGACATTTAATGGATTGTTATCAGTTGATGATAATGTGTATAGTATCCCTAACTGAACTGGTGTGAAATGTATTCATGTTGGAAAAATAACTTTATAAGCTAAATGATGTATAGTGATTGAATGTATAAAAGAAATTTTAAAAAATAAAAAAGAAATATTAAAAAAACACACACAAAATACTTGGTCAGTATTTCTCAAGTTTGTATTTATCAAGTTCATTAAAAAAAAATAAGAAAAGACTGGGAAACTGTCACAAATCATAGAAGAGTCTGGGGTTTACTTAACAAAAATAAAATTGATCGGTGTAAATATAGAAAGTTTACACACACTAACTCCATAAGTTAATTACCAATATTTTTGACTAAACTACTTACATCAAATGTCCAAGCTCAGAGGTTCCATAGAATTTCATCAGTCCTTCAAAAACCAGTTAATTCCCATGATGCATATAGCTTTTATCCCAAATAATTGAAAGTAAAGGAAAACTTCTAATATTTTTTTACTATGTAAATGTAATAATAGTACCCAAACCTGATCAAGGTTCCACAGAAAACTATATACAAGTCTTAAATATGAATCTGTATGTGAAAAACTAAGTAAAATACAAGGAAACATAAGTCAACATCAGGTGTAAGTCAAAATATATACCCAAGTGAGATTTATTCAAGGAATTTAAAGTTGTTAATACTAGAAAATTCATGAATTCAAATATTTATATTAAGAGATGTTTGAAATAAATACAATTTTCCATTAACGTTAAAAAGAACTTTGATGAAGTTTGCTACATATGGATTTAAAAAATGAACAATAAGTGACTGGCAGTTGGTGTAATGGCTATGTCGCTGGACTCCCAAGTAGTCAACTGCAGTTTGAGTCCCAGACCAGGAGGCTTAAACTCACGCCAGGCACACGTGTGTGCGTGCTCAAGATCTTGAGAGGAGAATGGAGGAGAGGGGACTGTGGCGTGGCCATCCCCCCTGGGGGGTAGGTGATTTCTCACTTTTTGTCTCTCTGTCACTTTCTGTCTTTCTGGTGAGTGCACGCACCCTATAGCAAAAACCAGTCCAAAAAAGAAAAATGAACAATAAAATTGGATTTGATGAATACTACTGTAATATGTTAAAATTTATATACCTTTATCCTACAAACAGAAACTAAATTAATAGTTAAATATTAAAAAGATTACTATTGGGGCCAACAGATAGTGTAGCAGTTATGTCACTGGACTCCAAAGTAGCTAAACATAGTTCAAGTCCCAGACCTGGGGCTTGAATCTCACGCTAGGCACATGTATGTGCATGCCCAAGATACCAGAAAGAGAATGGAAGAGAAGAGATTGTGGCATAGCCTTCCCCTTTGGGGGGCAGGGGGTGATTTCTTACTTTCCCTCTCACTGTCTCTGTCTTTTTGCTCAAACAAGTGCAAGTGCCCTATAGCAAAAACCTGTACAGGAAAAAAAAAAAAAAAAAAAACCACAAAGATTACTATTAAGGTTAAGGAAAAAGAAAAGGGAGAAGACACTACATGCACTAATATTTGATTTTGTATTGAGGGTAATAGACATAAAAAGGTTAGAATTCAAAAATATGTAATTTTACGTCCATTTGTACTTCATACATATGCATGGTAAGTGTTTTAAATGATGTTCCCAAGTAGTAGGGGCAGAGCCATGTAAGGCTGGAGGCCATATGAGAAGGTTCCAGGTTTGCGTTTGAGTTTAACTTAACAGTTTCAGTAAGATATCCCTGTATCATTTTTTAAAATGTAGAACATTTTCTTTATGTTTTACATGAAATACTCAAAAGGTTAGGTCAATTGGAAATGATTTTAATCAAAGAATTGTACATTTTCTTCCTACATAAACTACTTTGTTACTAGGAAAGTCCCTATATCTTTTTCTTTAATCTCTATTAAGTTTAAATTATTTTATATTGTAAGAATTTGTATTAGATGTTTTAAAAAGGGATACAGGGGTGTCTTACTGAAACTGAATGCTAAATTAAACCCAAACACATCAATTAACACACTGAGAAAATTCTGTACATAGGCTGATACCACAATCGCATTTCCCATTCCTCAGGAAAGACGAAATCACAAAGAGAACTTTACAAAATCACCTACTCAATTTGATACTGCTCCAGCACTGTCAAAGACATTCAGCGTTGAAAGGAGCAATTGTCTTCCTTTTGAATCCAATTTTCTTTATTTTTCTTGTCACTTCCTTTGTGCACTCTGTGGCCACCTTGCCTAATGCCCAACATTTACAGGAATGTCTGAGTTTCAAGTACTGAAAGCAAGGTTAACATGTCCCTATGGTCTTCATAAAACATCCCTATAGAGACCAGCAGATGGTATAATGGTTACGTCTCTGGACTCCCATGTAGTCAAAAGTGGTTCAAGTCCTGGACCCTGTGGCTTAAAACTCATGCCAGGCATGTGTGCATGTGTGCCCAAAATCCTGAGAGGAGACCAGAGGAGAAGATATTGCTGCGTGGCCATCTTCCCTAGGGAGTAATTTCTTACTTTCTGTCTTTCTGTCTCTCTAGTGAGCACATGTGCCCTATAGCAAAAACCTCTCTTAAAAAAACAAACAAAAACAACTCCCTATATATTAATATAGAAAAAAGTAGCTAAAATTTACTAAGAAACAATATAAGAATTTTTCTAAAATACAACCCCCCCCCAATTACTTTAGAAATAGAAAGTGAATTTTACTTGTTACTATTTTTTAAAATGAATGACATTTTTTCTCATGGAAAACTGAATATTTTTGAACAATTATCAAGTTAGTTATCTGGATTTGCTTGTGGTGATGATGACTTACATTGACAGGCTTTACCACATTCTGACTGGGAGCAAAGGTGAGATGGGAGAAGCAATTTATACAGCTCCAGAGGTCATTTATCCTGACCCTTTAATGTTTAACGAGGCATTAATGAGGCAGTTTGAACCCTAGGCTAAAATACATGGGTTATATTACATCCAAAATTGGTAGAGAAAAAACTAGAAGGTCCTTAAGGAAATTAACTTATTTTTATATGGCTCTACACTCAGTAAAGGTCTTAGGGAGGACATTTTTCAGCAAATCCCCAAAGTTTTCCCACTCCATGAACTTAGAGTGTAATACTGGATTTCTCAATAATTACCAGGAAAAAATTTGAATCTGTGCATTTTAGAAAGAACTTAGCTCAAATATATCTCATGAATCTGATTCTGAATGAATTTCATGTTTCTTTGCAGTTTTAAATCTCCTAGAAAAATCTAGGAAATACTACCCAAGCATAATTTACTTATTTTACAGCATATATTTTTGCATTCATAAGTTATATATACAAAAAAAAAACTTCCTCGTGAAATTATTTTTTTTTTTTTGGAGAGGTTTTCGCTATAGGGCACGTGCGCTCGCCAGACAGACAGAGAGAGACATAGAGACAGAAAGCGAGAAATCCCCCCCGAGGGAGGATGGTCATGCCACAATCCCTTCTCCTCAATTCTCCTCTTAGAATCTTGGGCACGCACACACACGCGCTCGGCGTGAGTTTTAAGCCACCGGGTCCGGGACGCGAACCGCTGTCAACTACATGGGAGTCCAGCGACATAGCCATTACGCTAACTGCTGGTTCCCGTGAAATAATTTGATAGATCACTTGACTTCTTTTATTTTGGGGAGATAGTAGAAAACTTCCTGAAGAATG
This sequence comes from Tupaia belangeri chinensis, assembly GCF_000334495.1. Lineage (NCBI taxonomy): Eukaryota > Metazoa > Chordata > Mammalia > Scandentia > Tupaiidae > Tupaia > Tupaia belangeri. The sequence continues at coordinate 8,951,948 of NW_006160142.1, forward strand.
CAGAATAATCAAAGGACTTCCAGAAGAAAATGAACACATTTACATTCTGTGACATATTTTGGAAAGATTAATTATTATTGAGCAGAATTATCAGTTTAGAATTCACACCTATTTGTTTTCTATTAAAATTAAAAGATAGAGGAAGAAAATTCTACTTATGGCATAAAAGAATAAAAGAATGAGATTAGATATAAAAAGTTTTGACTTGGGCCAACAAGTGACATGGAAGTTAAGGCAGCTAGATCCCACATGACCGACTTTGTGGTTCAAGTCCCAGACTCAACAGTCTGAAAAATCACACTCGGCATGTGTGCTTGCATGACCAAAATCCCAAGTGGAGAATGGACAAGAAGGGATAACAGCATGGCCTTCCCACCTGGGGCTGATTTTTCACTTTCTCTGCTTCTCTGTCTTTGTGTCTCTCTGGTAAGAGTATATGCTCTACAGCTAAACTTAATAAATAAATAAATAAAAGCTTTGACTCTACATGCTCATACTTTAGTCTAAATTGTTTTAAAAGTCAACAAGGTGGTAAAGCAGCAGACGCAAAGTCACAGACCTTTGTAAAGACCCTGACAGGCAAGACCATCACCCTCAAGCTTAGAGACACCACTGAGAATGTCAAAGCCAAAATCCAAGACAAGGAGTGGGTTACACCTGACCAGCAGCATTGGATATTTGTGAGCAAACAGCTGGAAGATGTTCACACTCTCTCAGACTACAATATTAAGAAAGAGTCCACCTTCACTCGGTGCTGTGTCTGAGAGGTGGCATTGTCGAGCCCTCCCTCTGCCAACTCGCCCAGTACAACTGTGACAAGATGATCTGCTGTAAGTTCTACATGCACCTGCACCCCTGTGCTGTCATCTACTGCAAGAAGTGTGGCAATACCAACAACCAGTGCCCCAGAAAAGAAGGTCAAATAAGGCCCCTCCTCCACAGGACAGTTCCCTGCCCAAGCCCCATGGCCCTAGGGCCTCAATAAAGTTTCCTTTTCATTGACTGAAGCAACAAAGCAATAACAATAATTATTATAAATAAATAGATAAATAAATAAATAAAAATTAAAGATGTTATTTAAATTGATATTATTTATTTTCAAGATATTTAGTTGGCTTGAAAGTATGAGGAAACATTCCCTATATTCTTAATAAAAACACTCTAGTTTGTCAAATTATTACTCCTAAATGGCAAATACTTCTTAAATATAATTTTTGTGAAAAAATGTGAATGTTTTACATTGAAACATGACTACAAGTCAACAAACTTTGATTTTAAATATTTAATTCTTACCAACTCTTGTGGGTTAAAGTTAGAAAGAAAACATTCATAGTTAACTGTCACGAGAGAAAACTATTCTTACTTTTCTGACTTGGGATGTAATATTTATACATTTTTTTAATGTGCAACCTATCTTAATTTAATAATTTTTTCATCTCCTGAAGAGTGTAAGTAAATCTATAAATGCTGTATTTCTGCAATGACTAGTGTAAGTGGATGTATGTGGGCAGGGATAGTCTAAGGATTATCCTAAATTTACGGTTACAGTAATGGAGAATTCTACATCTGTACCTGATTTCTTAATATGCTCCAGTTTTTAATCTATAATTAGGGATCAAATCTAACTTCACAGTTTCTGTAAGAAAATTTGGATATCTGAAAGAAAAATAAACACTTTGGCTAGCCCTGAATCTAACACTATCCCTGGCTCCCCAAGGGACTGAGCATGGCAAGGTACTCTCTACTCTCCATGATCCTGGTTTCGTTTGGGACAAACATGGTCTAAGGAGAGAACTTCTCTGAGTGTTAAGAGATACTTTTCTGACAAGGATTTTATAACTTTTTTGGCCCATGTTGTTCCTAAGAAACTTTAGTAGTTCCAGGCAATCTAATCTCAACTGTTTTGTATAGTATTAGCTGATTTCGTACTGAATATTATGTTACAAACATAGATTTAAAAGCTAGATAAATTCGTCACTTGGTTTTCTGTCACTGAAAGAAATGTGAAGATGAAAGAAATCTAAATAATGTGGATGTCATTTGGCATTTTGAAAATAACATCTAGTCACATGAATATTATTTTAAAACTATTTTCTGTCTAAATTTTGAGCCTTGTTTCTGATGAGTTCTAAAGATGGCTCTCAGGATTATGCTTTTAAGCTGCTAAATTGTTGTTATAATAGACATTTTATTAAATCTGAAGATGTTTTAGTGAGGTAGGCATTTCCTAGAAATGCATTGGAAACAAATGGTAAATTCCTCCCTTGATTACTTACTGAGTACAGTGTAAGTAAATTAATCATTTTTGTTGCCTCTGACATGATAAAAGTTTCTTGGTACAAATGAAGACATACATAAAATTGATGGGTAATGTCTCCAGAATTACAATCGAGGTGGGATGAGCTAACAAGACTTTTTTACGAAGAAATCACACAGAGTGTCTCTTGGACTGAAATTCTTAGAAAATGTTAAACTCAGGCTATCCAGATTATTTAAAACATTCCTATCTAGAGCACACACCCAGCTGAAATCAACCATGAGATTTCAGATTTTCCTCCTTAATTACCCAAAATAGAATAACTTCTAGTAGCATATTACCTCTCAATCCAGTTGACTGCTCTTTCCCACACAATCAGAAATAACAGAATTATAAACAAAGAAGGAATTATATAGAATCGGAAAAATCCCAATCTTGGAAACAGAGTGTAAGTGACATGGTATGTATAATTTGCCCCTTCCTGTTGTAATTTAGTGGCTTAAAACAACACAAATTTATTCTTTTACAGTTTTGGAGTTCAGACATTTGAAGTCAGTTTCCCTAGGATAAAGTTAAAATGTCAGCACGGCTGGTTCCTTCTGGAGGGTCTAAGAAAAGAATCTCTGTATCTCCTTTTTCTAGGCTTCTGGAGCACATAGAACTTGAGTGCTTGTTACTCTTTCTTCCTTACTTCTTGTCACAGAAATGTCTTGCTGTCATTACACCTTTTACTACTCTTTTATAGTAAAGGATTTACTAATAGGTAGGGTGGCTTTTCTCTACTGCTTTATTGTGGAAGAGGCAATTTTCCACCTGCTTAATCCAAAGTAATGATGAGTAGATACTGCATACTTCATTAATTGGCTGAAACACTAAGAACAGATATAGGTATCACTGTACAATCTGTTCAATATATGGTGACAAGCTGCTATAGTTAAAACTGTCATATGGGTAAGGTGAGTTCATGAGGTCTTTTTTTTGCATGCGTGTGTGTGTGTGTGTGTGTGTGTGGAGAGGATTTTGCTGTATGGCATGTGCCTATAGCACAGAGAGAGACAGAGAGACAAAATGCAAGAAATCACCACCCGGGGGGATGGCCACACCACAATCCCTTCTCCTCCATTCTCCTCTCAGGATCTTGGGCACGCACGCACACATTCCTGGCGTGACTTTAAGCCATTGGGTCCAGCATTCGAACAGTGGTCGACTACATGGAAATCTAGCAACATAGCCATTAGGCCAACTGCTGGTCCCTAGTTTATGAGGTCTTTCACATCATACTAGCTCATATTAAGTGTTGTATGAACATCAGAGATAGAACATTATCTAAGCCATTAGATACATGCTCATTAAAATAATAGTATCCATACTCTTTGCCAACCTAAAAGCAAAAATTCCATGAATTTTAAGAAATCTTAATCAATTTAGAATTAATAAAATACCTATCCACCTAATGATGTCATTAATGAGAATAAAAGTATTTAAAGAAATTTATTTCCAAACAATGAAAACATAAGTTTATGGGGAAAAAGATGTTTACCAGTTTGGTGTGACTAGCGGCTGGTGTAATGGTTATGTTACTGGACTCCCACACAGTCTACCACGGTTTAAGTCCGGGACTTGATGGCTTAAACTCAGGCCACGTCCTTGTGTGTGAGTACCCAAAGTCCTGAGAGGAGAATGGAGGAGAAAGGATTGCAGTGTGGCCATCTCTCCAGAGGGTGATTTCTCACTTTCTGTCTCTGTGTCTCTCTAGCAAGTGTACACGCCCTATAGCAAACATCTCTCTCTCAAAAAAAAAAATTATATGTTAGTAAATGTATGACTTTTAAAAACCTTCCAAGCAATACTAAGTAATATTTATAGAAATAATTATCTAGTGTAAAACTGTAAAAACATTGATTGAAAAAAAAAACCTGATGCATTTATTACAGTGGTTATTTAACACTGGTGAAATATGGTAGGAAATAAGATGTTTCAGTAGTCTGGCAAAAATAAATACAGACAACCCAAAAGACCTTGCTATAGCAAAGGAGTCAGCCACCAACCCTTGCATTTGGCAGAGACTTTAAGGCAAACAGCAGAGTGGAAAAAGCTTTAGGGTAGAAAGACAAAGCTTCAGGCATGCTCTGATTGGACTGTCATCATGAGGAAGCTGCCAGCAAGTTAACTATTGATTAGGGGAGCATATTTGGCTTTTTTTCAGTTAGTCCTGAGTTGGAAGCATGAGGAAAAATTAGGAAAGCTGTCAGTTATTAAGTCTTGGTGATCTGGAGCAAATTGTTGCAGGGGTTATTTTTTGGCTTCCTGGACTCATTGCTGTGGACAGTGGTTTGGCTTTGTTTGCTGCAGGTTGTGGGTCAGAGTTCTATTTTTAATATATGGTCTAATTATTGTTCATTTATCTATTTAGTTCATCAATATGTTAAGTTAAATGAGTCAGGGAAGACTCTCAGTATTCATATAATACAGAATATAGTTCAATAAATAAAATACAAGTGATCATTATAATTTTATATTAATCAAAATGTAATCTAAAATTAAGATATAATTATTACATTTCCCTTCTTTGGCATTTGCCAAAGGTTATAGTTATATGCTTATACATGTAACTAATGTATAAGCTAAAATCATAGATATATTTGATTGGTACTGATTCTTTTTTTTTTTTTTTTTTTTTTAAGAAAGAGATTTTTGCTAAAGGGCCCATCACTCACCAAAGAGACAGAGACAGAGAGACAGAAAACGAGAAATCACCCCACAGGGGGGATGATCACACAGTAATCACTTCTCCTTCATTCTCCTCTCAGGATCTCGGGCATGCATGCACACATGACAGACATGAATTTTTAAGCCACTGAGTCTGGGACTAAAGCAGGGTCGACTACATGGGAGTCCAGTGACATAACCGTTATGCCATCTGCTGGTCCCAAAGTACTGAATCTTAAGACATACAGCACAAAAATATTCTTGACACTCATAATACGTATTATTATATGACTAAATATAAAAGGTTATTAAGATATATTTCATAACTAAACATTGTAATCAGGGCTGGGCAATATGACTGCCATTTTAGGCTCCTCAAACATTTGGATAATACTCATTATTTTATTTTTTCTTTCCTCATCATTAGTTCAATTTACAGGGTGGAAATCTGTGATATTATGTATTATGAACAGCTATTAGAAAAACAATTGTTTTGTCTCTAGTTAGTACAGTATGGTTGTTTGTATATAGCAGTAACTTTTGTAAAAAGAAAACATAAACAATTCTTATGTAATAAATGGTATATTTAGGAAGCAAAATTATCTACTTGTAAAATGGGGAGTTTCTTTGAAATAGGTCATGTTAATATCAAACTAAAAAGGTGGTATATTTTAATATTTGATGTAGTATTATAACCCATTCTTATTTCTTACTAGATTTCATTTTAATGTTGTAAAAAAAATTTTTAATGATTATTATTGCTAGATGACATATGTGCTCACCAGAGAGAGAGAAGACAAAGAGTAAATAAAAGCAGTCCCAATGTTGCATGAGAATGCTGCAATTCTTTTTCCTCCATTTCTCTTTCTCATCTGGATTTTAGGCATGCACACACACATACCTGGAGTGTTTTTCAAGCTCCCAGGACTGGGCTTTGAACTGCATTCAATCTTGTGGGATTCAGTCCTCAATGCAGAGCACTTAACCAGTGTACTACGGGATTGATCCACAAACTTTTTAAAAAAGAACAGTAAGAGTTGTTTTGGGGACAATTATTATATTTTATAGAGGAGCTGAATGATTGAGGAAGGTAATAAAGATTTGCTAATGGCATGCCTTTTTTTCTTAGGACCCATTTCAAATGCTTGAAATGATTGAAAAGATAACTGTGGATGATTGCTATTAGTCTTTTGTGAAGTTTTGTCAGTTCCATTTTTAGGGGGACAGTGGCCTAGTCATCCAAATGGTATTAAGAGGGATTGAAGATTATTTTCTTCCCACTCACTCAGCTTTAAAATCAGGTCAGGTTGTTCCATAAATGAAAACCCCACTGAAGCTGTTTCTCTTATCCTCTTCTTTGGCTAAATCAGGATTCTAGACTTCAAAGATAAAAAAAGTAGTCTTTTTCAAAAGCAATACAATCAGTACAGACAAATGTGAACCTCACAGATAGCCTGTTCAAACTTTAAGATGAAAGGGCTCATTTTAAATTCTATGGTCAGGGAAATGTCATATCAATCATGGAAATGTGACTTAGGTAAATTTACTTTATGTATTTGTTTCAAGAGCAGTGACCTTAATCATACCATGATTAAGTTGAAGTAACATGAATGAGTTTTGTTTTAATAAGACTTATGGATAGTTTCTACAATTTCATACAGAAGTTGCAGTATATCTCCATCAACACGTGGTCTTCGCATGTCATAGCTGACCAATAAATATCTGCTAAAATCAGCTTTAAAGGACATTTTATATCTTTGTACACCATGGCTGACTGGCTGGCTGGTAAATCTACAAACTTACCACATTCTTAATTCATGATACACTCTGTATAAGAAAAAAAGAGAAAGGGTCTTCTTAAGAGTTTGATTATTTTCTTTCAAATGTTAGGAAAATATGAGAAATAATTCATTTAAAAATGCCGATATCCTCAAGAGATTCAGATACAGTACAGGAGATAAATTCATAGTGCACAAGGTCTATACTATGATGTAGTGATATCCTAGAGTTCATGTTACCAGAGGTAAGAAACACAATCACCAACTCTCTAGGAAAATGTATTGAGCCTTTGCAAAGAAACCAACTTTTAATATAAATTTGGAATTACAAAAAGAACACAGTTGAAAAAAAAAATGGAAAAAAGAACCCTTAGGCAAAAGCAAAAGTACAGTCCAGGAGGACATGAAAGGACACAGTATATTTGAGGAGCTGAGACTGACTGGGGCACAGAGTTTAACACTGAAGGAGTGTTATGGGCCTTTCATAATGACAAAGAATCTGAGAGCTTCAGATGAGGACCCTGCTGGACAGGGAGGAAGTTATGAATCCAGCTTCGCATCTGAGGTAGCAATTTGTGGTACAGTCATGGATGGTAGAGAAAATTTTGGAAATAAAGACTGCAGCATAGAAAACAGTGGTATACTCAGAGCATCATCATATTCAAGCTGGGGGATATTAGGAGAACCAGATTGAAAAGGCTTGAGCAGATAATGAACTTTGAAATAGTTTTTGAGCACTTGTATGATTCTGAAATACCTAAAGGACATAAGGATGGAGATGTTCATTAAAGAGTTACATATGTGACTCTATTATAGGTCTTGACCCATACATTCACAAATTTAGTACTTGACATTCTGTCAGCTTAAGAGATCACTCAAGAAGAATATACCAAACGATCAGGAAAAAAGGCCAGAAATAAAACTTTAGGAGCAATGGCATTTGAAAGCATATGGAGGAAGAGAATTCAAAGAAGGATATTAGGAAAACGTTACAAAATTAGAAGTTACTGCTAGCAGTGACTGTATTCTGAATGGCAAAGGAGATCATTTCTTCTTTTCTAGACAGAGAGGGATTTTTAAAAACATTTTGCTATAGGTCGTGTGTGCTTGCCAGAGAGACAGATACAGAAAGCGAGAAATCACCCTCTAGAGGGGATGGCCATGCCACAATCCCTTCTCCTCCATTCTCCTCTCAGGCTTAAATATGAGAAATAATTCATTTAAAAATGCCGATATCCTCAAGAGATTCAGATACAGTACAGGAGATAAATTCATAGTGCACAAGGTCTATACTATGATGTAGTGATATCCTAGAGTTCATGTTACCAGAGGTAAGAAACACAATCACCAACTCTCTAGGAAAATGTATTGAGCCTTTGCAAAGAAACCAACTTTTAATATAAATTTGGAATTACAAAAAGAACACAGTTGAAAAAAAAAATGGAAAAAAGAACCCTTAGGCAAAAGCAAAAGTACAGTCCAGGAGGACATGAAAGGACACAGTATATTTGAGGAGCTGAGACTGACTGGGGCACAGAGTTTAACACTGAAGGAGTGTTATGGGCCTTTCATAATGACAAAGAATCTGAGAGCTTCAGATGAGGACCCTGCTGGACAGGGAGGAAGTTATGAATCCAGCTTCGCATCTGAGGTAGCAATTTGTGGTACAGTCATGGATGGTAGAGAAAATTTTGGAAATAAAGACTGCAGCATAGAAAACAGTGGTATACTCAGAGCATCATCATATTCAAGCTGGGGGATATTAGGAGAACCAGATTGAAAAGGCTTGAGCAGATAATGAACTTTGAAATAGTTTTTGAGCACTTGTATGATTCTGAAATACCTAAAGGACATAAGGATGGAGATGTTCATTAAAGAGTTACATATGTGACTCTATTATAGGTCTTGACCCATACATTCACAAATTTAGTACTTGACATTCTGTCAGCTTAAGAGATCACTCAAGAAGAATATACCAAACGATCAGGAAAAAAGGCCAGAAATAAAACTTTAGGAGCAATGGCATTTGAAAGCATATGGAGGAAGAGAATTCAAAGAAGGATATTAGGAAAAAGTTACAAAATTAGAAGTTACTGCTAGCAGTGACTGTATTCTGAATGGCAAAGGAGATCATTTCTTCTTTTCTAGACAGAGAGGGATTTTTAAAAACATTTTGCTATAGGTCGTGTGTGCTTGCCAGAGAGACAGATACAGAAAGCGAGAAATCACCCTCTAGAGGGGATGGCCATGCCACAATCCCTTCTCCTCCATTCTCCTCTCAGGCTTTTGGGAATGCCTACACATATGCCCAGTGTGAGTTTTAGAAGCCGCTGGGTCCAAACTCAAAGCGCAGTTGGCTACATGGGAGTCAAGCCATATAACCATTATGCTACCTGCTGGTCCCAAAGAAGATTATTTATAAACGTTCACAGTCAACACTATGGAATGGTAGCACATGGGCCATAATGTTAACATAGTAAAATACTTTGAGTGTTTTGTTAAAAAACATTTAATGTGTTTTTCTTGTCCCCCCCCAAAAAAAATAACTAGTGAGGATTAAATACTAAAGAAAATGTCCTTACTATTACAAAACCTTTTTAAAAAATCTTGCACACACTAAAAAATAAATGTTGCAGTTAACAATATCTTGGGGTTTTTTGCTTGTTTTTTACTTAGTTATTTGTTCTGTGGATCGGGACCAGCAGTTGGCGTAATGGCTATGTTGCTGGACTCTCATGTAGTCGACCGCGGTTCGAGTCCCGGACCCAGAGGCTTAAACTCATGCTGGGCATGTGTGCATGTGGGTCCAAGATCCCGAGAGGAGAATGGAGGAGAAGGGATTGCAGTGTGGTCATCCCTGCTGGGGGGGGATTTCTCACTTTCTTTCTCTCTGTCCCTCTCTGAATTTCTGGCGTGCGCATATACCCTATAGCAAAAACCTCTCCAAAAAAAAAAAAAAAGAAAGAAAGAAAAAGAAATTGCGGTGGACTGAGAGTTACTGAGTATCAAAATATTGTGGCTTAAACACTCAAGAATTCCATTTCTAACGCTAAAATAAAATGAATGTAGCCCTCTGCAGCCTGCTGCACGATCTCTACCTTATAGTGTGTCTTGCTCTTTCATCTGACAGAGTTCCTCATTGTTTTAAAATGTGACTTCCATTCTCATGGTCAAGGTGACTGGCCATCATCAGTCAAAAGGATACTTGACCACATACAGCCACAAGTAAGACTGGAAATGTAATCTTTATGGCTAGCAGCTATGGGCCAAGATAAACTGTGGAGTTTAGTAAACAAAATAGATATTCAGTAGGTTACTGGTGACACAAACATCTAATAAATGTAAGAGTTTGGCTGGGTTGAACAAAATATTAAAATATTTAAATGTGATCACTCTCTTTAAATAGCAAATAGTCAACTTACAAAGCACATATAAAAATATATAGAAACATTATTTTTGTATAAAGTGCAATGAGAAGTAGTGGACAAGTGAACCCAGGTGGTATGCAAATTTTCAAGGTGGTTAGGAATGGGACAGGATACAAGAGATGGAAGACTTTTCTAGGGAAAAAAAAAAAAAAAGGAGTGCTGTGTGAAAAAGCACCGAAGTCTAGCATGGTGAGAATAACACTGAACCTCAGAAATTGAGAGCAAATTCAAATGCGCTTTGAAACCTTATAAGATTAACTTACAATGAGAAAGTTAGGCCACTGATGGGACCAGCAGTTAGCGTAATGGCTATGTCGCTGGACTCCCATGTAGTTGACTGCGGTTCGTGTCCCAGACCCAGTGACTTAAAACTCACACTGGGCGCTTGTGCGTGCGTGCCCAAGATTCCAAGAGGAGAATGGAGGAGAAGGGATTGCGACGTGGCCATCCCCCCTGGGGGGTGATTTCTCGCTTTCTGTCTCTCTGTCTCTCTCTGTCTGTCTGGTGAGCACACCCGCCCTACAACAAAAACCTCTCCAAAAAAAAAGAAAGAAAGAAAGAAAGAAAGGCCACTGAGTATGTGAACATTGTATCTCAGTTGTACATTAAATTTTTACATCATTAAATAAGATATGAAGACTGTATCTACAGAAATTTAAAACACCTGTTCAAAAAGGAGTCAATGGATGCTTAATCAGGACATTTATGTTTCGTTCTATGTGCAATTCAGTTTTCTGAATTATTTTATAGCCTTGCAGTTCATCATTATTTTTAGTAATGTATTAAATTATTAACTTTCTGATGTTATTTAATAAATTATTTCTATCAGATAATAAAACAATCATGCAATTTAGTAACTTTCTTAACCTCTCAACAGCTCTCTTTAATAGATATCATTATGGGGCCAGCCAGTGGTGTTGTGAAGGTAGCTGGGTCTCACACAGTCAGCTATGAAGCTCAAGTCCTAGACCAAGGAGTCTGAAAAACATGCAGGGTGTGTGCGTGTATGCTCAAATCCTGAAAGTAGAAATGGAAAAGAAGAGACCATCCCCCATGGGGATTGCTTTCTCTCTTTCTTTCTCTCTGTCTCTCTCTTTTTCTCTCCCCCTGCCCCAGTGAGTGCACATGCTCTCTAGCAAAAAATTTTCAAATAGGGACCAGTAGTTAACATAATGGCTATGTCGCTGAACTCCCATGTAGCCGATCACAGTTCGAGTGCCAAACCCAGTGGCATAAACTCACGCTGGGAACATGAGCGTGTGTGCCTAAGATCCCAAGAGAATGGAGGAGAAGGGATTGCAGCGTGGCCATCCCCCCGGGGGGTGATTTCTCGCTTTCTGTTTCTCTCTCTCTCTGTCTTGCCCTATAGCAAAAACCTCTCCAAATTTTTTTTTATTTCAAATAAATTGATATCATTATGATTACAATTTTACAGACAATGTAGTTAATAAGCATTATATATCCCTGCCTCCACTTACATGGAATGAGGAGAAATAGCTTTCTTTTTTCCTTTTAAAGGGTATACATGTGAAATTGGCACTTCTGATAATCCTAAAATAAATTGTCTAGGTCTAGAAACAATGAATTTCTGAAAAGTGAAATGTTTTTCTGAGAATACTATACATCTAGAGACGCCTCCATCTTGGCAGTGAGTGAACAAGATCAGGAAAATGAAAGATCTCGAGGGAGGTACTAGAATTCAGTTCCTAAGGTGAAGAGATCACAAGGATGGGACCAGCAGTTAGCGTAATGGCTATGTTGCTGGACTCCCACGTAGTCAACCGCAGTTCAAGTCCCGGACCCGGTGGCTTAAACTCACGCCGGGCGCGTGTGCGTGCGTGCCCAAGATCCCAAGAGGAGAATGGAGGAGAAGGGACTGCGGCATGGCCATCCCCCCTGGGGGGTGATTTCTCGCTTTCTGTCTCTTTCTGTCTGGTGAGTGCACGCGCCCTATAGCAAAAACCTCTCCAGCAAAAAAAAAAAAC
>NW_006160142.1:8964611-8976512 GCF_000334495.1 Tupaia belangeri chinensis
AAAAAAAAAAAAAAAAAAAAAAGAGATCACAAGGACAGGATGCACCCAAGAGGACCAAGAGGAAAGGTTAAGTCAACCCCTCCCCCCCAGACATTTGTTCTGTGGGTGTAGGCTGTTGCTGAAGGAAATGTCCCCAGAATTGCCAGATTCATGAGGCAATTATAGGCGCTTCTTATAGGAAAGTTGCCTTCAGTGGGAATGAAAGAATTATTTATCTTCTAATCACTTTGTTCTGTTTGATTATTGATTGTTTTTGAAGACAGTCTTACTATATCCTGCCTCAGCCTTTTCAGTAAATGACTCTTGGTTCTATTATCTTGATTTTTTTTCCCCCTCAAGGTCTTATCAAATTAATATTTCTATTAATTGCCTTTTCAAATCCATAAGTTTTTGAATGATGGAACAATTTTCTATTTTCCCCTTTAGTTTCATCAATTGTGCTTCATATGTTTTGAGCTCTGTTATTAAACAGATACGCAGATTTGTATTCCTGGTAAAATGTTTCTTTTTCTTTACATAATGTCTCTCCTTTTTAAAATTATTTTTTCTAATTTGCCCAAGGACATGTGTGAGAGAGTGAGAGAGAGGAGAGAGAAAGTGAGAAGGCAACTCCCATGGAGGATGATCATGCTGCATTCCCTTCTCCATCTGTCCCTCCTTTCAGGATTTTGGACATGCATGCACACATACCCAGCACGTCTTTCAAATTGTCAGGCCCTAAATTCAAACTGCACCATGTGAGATTTAGGTATCTTAACCACTAGGCCACCAACAGCCGTACAAAATCCCACTTTACCTATAATAGTTACCCTGTTTTAGGAGATATTAATATAATCACTGTGAAATTAAAACTGTGATGAGCTGTCATCACACACCTGTCAAAATCCTATTATCAAAAAGACAAAAGATAGAGATGTGGAGAAAAAAATCCTTGTACAAGGTTAGTGAGAAAGTAAATTAGTACAATCATCATGAAAACCTGTATGGAGGGAACCAGCAGTTAGCATAATGGCTATGTCGCTGGACTCCCACGTAGTTGACCGCGGTTCGTGTCCTGGACCCGGTGGCTTAAAACTCACACCGGGTGTGTGTGCGTGCGTGCCCAAGATCCCAAGAGGAGAATGGAGGAGAAGGGACTGCGGTGTGACCATCCCCTCTGGGGGGTGATTTCTCGCTTTCTGTCTCTATGTTTCTCTCTGTCTGTCTGGTGAGCGCACGCGCCCTATAGCGAAAACCTCTCCAAAAAAAAAAAAAAACCACAAAACCTGTATGGAGGTTTCTCAACAAACTAAAAACAGAATTACCATATGATTTAGCAATCCCTCTACCCAAAGGATTTGACATTAGCATGTAAAGGAGATGTCTGCATGCTCCTGTTCACTGAAGTATTCACAATACCAAGTTATGAGTCAACCTCAGTGTCCATCAGTGAATCAGAGATAAAGGAAACGCAGTATATAATCACAATAGAATACTATCCAGCTTACAAAAGAAGGAAATAATGTCATTTTAGACAACACAGATGAACTTGGAGGGCATTATGCTAAGTACTATAATTCCACCATATAAGTACCATATGCTCTCGCTTCTATGTAAATATAAAACAATCAAACTATGTAAGTAAAGAATAGAATAGTGAACCAACTGGGAGCAGTGGGGAAAATGTTGGTTAAAGTGTACAAAGATTCAGTTAGACAGGAGGAATAGGTTTTGTGAGATCTACTGTATAGCATGGTAACTATAGTAAACAAAGAATAGTATATTGTATCCCTGTAATGCCACTTGGTACACTCTAAGTATTTATAATTATAATTTTCCAATCTACAATTAAAAATTTTACAAAACACTAATGGAATGACAAGTGAGAAATTACATTAATTGTACAATAGAGAAAATGGAACCAAAAATTTATATAGCTACCCAGCTTTCTTAGGATGTCGTTAGTATGGCATATCTTTTTCCATTCACTTACTTTGAAGTTATTTCAATCTTTTTATTTACTATTAGGCTGCTATTGGTAGCTAATGTTTTTCTACCAATTCTCATAATCTCTGCTTCTTAATTGATGCATTTAGTCTATCTGTATTTATATTAGTTATTAATATGGTTGAATTTAAATTTATCATTTTATTATCTGTATCATGTAGCCTTTGGCTTTCAATTGCTTTACTTCTTCTTTCCTGTGTTCATTTATGATATCTGAATGTTTTAAATTCTATTTTAACTAGTCTACAAACATTGTAGCTAAGCTTCTTTGCATTATATTTTCTTCAATTGCAAGGGATCACAAATACATATAACTTATTACTTTAATTACAGTTAATATTTAATCACTTTATTTAATGCACACAAACACTGTATACTCATAGACCTATTAACAATTCTCTGTTGTCCTTCATGCCATGGACCGCACATAAATTATATTAGAATACCATATGAACTCCACAAGAAAATGTTATAATTCTGCTTTAAACAGGCATATGGATTCCTCATTATTTTATAGTTATATGCCACATTTTATTTATCTATTCATCACTTGATGGACACCATAGGAAACAGTCTTTTAATGGGAACCTCACTGAGGTTTGCAGTAAGTTTTCAGTAAGGTTTCCAGGCTTTGTTATTAGTACTCATTTGTTTGGCTTTGTTGGTAGGATTGAACCTTTTATTTTAATTCCTTATTTTTATTATTTTTTCGTGCATTAACTTTTGGGTAAACTGTCAAGAACTGTGGTTTTTCATCTGAAGGAAGATCACAGTGGAGAACACAGGCATCGGTCTGATAAGCCTGCGGTCAACGTTACTGACTGTTCAGTTTATGGGTCTCAGCAGACTGGCATCTGCTGGGAAAACTTTGCTACCAGTTACCAATAAAACCATACAGGATTCTTTGTCCTGCTTAATTATTTCTGGTCAGAAGAACTTGATTTGGGTCCAGAAAAAGAACATTCTGATTTTCTACTGTTGGGCCTACATTTAGAGGCAACCAATTGTCAAATTGGGGGACAAAAATACAAAATGTACAATCAACACATTTCTACCTATTACTGCCAGCTTTCATAGGATTTATGGTGTCATCTAAAGATAAATTCTCTACTCTTTCAGGAAAATTTTCTCCGTATGTGTATCTTCCTTCACAAACCTAATTTCTGCATCTGTCTGTCAAATGGCATACCTTTACCAAAAATGATTTGATTTTCAATAGCTATCCTAGGGAACCTATCACAGAAAGAAATTGTTCATTGAGAAGCACATTAGAAAAGAGTAGTAAGATTTCTTGGGGCCAATGGAAAGTATGACTGGTATATAGAGACCTCAAATCAAACTGAGAATCAAAAACTGTTTCACCAAAAGATTCTTTGGACAAAGCTAATGAACAATTTGATCAATATAAGTAACATCAAACTATACTTATTTCTCTAGTACATATGCTCTATCTTCATCTTACAATTTTCTGTTTATCTTTCCTTCTTCCTCCTTATTCCTCCAGTTTCTCTTTCTCTCTTTTTTAAGAGAGATTTTTGCCTATAGAGCATGTGCACTTGCCAGAGAGACAGAGAGAAAGTGAGAAATTAACCCCTACCATGCTACAATCCCCTCTCCTCCATTCTTTCAAGATTTTGGACATGCATGCACATGTGCCCAGCATGAGTTTCAAGCCGCCCTGCCCAAGACTCAAACCGCCGTTGGCCTTGTGTGTGTTCAGCAACTTAACCACAACACCACCTGCTGGGCCTAGTTTCTCTACTCTAAAATTCTATCACCTCTTCCTTATTCTTTTCCTTGCCCAAACTCCCTACCCTTTTCCAATATATTTAGCAAGACCAAAAATAACAGCACTACAGAGCACTATTCATCCTTCCAAGCCAGTTAAGTAGTAAAGTATACAATTTAAAACTGGGACTCAAATTTAAATTAACAACTGTAATTAAAGATTCCTTTAAACACAAAAAGACCACAATAATAATTATCTAAGAATTTATATTTTAGGTAAGTATAACCCAGGATTAATTTACCCATATCAATTTGTATACACATTGGCTGAAACTAGAATTTAAAGTTTCATGGACAGCAAACCTGAACAGATAGACATAGAAGAGAACCTACAGTATCTTTCTTTCCACAGTAAACCTCAGGTAAAATAATAACAATAATAAAATAAAACCTGAAAATAAGCATTATTTTATAAAAGTAATACCTAAAGTATGTCAATAAAACCTGATTGGAATATAATTCAATCATGCAGAGAAAAGATGAATTTGGAGATTTGTGGGATAGATTTAGATTATATTTCCTATATAGAATATTTCTATTCTAATAGAATATGCTATTCTATCTAGATAGGATAGAATATAACTTCACCAGAGTAAACATATTACATAAGTAGTAGGTAGTTATACCAATTCACAGATCAAAGAAGACACTATGAGAACAGAAAAAGTGCCTAATATGCTGCCTTACCCTTCCACACTCAGAGTGAATTAACTACAAATATACATGGTCTACCTCATTGATTTCTGGTAGATATGAGTGCTATTAGTTCTAGGTTAAGCTAGAATACCTTTGTTTCACCTCTTCTCCAGAGTAAACATATCACACAGATGGTAGATAGTTCAAACAATTCACAGATCACCCTATTTCTCATTTTTCTATAATGAACCTTTTTCTCTTTTTATTTCCCTTTACTATAATAAGCCTTTGTTCTCTTTTCTTTCCTCTTTACTATAATTGTTCATTTTGAACATTTCCCATTCTAATACTATTCTTAGGTTATCTCAAATAGTTCTGATTGCTAAATAAGCCATCTTATCCCATGATTAAAAAACGAAGAAAAGAGAAGAAAAAAAGAAATAGAAAATCCATCTGGGAAATTTTGGACTCATCAACAGAGGTTATATGAATTACAGTTGACTGTAGATGGCATTTTCAGTTCCACTTACACAAACAAATGAGGTTGAAGAAGTCAACCTACTATTAATGTCTCTCCCGGGGTGGGAGAGAGATTACATTCAATTGATCAAATCATAGACAATTCCAAATTTGAATTCAACAAGCAAATACTTCGTAGGACTTCATAAGATAATAGGCATGAGACCAGTGGCAAGCCAAATAAGAAACCCAGCTGTCAGGTCATGTGTTATGAACAACCCTTTTTCCTGGATCTTCATGTGCATCTACTTGATACTGTTTATGCTGAAGTCAGAGCTTCTGTCCTGTTTGCCTCATATTACTAATACTATCATGGTTTTAGAAATAGTATTTCTAGATTTATCTGTACACAAATAACCTAATTTTTTAAATCATCGAGTCTAGAAGTTCCAACTCAGAAGTACTAAAAGGAGGACATCCTTTGTTGCTTAGGCAGTGTATACCAAATAATTATTTATTGTTTATGCATAGAATCAGAGTCATGCTCCCATCATGTGATTTATAAAAACAGGAAGAATAATCTGTAAGAAAACTGAACTAACTCTGGGTAAAGTTACTAACGTTCCCTGCTTTGTTTTCCCTAGAAAAATGATCAGTATCAAATCATTGGCACAATTATTGAAGGACAAACGCATTGCTCTAGACTTTTTGTGGGCTAGCCATGGTGGCATCTGTGCCAGAGTAAACATATCACTCAGGTAGTAGGTAGTTCAGACAATTCACAGATCAATGAAGATACTAGGAGAAGAGAAAAAGTGTCTAATATGCTGCACCTTTTCTGTTCTTATAGTATCTTTTGCTCTAATCAGATCAATAAAACAGGCAAGGTAGAAAGGCTATATGTAATCTTAAGGTAAAAGTTACCTGGTTCTCTGGGATTTATCTCCATGGCGTATGGGATTTGTTCTCTTTACCTGGATTAGAAAATTGCAGCTTGTGATTCTGGGCATCTTATTAGGATTATTCATTGTTTGTATTTTTTTTTTCCATAGTGGAAAGGCTGCTGGGTCAGTAAATTCTATTCAGAGCCTTAAAAGCTTCTACACAGATGCTTTATTCTAACATGATAGCTGTGATGATACAGCAACAAACCATTCAGGAAAACCTTTCGATAAAGATGACTATGGGGATGAAGCCATAAACCCAGAGCAGTGAAGATCTGCATCACTAGCCTTTTCTGAATTGTGTAACTTCTTACAAATAAGACAGTGACCAAAACAGAAGCTAAAAGTCTGAATAAACAAAAGGAACATGTCCAGACCATATATAAAAATAAATCAGATACATAATTTTGAGCAAACAGCCCAGGAAGTCAAACCATTCCTCTGCATCAATCGGTCAAGAATGGTCAGAACTTAGTAAATAACTGCTGGCTTCCCAATTTTGGGCTCTATCTCCACTTCAGAGCCAAGTAGAAATGTACCTATGCTCCTCAAACCAATTATATATGATGCTTTGCTTCTATGTAGAATACTTCCAACCTCCCCATGCCAATAATCTTCAGAATTCAGCTGCAACCTTTCCTTTGTTCTCCACTCAGAAGTTTCCCCACTGCACTGCCTACCTTGGAGCTCTGCCAGGTACAAACAGGAGTGACTACTTTGCAGTAGTAAACTCTGAATAAATAGCCTGGTCTTCATTTACACGTATAATACTTTTATACAAAATTTTGAAATTTAAAGTGGATAAAAAATGCTTTGGGGGACCAGCAGTTGGCGTAATGGTTATGTCACTGGACTCCCATGTAGTCAACTGCAGTTTGAGTCCTGGACCTGATGGCTTAAACTCATGCCGGGCACATATGCATGTATGCCCAAGAACCCCGAGAGGAGAATGGAAGAGAAGCATGGCCATCCCCCCTGGGGGGTGATTTCTCACTATCTGTCTCTCTGTCTCTCTCTTTATGGCGAGCACATACGCCCTATAGCAAAAACCTCTCAAAAAAAAAAAATAAAAGGATGCTTCTGACATTGTAAATCTGTATCTAGAAACACATAAAGAAGGGGCCAGCAGGTGGCATGGCAGTTGGGGCCCTGGACTCCCACATAGCTGACCACTGTATGAGTCCTGGACCTGGTGGCATGCTTCCTCATCCCCTACCTCGCTCCATCACCCCATCTCTCTCTGGTGAGCACAACTGTCCTATATCAAACTTAAAATAATAATAAATAAAATAATTTTTAAGTAGATACAAGAAAACAAGAATTAAATGCTTGACTGGACCTCCAAAAAAATTTCTTCTATAAAATTTTTAGTATTTCATTTGTTAACATTGCATATTTTTCTATAAATATTGCATATCCATACAAAAATGGTATGCTGCATTCTGCTTACCAGCATTTTAAGGGCATTATGTAAAATATTAATGAGAAATTTATTTTCCAAGTTAATTTATTTCTCATTCATTAGCATATTTTTCTTATACCATATGCTTATTTACACAGCCATCACCTTATACTAAATGATTACTTGATAAAAAAATCACTGTGTGTGTTTATGGATTCTTTTGTCAAGTTTTATTTTGTTTTTCTCTCCTTGTAAGGGTTTACAGAAAATGCAAGTATAAACAAAATGTTAAACTTTAAAAAATAAGTTTAGAAACAAAATCTGTTCTTTTTCCATTTATTTAATCTTTATTGGATTTTCCACCTTTTTTCAGAACTCTACTTGTTTCCATAATAGAAAGACAATAAATAAAAGCCCTGGACTTGAAACTCCCAGACTCTAAAGGGAGAAGTCATATATGTAATCATGAGCTGGGTAACAATTATACTGCATAAAAAGGAGATACAATTCTAAGGGAACACAGAGGGAGATATACTCTCCTTCCTTAACACCAAAGATGGCTTCATGAAAGAATTGGTCCTGGAGTTCCATCATTAAGAAAAGAATGAAGTTTCTAGGTGGAGAAATGACAAACAATATGATAGGCGCATAGAGTTGATCGTGTACATTTCTGAACATACTACAGAATCCAGTGCTTTCAGTGAAAAGTGAGTGTCTGGGTGGCTACACATTAAAACATGAGGGTAGTGGGGAAATATCTAGCCTAGGAAAATAGGTTGGTTCCAGATTATGAAGAACCTCACATTATGAGTTTATATTTTAGGAAAATATGGAGTTACTGATGCTTTTTAGTGAGGGATACAAAATAATAAGATTTCTAGATCAGAATTGCATGGCTAAAATTGGGTAATGATTACTAACATGAAATAGGAGTGACCTCGATTTTCATCTACAGAAAGAATAATTGACCCCAAAGATATATACATTCTAATTGCTGGAACCTGTGAATGCACTAGGTTACAAAGAAAGAAGCTAGTAGGGTTGCTAATGAGCCGATGCAAAAATAAGGAGGTTATTCTATAGTAATCACAAGCGTCCTTTAAATGTGAAACAGGGAGCAGAAGAATCAGTGTCAGAGTGATGAAATGTAAGAAAAGTTTGACCTGTCATTGCCGGCTTTGAAGATGGATTAAGGGCCACAAACTAAGCAATGAGGGCAGTCTCTAAAGGCTTGAGTGCGCATGACAATGAATTCTTCCTTGGAACTTCTAGAAAAGCCCAAACAATGCCTTGATTTCACTCTGAGACATATTTTGGACTTCTAACATCCAGAATTATGAGGTAAGAGATGTGTACAGTTTTAAGTCACCAATTTTGTGGTAATTTGTTACATCAGCAATAGGTAACTAATACAGTATATGATCATATGTATTATAATAGATATGTATAACCTTTGTCAAGTCAACTCAACATCATATTTCCCCAAATGTAATACAGAAATAAAAATATGAGCTTCACCTATTGCTGTCCTAAGTAATTAGTGGTATCAAATGGTAGTAGTAGTAGTACAAGTGGAGTACCTACAGTATTATCTATATCATCATTTGATGTATTGTGAACTAAATAAGTTGTATTGGGTGAAAAACATATTTTGAATTTATTGCAATAAATCACACAAGACAGTAGATTCTGAACAAAGGTAGTGGTAAGTAGAGATAGTGAGAAGTGTTTAGGGAACATTTAAAGATATTTGATTAGAAATGAACATAAACTGTAGAAAGAAGACCTTTAGCTTCTAGCTTGGATGGAACAACACATTTCACAAGTAACAATACAGCATATAATAAGCTACATCACATTCTAATACATGAGTGTCTGCATATTTCAGGCTGAAAGCCACATGAGTTTGTTTCAAGTGTGCAATCTTTTCCACTTTCTTAAAGTCTACAGACATTAAATATCTCTGTGCTGAGCTGCAATAGAGAAAGGTCCAATACCAGGCAAGCCCACTGTCCATTGTACCTGCTCTACAGGATCCTCAGTAGCATCTCAAATCTACTTAGTAACCTAACCCCATGAATATCTTTCTGGTAGCCTGACTCACCATATCCTTAATAAAACCCTGTCTTCAGGGTGACTTAAATGCCTCTGCTTGTTGTAGGTACCTGAATGTTCTAGCCTAGTAATTATCTTCCCCAAAAGCTCTGTTTTTAACCTATGCTTCCAACAGCAGGTTCTTTTTGTTGCTGTGGATCCTGGACAAGGACTATATTGTCAGCTCTTGAACTTAATGCTCTCTTTCCCACCAAGAGTTACTCAAGTAGATATTTACCTTTACCTTATTTTCTTGTTAAGAGACAAACACTTCTATATCGAGAACATACTTATCTAGCATCCTGCTGACATTGGTCTGCTGAAATTGGCCCTTGGACTTCTGCTGATTTTAAACTTTATAAATGGTCTAAAGAGAAGAAATAACTGTGAACTAGCTGGAAGCACTAATCATCCAAAATTGCAGAGGAGGAAAGAAGTAGAGGAAGCTACAACCAAACACAGGTGGGGTTCAATACGCCCTGTAGCTAACTGAGTATGTGGTAAACGGAGCATAATAAGGAACCTTGCTGCACACTGGACTAAAATGATTAAGAAATAAGCAAAGCCATTCAGTTGAAATGCCTGAAGTTTGGAACATAATTATGGATTGGCCACTACAAAAGGGTATGAACTGTGTGAAACTTCAATTAGGATGGAAAAAGATAAGACCCACTAAAATGGCACACTTGGAAACAGATTTGCATTTCAATTTATCTTAATTTTCATTAAAAAATATTTCTGAGAGAGAAAATAAAAATGAGAGGTTGGGATTTGCTGTCAGAGACCTACCTAATAAACTGGAATATGCGTGTGTGCGTGCACATGTGTGTTCCTGGGGTTGTGTATGTCTGAATGTTGTATGTTTGGAATTGTTAACAATTTGATAAGCTTTAATACACATATATGCCCATCTAATCACCACTTCAATCAAAATACTTACGTATTTCTATCAGCCTAGATACGTTTCTTAAATCTTCTCAAAGGCAATCTCTGCCTTCCCGTAGGCAACCATAGTTATTTCAGTCTCCACAGACTATCATGATTTGTCCCAGAATTTCATACATATAGTATCATACAGTATGCACTCTTGGTCACTTTCAATTAGCACTAGGTTTCTGAGATTCATCTATACTGTTTGCTTTATTAGTACTCTTACCTATTTTCTCATTGATAAGAATTTAGTTTGTATTGGGGACTACTTTTTTTTAAAAATATTTTATTTAACTTTATTTATTTATTTAAATTTGTTCAGAGAGGCAGAGAGAGAGAGAAAGCAACTCACCACGTCTGGGACTCAAACAGCGGTTGGTCACATGGGAGCCCAGTGTCCTTAACCACCATGTCATCTCCCGGCCCCAAGAACCTTTTTAAAGGTTCTTTGAACTATTTTGCACAAATCTTTCCTTTGGACATATGTTTTAATTTAGCATAGAAATTTTATATAGGTATTTGTATGATAGGTATATAGTTAATATTTTTAAAATAGCCTAATGTTTGGCTAAGTCATTGCACTAATTTATATTCCTATCAGCAAAGACTGAGCATTACTATTTTGCCATAAACTGGCCAACACTTTGTGTAGACAAATTTTGCATTTTAACTATTCTCCTTGGTGTGAAATCACTTTTTATTTTTAAATTTAATTTGTATGTCTACAGAGACTAAATATGTTAAGTACATTTTCAAATGTTTTTGGAATACAAATCTTTCGCTCATTGTAATTCAATTTTTTTGTTTTCATTATCAAAATTATATGTACACACACATACTGCAAATATTTAAATATTGTGTGTATACATAGCATATAGCCAATATTTTTAGCCTGTAATTTGCATTTTCATATTGTTAACAATGTCTTTAGATAAGAAAATCTTTTCGCTCTAATACATTTGTTTTAACTTAGTGTGTTTTCTAATCCAAGAAATCTTTGTCTACTCGGTTGCAACTATATATTAACTTTCTTCTAGAAGTTTTAAATTTAACTTTTGTGTTTATATCTGTAATCCATCTTGAACTAGATTTTGTTTTCGATATAATGTTTGATCAGGTTTATTTTTTCCTTTTCTATATCGAGTTTTTTAGACTCATCTGTTGAAAAGACTATTTTTCCATCCACTTGGTTTCACACCTAGATAGAAAAACAAGTCAAGGATAGAAGTCTCTATCTGGACCCGTTATTCTGTTCCAGTGATTGATTTTGTCTATCCTTAACACAACACCACAGTTTCTGGACAGGGTTGCCTTTTTAGTATAAGCTTCCAACATTAAAATTATTTTCAGATTTTTAGATCCTTTTACCTACCCCTATAAATTTTAGAAACAAAAAAGAAAGAAAGAGAAAGAAAACCTGCCTGGGTTTTTATTGGGATTGTGCTGAATATACAGAGCAATTTATAAAGATTTACCTCTTACTATATTTAGCCTTCCATTCAATAATTCACTAACATATCTCTCCACATACTTGTCTTCTTTAGCTCCCAGTAATTTGTGCAGTTTTCTATTTAGAAATGTACACTTAGAACATTTAGTGAAGAGTATTTTGTGTTTTCTGGTGCTAGTATTTAAAAAAATGTTCTAATTTTAATTTTTAAT
>NW_006160142.1:8976963-8993757 GCF_000334495.1 Tupaia belangeri chinensis
AATTGGTTTCCTAGGGCTGCCAGATCTATGTGCCAGAAACTAAGTTGTTTAAAACAACAGGATTTTATTCTCTGACAGTTTTGGAGTCCAGAAGTTGAAATCTAGATGTCGGCATGGTCGGGCTTCCTCTAAAGATTCTAAGGAAACCCAACCTATCTCTTTCAGCTTCTGGACAATTCTGGGGTTCCTTGCTTGCATCAGCATACCTCCAATCTCTGCCTGCACATAGCCCTCTCCTCTGTATGTTTCTGTGTCCTGTCCTTTTGTCTTAGTTAAGTTTTTTTTGACTGTTTTGATTTTTATAGTTTTCTGCTGCTATTGTGTTCTTTCTGTTTTTCTACTTTTTTATTTGCTCACCTTTTTTTCTAGATTCTTAGGTGAAACCTGGGTTCATTAACTATGGAACATTCCCATTTCCTGTTTTTATTTCCTTTAATAAATTTTTATTTTAACTTACGGTTTATATAACATCTCCCTATAAGAATTGCCCTAGCTCATAACCTACATTTTTATTAATTTTCATTATAAGTTAGTTCAAAATGCTCACTATATTTTTTTTCTTTGACCCATGGGTTGTCTGGGAGTGTCTCAAGTCATGTTTAAGTATTTTGTAATTCTCTAGATATCTTTGTTGTAAGTTATTTCTAATTTAATTTTATTCATGTTGGTGAACACACCCTGTAATGGTTTCATATTCTGCAATATATTGAGCCGAATTTAATTTCTCAGCATATGGTATAGTTTGGTACTTTTTCATGTGTTGATAACATAGTGAAAACATTCTATTTTCCTTACTGATTTGTTTGATTTAATTATTCAAGGAATACAACTAAGATTGAGCTGTTGTGACTGAAATAAAGATGTGCTCCTCAGATCTCTTTTTAAGGTCACATTGCCCTGCTGTGAATAAAGTGGTTAGCTGACAACCTCCAGATGTTAATTAACCCTTTTAGGCTTGCCTCAGCATTTTACAGTTCATATGGATCTCAGGGCTACCACAGTCAATGGCTGAACAGCAATGTGATACAGGGACCTACCCTAGCCATTTCAATATAATGTAGAACTAAGTCAATCCAAGCTTCCCTCAACCTTGCCATAGTTTCTAAGCAAAATTCTCTAAATTTTATATTATGCCTGCCTCACTGCTTTTACAGCACAAGATTAACTCTGTTTATTTCCTTGATCTCATATAGGGGAATGGATAACTTCAGCTAGAGAAAATGTGATTTTAATCAATTAGGTCAATTGATTGCTTATGTAGAGCCCTATGATAGAGTTAAACTGACATTACTATTAATTGTTGAAAACTGCATTTTAGACCAAGGACTAACATTATATGTTTGGTGTGCTTGTGTATGCAAATGTGTAAATAGAATAACTGGTGAAGTCAGTAAGGCTTACCTATGTGGTGTTCCTTGAAATCACATTATGGAAAGATGGTCACTTTTACTAATATTACTAGCTTGGAGTATTAGAGGCTTTATTTATTTCTTAACTGTGAAATAGTTATAAAAAGATTGTGAACACTATGAAAATTAAAGGTTTTGAAACAATCAAGGTTCCATTGCTTAGAAGTGTAGAGTATGTAATGAATTCCAGCCGCCAGGTAGGGGAGAGAGATGAGAGAAGAGGAGAACTTGGGAAAGAAGCAGGAGTGCAGGTAGAAAAGTGGAATGAATATGAGAGTACTACAGCACAGAAGAAGGACATGAGTTGTAGGTATTTCAATGTATACTTCAAAATAGAAGAGTGGGCCTCAAATACACACAACACAAAGTAATGATAAATGTTTAACAGGTAGATATATTTATTGCCCTGGTATGATCACTCAAAAAACCACAATGATCCCACATATTTGAACCTTATATGTAATCAGAAACTATAAAGTAAAAATTTCAAAACCACTGATGTGCAAGTGGGCACAGGTAAAGGCAGAATATTTTATTCCTTGTATACTGCCTATGTTGGTCCCAACCTCATCCCCTTGCCCATCGCAGTTGATGTTAATTAGTGTCCCAACTTCAGGTTAATTATTTTCTAACTTTGCATTGTAATTTTTCACTTGTATATGTACCCCTAAATAATGTATTGTTAACTTTTGCCTGTTCATAAAATTTAAATTAATAAAATCATAAAGTATTTTTGTATCAGTTACAGCCATAACTTAATACTTCATTTTTATTTATATTAATGCAAGTAGTTGCATTTATCTTTTGTTGAAGTATACTTTTTCTTTTACAAATATGTAATTATTCTATTTATGACCATTTACTTTTATTTTTGCTTATATGAACAAGAATAGAACAAATATTCTACTCTGTGTCCTATTAAAAATAATAGAACTTTTTTAGGGAAAAATCATCAGAAATCATTTCCTAGTAAATCCTTCTTTGCTAGGAAATGGCAACACTGAGATAATGTCATGACTTTTGTGTTGCCTTATGATATATGAAGATATCTCACTAGTCTTTTTTAATTATAATTTTTAATTTACATATAATTATTCTACACCTTTGAGGGGTACATTATGGCTTTTTAAAGTATGTATAAAATGTTAATTGTGAACTCAAGGATATAAACCTATTCTTCACTTTCAATATTTAACATTATATTGTGCACATTTTATATTCATTCTTTTCCTAGGGGAAGGTATACAGTGAATTGTCAATAATATCTGCTACTCTGTTGTGGTACACCATTCTATAACTTATTCTACTTGTTTACACACATTTTGTATCAGTTATTATTTTCTCCCAAGCTTCCCCATTAATTCCCCACTACTGTGTAGGTTCTACCATCTACCATTACTCTCTCTAGATTGATGCTATTGAATACATTCATGCTGGCTAAAGAGTAAGGGCATCTGGTGTAGGTTAGGTTGGGACATACAGCATTTGTCTTTCATATAGCCTGGCTCATGTAACTCTTCTAGCTCTCCCAAACTCATTTTACAAAGACACCATCATTTTTGATACCAAAAGCAGATAAAGATACAACAACAGCAACAAAAAACTATAGACCGACATTCCTGATGACTGAAGAGGCAACAATCATCAAAACAATACTAGCAAAATGAATTAGACAACACATTAAAAAGATTATACACTATGACCAAGTAGTATTTATCCCACAGATACAATGATGGGTCAACCTATGCAAAACAATAAATGTAATACATTACATTAACAGCAGGAAAACAAAAATCATATGATCATATTGATACAGAAAAAAATGATTAATTACAACATCTCTTCATGATTAACTCTCTCAACAAAAAAGGACAAATTTTGGACAAATTTTTTACCACTTTCTTTTACAAATATGTAATTATTCTATTTATGACCATTTACTTTTATTTTTGCTTATATGAACAAGAATAGAACAAATATTCTACTCTGTGTCCTATTAAAAATAATAGAACTTTTTTAGGGAAAAATCATCAGAAATCATTTCCTAGTAAATCCTTCTTTGCTAGGAAATGGCAACACTGAGATAATGTCATGACTTTTGTGTTGCCTTATGATATATGAAGATATCTCACTAGTCTTTTTTAATTATAATTTTTAATTTACATATAATTATTCTACACCTTTGAGGGGTACATTATGGCTTTTTAAAGTATGTATAAAATGTTAATTGTGAACTCAAGGATATAAACCTATTCTTCACTTTCAATATTTAACATTATATTGTGCACATTTTATATTCATTCTTTTCCTAGGGGAAGGTATACAGTGAATTGTCAATAATATCTGCTACTCTGTTGTGGTACACCATTCTATAACTTATTCTACTTGTTTACACACATTTTGTATCAGTTATTATTTTCTCCCAAGCTTCCCCATTAATTCCCCACTACTGTGTAGGTTCTACCATCTACCATTACTCTCTCTAGATTGATGCTATTGAATACATTCATGCTGGCTAAAGAGTAAGGGCATCTGGTGTAGGTTAGGTTGGGACATACAGCATTTGTCTTTCATATAGCCTGGCTCATGTAACTCTTCTAGCTCTCCCAAACTCATTTTACAAAGACACCATCATTTTTGATACCAAAAGCAGATAAAGATACAACAACAGCAACAAAAAACTATAGACCGACATTCCTGATGACTGAAGAGGCAACAATCATCAAAACAATACTAGCAAAATGAATTAGACAACACATTAAAAAGATTATACACTATGACCAAGTAGTATTTATCCCACAGATACAATGATGGGTCAACCTATGCAAAACAATAAATGTAATACATTACATTAACAGCAGGAAAACAAAAATCATATGATCATATTGATACAGAAAAAAATGATTAATTACAACATCTCTTCATGATTAACTCTCTCAACAAAAAAGGACAAATTTTGGACAAATTTTTTACCACATTAAAAGCCATACATGACAAACCTGCAGCAATATGGAGTTGAAAGTGTTTCATATGAAAACTGGAACAAAACAAGGATGTTTGCTTTCTTCACTCCTATTCAACATAGCACTGAGAGTCCTAACAGATGTGATCAGATAAGATAATGAAATAAAAGACATTTGAATTGTAAATGAAAAAGTTAAACTGCCCCTATTTGCAGGTGATATAATTATATACATAAAAAGACCTAAAGAATCTCAAAAAAATTTAGATATGATAAATTCATTTAGTAAAGTTGTAGGATACAAAATGTCCTGTCTATCGCTGGTGTTCTTAGTCTAGAATTTCTCAAATAAATCATTAAAACAGAACTCACTTCTCATTACTCTTTATCACTTACGCTATCCCCTAATTGAAGCTTTGTCAGAGAGAAGTACTGCATAATTAGACATAATTATAAGAATTAGCGCAGTGCTAATTTGATCATTTTTGGCATTCTTTATAACAAATACACCTCACCATCTAATTTATTCAAGTTATAGCAATTGATTCTGTAATACAGTTAAACTAGATTCTCAGTTATGCTTAAAGGCCTCAATCAGATTTCTCTTCCATGGACATGGAGACATCTGACTTCTACAAACAGTGATTTTTTTTTTTATTTTTATAAAACTATAATTTTGTGTATAAATTTTCACACTGATGAAAGGTCTGCATCTTTCATACAGAAGTCTATCATTTGCAGGAAAATAGATTTTGGGGGAGATGAAATTATTGTCAAATACTAATTAAGACACTTATAAATTTAAATTTTTGTCTTCTTTTATGATACTATATGCCCAAGTATGTTTATCTAAATAGTATTTGTATAGGATATTAATATCATACTTTGTCACCATGGAACTCATTAAACTTGAACATTCACTACAAGATGAATACATCTTCAAGGGAGAATATGAGAAAAGATGTTAAGTATACACACATTTTAACTACCCCAGATTATATATTTTATATACATACATACAATTATAAATTATTTTTCTCTTCACTAATGAAATTAAAACTTCAGTTTCAGCCTGGTCACATCCAGTGTTTAAAGAGTCTGCAGTCCTATAGTTGGCCGTTAGTAGACACTTCACTTGTCAAAATACGTGAGGTAAGAGTATGTGCATAGAAATGGATTCTAAATCACAGAGGACAAGAAAATATAGCTGTGAGCCAAATATGACATACATGAATTTTTATAAATAAAGCTGCACTGGAACACAACCATGTCAATTTTTTTAACAGTGTCTCACCATGTCAAGATCCTTCTTCCTCAGTTTCCCAGCTGGGACTATAGGCACTTGTCACTACATTTGACTATTTTTTTTTCCTTTTATTTTTTGGAGAGGTTTTTGCTATAGGGCGCGTGCGCTCGCCAGACAGAAAGAGACATAGAGACAGAAAGCAAGAAATCACCCCCCAGAGGGGATCGTCACGTCGCAATCCCTTCTCCTCCATTCTCCTATGAGAAAAGATGTTAAGTATACACACATTTTAACTACCCCAGATTATATATTTTATATACATACATACAATTATAAATTATTTTTCTCTTCACTAATGAAATTAAAACTTCAGTTTCAGCCTGGTCACATCCAGTGTTTAAAGAGTCTGCAGTCCTATAGTTGGCCGTTAGTAGACACTTCACTTGTCAAAATACGTGAGGTAAGAGTATGTGCATAGAAATGGATTCTAAATCACAGAGGACAAGAAAATATAGCTGTGAGCCAAATATGACATACATGAATTTTTATAAATAAAGCTGCACTGGAACACAACCATGTCAATTTTTTTAACAGTGTCTCACCATGTCAAGATCCTTCTTCCTCAGTTTCCCAGCTGGGACTATAGGCACTTGTCACTACATTTGACTATTTTTTTTTCCTTTTATTTTTTGGAGAGGTTTTTGCTATAGGGCGCGTGCGCTCGCCAGACAGAAAGAGACATAGAGACAGAAAGCAAGAAATCACCCCCCAGAGGGGATCGTCACGTCGCAATCCCTTCTCCTCCATTCTCCTCGCGGGATCTTGGTCACGCATGCACACGCACCCGGCGTGAGTTTTAAGCCACCAGGTCCGGAACGCGAACCGAGGTCGACTACGTGGGAGTCCAGCGACATAGCCATTATGCTAACTGCTGGTTCCCTACATTTGACTCTTTTTCAGACTATTTCATTATGTTGCTGAGGCCAGGCTCAAGTTTGCAATCCTCCTGCCTCAGCCTCTGCGGTCACTGGGAATATAGGCAAACACCATTGCTTCCAGTCCCTAGATTGGACAGGAAATCAAACTTAGGTCTCCCATAGGGTCTCAGCCTACAGAGCAGTGTCTTAGCAGCTGCACCTGCTTTTGTATTTTAATCTGAATTGAGAGTTAAAATAAAAACCATATGGCCCACAAGAACATTAGGTCTGACTCTATAATTTCAAAGAATATTGGGGGGAGGGATAAAAGTGGAACATAACACATATGTTTTTTAATTTCCTTTAGTCTTATTGCTTCCTTTGATTTGTTCTTTTCATTACTCTTCATTTAATTATGTATTTCTACATGTAAAACTGTCCTTACTATTGGGTTATCTAAAACATCATGATGCATTTTTGCATAGAAAAAATATGTCATGATATTTCTGACAACCAAACAAAAGTTAACAAGGTGATTTTTACTGACAAATATTTAGAATCTAATTGGTAATTGGTTTCACTATTGTAACTATTACTTGGGTTCTTTGCCAAGTATATTGATTCTTTCCTTTTTGAGGCATATGATAAGATTCCACTTCTCCATCAACTTGAAATAAGCTATAGCAATAAGCTAAAGCTTAGCTTGACCAAGAAAATATAATCAGAAAAGAGACAAACCTTTTTTCTAGGCAGAATTCTAAGAGCAAGTGCAGAAACTGAGGAAGAAGGATCCTGACATGGTGAGACACTGTTGACTTTTTTCCACTTTAGGGATAATAGTCATAAAGGCTGTCAGCTCAGGGACTTGAATAACCATGAAGACAGGAATCCCCTGTCTTCAGATTCAGATTTGAATAACCATGAAGACAGGAACCCCCTGTCTTCAGATTCAGATCTGGGCATTGTTCACTAACAGGAGTATAACTGATTGTCTTGATTGATACACTAATTGGTACAAGAGGCATGATGTTGCCGTTGCAACAAACAGTAGATGGTCAGACAATAGTTCTTAGAGCATGGGAGGATGGTAGTCAGTGATATGCAGTACAAAATACTAGGTAAACACAGATACTGTGCTAATAAGCTTATAGTTTTAGGTGAGTAGGTTGGAGAGCAGCACAGTAATATAAAGAACAGGTGATTCTAGGTTTCTCAAAATGATAATAAGAGACATGTAAATTTAGAAAATAAATGCCCACTGTCAACAATTCTGAAAGAGGGCACATGAAAACCTAGAAACATAGAGATGTGCAGTTAGAAGAGAAAGGCCTTTAAGCAGTAAGTCAAAGTTTAAATAATAGTCAAATAAGTCAAATATTCAGCCTTACAGCAAAATTAAATAAAAATTAGAAATGTTACACTCAGTTTTAAAACTACCAAATGGAGGGACCAGCAGTTAGAGTAATGGCTATGTCGCTGGACTCCCATGTAGTCGATTGCGGTTCAAGTCCTCGGACCCAGTAGCTTAAACTCACGCCAGGCACGTGTGCATAGGTGCCCAAGATCCCAAGAGGAGAATGGAGGAGAGGGGATTCTGGTGTGGCGACCCCCTCTGGGGAGGGTGATTTCTTGCTTTCTGTTGCTCTGTCTCCCTCTCACTTTCAGGCAAGCGCACATGCCCTATAGCAGAAACCCTATAGCAGAAACCTCTCAAAAAAACAAAACAAAACTACCAAGTGGATTTAAGTGTTTCCAAGTTAATCCTTTCATTTTTACAAAACTGTTCAGAGAGGCTAAGGGTGTAACTGTGCCATATCATTTTAATAGGTAAGAAAGGATGTCTGGGAAGAAGATTTAGGAACCAGTATACATTTTATAGTGCCCTATTTTTCCTAACTCTGTCTAATCAGGGTTCTCTAGAGAAACAGAGCCGATTACTTATGTATATGGACATATTAGGAGAATCAGCTCACATGATTATGGTAACTGAGAGGTCCCATACCAGGCCATTTGCAACCTGGAGACCCCTATATGTCAGTAATAGGTTCAATCCAAGTCCCAAGGCCTCATGAGCAGGAAGGCTCATGGCACACCCATCAGTTTGAGGCCAGAAGCTTAAAAACCTTGGGGGAAAGAATGGGAACAGTGCTAGTGTTTCTGCAGGTCAACAGGCAGGTGAGCCTTGAATTCTGATGTCCAAAAGAGCAGAGGTCTATTGTTGCTCTCAAAAAGAAATTCAGACACCTCTCCTATTGTATTTTTCTGGCCCCTGATGGTGACCACCCATATTGAGGGCAGATCTTCCCTACTTTGTCCACTCAGACTCACAACTTCATCTCCTGTGGAACAGCCAACACAGACACACCCAGAATAATGCTTTATCCAGTTTCTAAGCAGTCTTTATCCAGTTTCTAAGCAGTCTTTAGTCAAATTGACATGTAAAATGGCTATTAAGTTCAGTAAAGACACAGAAGTCTCTTTCTGTCAAAATGGAGTCTTTCATAACCCAGTCCTTTAATAACAGCAGAATCTCTTATTGAATAAGAGTGGGAAACATTGTTTTAAAATACTGACATTTTGGATTTTCATTGTGCTTTTGGGGTACACAGCCTACCTATCTCAACGCGAATCATTACTAATCTTCAAAATTATATTATATAATCTAAGATATTTGGTACTTCTTATTTCCTTTAACAACATAAAAAGATGATAGATAATCCATGAATATTATAATTTATTTAAATATTGCCTCATCATGTAATATTTAAGCATATTTTAAATAACAATTACCAATTTCCTATAGACAACACCACTAGAAAAACGTATTTTAAGCAAGTTGAGTCTATTAATCATTGCACTGAAAAATGTACACATGAGTAACTCAGTTATAAAAGCAAATATATATATATATATGTACACACACATACACACACACATATAACTTATTACAGCATTTAAACAGATGATTTGAAGAAGGACCTAAAGAAGTGAGGTCTGCTCTAGATTGGATTCTGTATGATTATAGGGCCAATTTTATGATTGGTTATCTCAATGAATTCTACTTACAGGGAGTGGAGACTACAAGAAGAAAAAAATACAAATTTAAGTTTGAAATACTATTTTGTGAAGTATCACTTCTAAAATAATTAGAACTAGAGTAAAAACATCTGTTTGGGGCCCACCCATGGTCTAGAGGTTAAGGGAACGAAATGACTTATAGCCATCCATGGTTTGAATACCAGTCTTGGTGACTTGAAGAACACTAGACACATGTGCATGAGTGCCTAAAATCTCAAAAGGATGGGGAACCAGCAGTTAGCATAATGGCCATGTTGCTGGACTCCCACGTAGTCGACAGCGGTTCGTGTCCCGGAACCGGTGGCTTAAAAAAACTCACGCCGGGCGCGTGTGCGTGCATGCCCAAGATCCCGAGAGGAGAATGGAGGAGAAAGGATTGCGGCGTGACCATCCCCCCTGGGGGGTGATTTCTCGCTTTCTGTCTCTATGTCTCTCTCTGTCTGTCTGGCGAGCGCATGCGCCCTACAGTGAAAATCTCTCCAAAAAAAAAAAAAAAAATCCCAAAAGGATGGAGAAATGGAGAAATATTATGGAGTGACCACCCCACATCAGGAGGATGCACTCCTCCCTACCCCCGTCTCTTTCTGGCTAGCGCCCTCTGGCAATTAAAAGGAATTTACATAACTTAATTGTGCCCATGTATATGAAAAGACAACTACACACTATTTCCATGAAAAGGGCAAGATTTCTTCTTGATAAAGAGATCTAAATTTCAACAAGAATATAAGTTTAATTATTGAATAAAATATTGTGTATGTTTATAGACAGTATGGGCAGCATGATTAGACAATGGTTGTACTGACTTAAAACTTCAGGAATGCTGTTGCTGAAACTGCATGAGAAGTCTGATGCTCAGTGTTGGGAAGATAGCTAGGTCCTGGGCCGCTTGGCCTCAGTCCCTGTGTGGACTCAGGTAGAAGTACTGCGATGAAAACCAAGTCAGTCTTCTTTTATTCTAGATCATTTATGAACCAAAATGTAATTCAATCTATCCTGGAGTACGTAACTTAAGTGGCTAATTCAGACTTCAGCTACATAGTGATGCTGAATTAACAAAGTGATTGTTAAAAACTATAAAAGTTTAACATCTTTAAAGATTTTTAGGGGCTCTTTTGGACAGCATTTCTACTTTAACATTAAAGTCTACATGCACACATTTTGTTTTTCCTCCTAAAATTTCATTTAAAAAAATAAAAAAAAGATTGAGTCCAGCAGGTACCATGGTGGTTAATATGGCTGGACTCACACATGGTTAACCAGGGTTTGAGTCCCAGACTCACTGGTTTGAAAATCAAGGTGGGCACATGTGTGTGCCCCAAATCCCAGGAGGAATGAAAGAGAAGGTATTTCTCACTTTCTCTCTCACTGTCTCTCTTTATCTTTCTCCAGTGTGCACACACACTCTAACACAAAATTCCTTAAAAAAGATAAATAAATAAATAAATAAATAAATAAATAAATAAATAAGAAAAATAAGAAGGATAAGAAGTATAAAAGGAAAGTAAAAACCTATGAAAAATAGAGATAGGCAGGTGGTTAAGGGCTGAACTTCCACATGGCTGACCACCGTTTGAGCCCCGGACCTGGCAGCTTCTCACTTTCCTTCTCTCTCTCTCTCTCTCTCTCTCTCTCTCTTTCTCTCCCTTTCACTCTGTCCCTCTCTGGTCAAAATTCAAAATAAATTAAACAAATAAATAAATAGCATTAAATAAAATAATTCTTAAAAAAACTACAAAAATAAAGACAATCTAAAGAGAGCTTATAGTGGACATGGTATTGTAGTTTATTCATTTTCTAGAAGGTAGAAAGTGAATTGAGGAAAGGAAGCTGGACTATTTGGTCATCAGGAAAGTCATAATACATTTTTGCATAGAAAACTACATCATGACTTTCCCAGTGACCTAATATATCAGGCTTCAGAAATAGGATTGCTAGATAAAATATAGAAAGTCTAGATAATTTTAAATTTCAGACAAATTATATTTTAAAAGACAAGTATCACAAACATTGCATAGGCATATGTAATACCAAAACAGTGTTAAGTGTGTTCTATACAATATTTGGTGACTGTATTTTAAAATTGTATTTATTATTTTTGTTATTTTTATTTTTTACTATTGTTTGTGATATTTAATTATTATTTTGTTTTAATTTTTGTATTTACTTTTAACTATTTTTTAATTTAATTCACCATTTACTATTTTTATCATTTATTCTTCCTCGTCAGAAAAGTACTATTCTGAAAAAAATTTGCAAAGATAGTTCACTTATAAATACATCTCTCTCTCTCTCTCTCTCTCTCTCTTTCTCTCCCTTTCACTCTGTCCCTCTCTGGTCAAAATTCAAAATAAATTAAACAAATAAATAAATAGCATTAAATAAAATAATTCTTAAAAAAACTACAAAAATAAAGACAATCTAAAGAGAGCTTATAGTGGACATGGTATTGTAGTTTATTCATTTTCTAGAAGGTAGAAAGTGAATTGAGGAAAGGAAGCTGGACTATTTGGTCATCAGGAAAGTCATAATACATTTTTGCATAGAAAACTACATCA
Organism: Tupaia belangeri chinensis; assembly: GCF_000334495.1. Taxonomy (NCBI): domain Eukaryota; kingdom Metazoa; phylum Chordata; class Mammalia; order Scandentia; family Tupaiidae; genus Tupaia; species Tupaia belangeri. Next base: position 8,989,131 of record NW_006160142.1, read on the forward strand.
TGACTTTCCCAGTGACCTAATATATCAGGCTTCAGAAATAGGATTGCTAGATAAAATATAGAAAGTCTAGATAATTTTAAATTTCAGACAAATTATATTTTAAAAGACAAGTATCACAAACATTGCATAGGCATATGTAATACCAAAACAGTGTTAAGTGTGTTCTATACAATATTTGGTGACTGTATTTTAAAATTGTATTTATTATTTTTGTTATTTTTATTTTTTACTATTGTTTGTGATATTTAATTATTATTTTGTTTTAATTTTTGTATTTACTTTTAACTATTTTTTAATTTAATTCACCATTTACTATTTTTATCATTTATTCTTCCTCGTCAGAAAAGTACTATTCTGAAAAAAATTTGCAAAGATAGTTCACTTATAAATACAAAAGAAAATGGCATTAAAAAAGAGTCACAGAATAAAGAAAATAATCTTGGAAATGTAATTGTTGAAGTAAAACGCTGTATAGAGGACAACTGAATATAAGAAAATAATTCTTTCAGAACATGACAAAGCAAGGTAAATAGGAGAAAGAAAATGAAGGTTGAGTGTAAGGCTGGGCTAACTCTATACCCCTCAACATCATTAGCACTGGGAAGTCCTAAAACCAAGCTAGAACATCCCCTCCTGCCCCTCTTCCTGCTCTATGACCAGTTCCTTCTCCCTCTCCAGCTGGGATCAATGGATTGGTAATCACCTAAATGAGGCAGACTGCAGTTGGCAATTGTCAGACACACAGCGGTAGAACCTCAGCTAGGAACTCTGCATATTTCTGACCTCTGTCTTCTCCCAAGTTGAACTGGCTGGACCCAAGGAAGAGAAATGCACACTGGACTAGGGTATTTCTGAGGCAGCAAATATAACTGACCAAATGGCTTCAGGTTCAACCCTCTCCTGCCTTACCACCCATGTTCCTCTCTTGGGATTATGGCCTTTGCTCTGCGACTATTAATAAAACGACTCCAGATCTGCCGACTGGATACAAAGCATGCCTACCACTTTGTGGAGGACTCACAGGCAAATGTGAGTGGGCAGAGCAGGAGTTTTTCTCAGGTAAACACCTACTATCCTTGATGCTTCCACTCACTGATAAAAGTCATAGATGAGTATAATGACAAAAGAAAATATTTTCAGACATATAAGGACACATTTTTATCTTATTATGCTAGAGTTACTTAGCCAAATAAAAATGCATTAAAAGGAAGGCAGCAAAGAATACATTGTAGGAGAGCAGGGAACAGCGAGTTACCCTAAGAAACGTAACTATCACAGGCCTAGGTTCCCTCAGTCCATAATTGGCAGAAGATGCAGGAAGAGAGGTCTCTGCAAGGGGAAAATTTATATTCTACAGAAAAACCAGAACAATTGAGAGCTTAGAAAAATAGTAATATGCTAGAATCTGTTAGGGAAGGATAAAAGAGTAAGAATTTGTTTGACCTTGACATTTGGCTCATTTTATACTGAGTAATAGTATTTGAAATATAGATAAATCAATATAATCCTAGCATACTGCTTCCATGGCAAGGAAAAATATTTATAGTGCCAATATAATTTGATAGTTGATTTATTTTGTTAATCTTATAAGTAAATCACAGAAGAATAAATTGTAATTCTAAACCAAAATAAATAGTGTTTCTTACATTGTAAGCCTCTCTGTAAGACAGATTAATAAAATGAGCTAAATGTAGGCCATACCTATAAACTAAAAAACTAAAATATAATTAGGAAGACATAGAAGTTTCACTCAAATTCCTCAAAGAAAGAAGAAACTATTTCATTCCTAACATGTGAATGATTCAAAGAAGGAAGGTGAAAAGGTTTAGAGCAGTCATGTTTAATGGTACATTATCAGTACCATAATCTTTGTTAATACTTTAGAGACATTAACCTCTTGTTTTAAAAGGCAACAACTTGAAAAAGAGGACCATAATGAAGCTACTCAAAATAAACTTTTTAAAAAAGACAGACTATGATAATAGTAGAGATTGTATTTATGGATTGATTAGTGTAGTAGAAGCATATAGTGATTTCTTAACTTAAAATTTTATTTAGCCCTCACAATGACGCTATTAAGTATTATGATTCTCATTTTCTATGTGATTAAACTAAGACTCTGAGACCAACATCTCATGCAAGATTACACAGTTAGAAAAAAAAAAAAAAGCATCATAATGCAAAAAAGTTTGTGGGATACCTGAAGACTGAATATACAATGGAAAATAGCTAGATAGCTAGACCATATATGACAAAAGAACATGGACTCACAACCTCTGCAACAACCAGCCTGGGGAAACCAGACCCCAAATCTGCAGCCAACATCCCAGAATGATCAGGACTTAATAGATAACTGCTAGCTTTCTCCCCACTCCTCTCTGTGTACAAATTAGGACCAACCAGAGAAACTAAATATGCTCTCCAAACCAATCACACTGAACGCTCCTCTTGTAGCTCACCCACCTCCGGCTTCTCCATGCCAATGATTTCCTAACAAAGCATGCCTGATGTTTTCCCTTTTTTCACTATAAAACTTTCCCACATTCCTGCCTGATTTTCTGTTTTTGTGAATGCAAGGAATGGTGGCTGACTCTTTTGCAAAACCAAATTCCGAAAAATCATGTTTGTCCTCATTTGTATGGGTTTTATTTATTTACACCTAACAAATTCCAGCTACTATTCAGTAAAGTTTATATTTCTAATATAACTATTAATTGCTAGTTTTCTTTAGACTTTCTTTTTTTTTTTTAATTTTTTATTTTATTATCATCATAATCTTCTTTCTATTACACTAGATTACATATAACTTTACATTGACTTCCATTGCTTTTTCAAAAGGGAATGCCATACATGTCAGTCAATACAGAGATATCAATCTCCCCGCTTTATCATTCAATATCTTTTCCATGCTTTTCCCAATAATTATTATTATAATTTTTTAAACAGTCAATCACTATTTCTCATTTTGCTTATTAAAGAGACTTCACCCATCATGAAATATTTCCCAGACCGGTTCAGTTGAGAATACTATACATGTCATCATCAACAGGTAATAAACCATATCTATTTCTCATTAACATCCTGCCTCTCTATTGTTCACTGCTGTCTTTATCCTCGTCTCTCTTTTTTTTTTTTTTTATACTTTGTTTTTTATTATAAATTTTTCAAAAGGGAAAAGACAAAGCAAAATATTGCCAAGCATAAGATGTTATATCTTGCATGTAAGAACTCTAATGTTCCACATTTGACGAACCTGTGCTTGGTGTTGAAAGGTCACCACATACATCACTAAGAAGTCAAGCAGACAGTAAATTCCAATACTTTATTATAAGCATTGAAATCATATTTATAGAATTCTTCAGGCCAAGTTATTTTTCTACCCCTTTAGCCTTCAATGTCTACCAGAACTCAATGATTACAATGTTAGTTTTGGTAGGAAGATATTTATAATTTATCAAAATATGGTATATCATCCAATCATGAAGAAGATTGTTGTAAGCACTAGCTTTTCAATGCATTTTTAAAATATCAGATGCTTTCTAGTTTTAAATGCATTAAAATGAAATTATTTAAAGTGACACATGTTATCCTGGTTTTAGCCGGGAGTAATGGCAAAAGTCTCTCTTTCCTTTCAAAGTCCTTTGTCCAAGTATAATATTACTTGTGACAGAGAGTGAAGCCTTTATGATGAGATAGATTTGAATCCTGGAGGTATCATGGGCATCTCCATAACCTTGGGAAAATTATTTAACCCTTCTAAGGTTTAAACTTCTTAATCATTAAAAGGGTGGTTTTTATCTACCACATTGGATTTTATTTTTTTTAAAAAGTGTAAATAGTATAATTGGCCTAGTTCATTACTTGACACATAGCAGAATTCTATACCAGTTGGAAAACTAGAAATCACACATTAGAGAGATCTGAATATGCAGAATAATTGAAGCTAGTATCGAGAACTAAAAAAGTTACCTGGAGGTAACAGAGAAAAAGTAGCAGCATAACTCAGCTGCAGGAGCAAATGGAAAGAGATGGCATGTTAGGATGTAAATGCTGGGAGGAGGAGGTCCCGTGAATGAAACTCAGACTTTTGAGGAGAGGGCCAACAGCTGAACTGGTACACCCCAGGGTGTATGAAGACACTGGGGCAATGACTGGGTTCACTTCACTTGTTCCCCTTCTCTCTGGGATTATGTTCTTTTTGTCTGATGTCCTATGTATTGAAAACTAAAGTTTTATATAATTTGTCCACTTTTTCTTTTTCCAGGTAAAGTGTAAATCTGTCTCTTGCTCTTCCATCAGGAAAGAAGGTCTCTAATGCTTCCTAAACAAATAAATTAGCCCGTTTTCTGGGATCAGTTTAATTGGTTCTGTCTTGCTCTGTTTAGTTTTTCAGATAATTTTGGGGGGCATGATTTAAATGTAATGTTAATTAAGGACACACATCTTTCTTATGTCTAAGACCAAACCTTTTCTAAATTTTTTACCAATAAGGCACATGTGCTCACCAGAGAGAGACAGAGAAAGATAGAGGGAAAGTAAGAAATCATCCCCTAAGGGGGACCAGATGCCACGATTTCTTCTCCTCCACTCTCCTCTTGGGATTTTGGGCATGCACACACACATGTCC
>NW_006160142.1:8994273-9003311 GCF_000334495.1 Tupaia belangeri chinensis
GGCTTCGCGGTTGGGGCTTCCGCCGCGCCGCCCCGCGGCTTTAGCCTTTCTTTTGAAAAGCAAAATTGTATATGCAGAAAGAAAAAAGATATATATTTAGAGGAGTTTACCTTAGATAATTTAGGGTGGTAAATTATGGTAAAAATAGAACTGCAAATAATTATCCACTTGAGTTTTGCAATCATAGTTGGAGGAAAAGATCTAGAGCCAAGTGGTGTTTCCAGACTTATCCCTTGGTTCCATTTGACAGCTGGAATTGTTATAGATCAACAGCACTAGCAGTATGCAAGTGAGCTGCAGATTGTGTGTTAAACCAAAGTGTTTTTTGACTTTCTAATGGCTTTCTCTCTGCAAATAGAGTGAGCAAGACAGGACCCAAACACCTAAATACTGCCAATAAAGGTCATGCACATGGGAGAAAAAGTTAAAGAAGAATGTTTAAAATGGTATAAATATATGAGATATGATACAGATAAATAACAGAGATCCAATCTTTTCTTAGTCATTTGAATTTAGAGTAGGCTATGTTAGGCCACTCAGCATTTGATCTATTTCTCAACAATATTCCCATGAAAATCAGTTCCCCCAAAAGCAGAGAATAGTATCTCTTTTCAAATAAAATGTGATCAACCGGGTTATACACAAGTTTATACAAGTTTTCTTCCCATATTACTATACTTCAATGAGCTCTTAATATATGAGAGGGTATGACCTGAAAATATTTCTAAATACTCTCATAGTTCATTTTATGAAACCAAGTGTTCACAGAAACATAAATGAGTTAATATGCTCTTCACTGGACTGGGAGCCACCTTAAAGCTCTAAATGCATATCCATATCCCATTGCAGTAAAAATATGCAGAATGCTAAGTCTGAGAAAAGTTTCAAGCAGAATTTTTAAATTTTCATTTGAAGACAGTTCAAGTCTCAGGCCTGTGTTAGGGTTAGGGTGAGGGAAGTGGCCCAGTGCCATTCAGATGAACATGCTAATCTTTGCAGATTCCCTCCCCCCCTTCCCAGTCTGGTCTGAGTCTGGCCTGCCTGGTTAGGATTGAAGAGGCTTTCTGGGTCTAATGAGTAAATTTTCTTACTAGGGGTTGTCAGAAAAGTCATGACACATTTTTTTTTTAATAGAAAAACAGAAAAAAAAATGTCATGACTTTTCTGACAACTCAATAATATTTTTGAGAGTAGATCACTCCCTTAACTAAGTTACAAAAAAAGTCTTTACTTATAGATGCCTAATGCAATAATTATATTTTAAATCAGCAAAACATTTAAAACGCCACATCCTGTTTTTCCTCAAAGTTTCTCCTTCACATTGGTACTGTGTCAGGATAAATATCAGTGGCAGAAACTAAGAGTTCTTTGGTCTACCATTCTGTTTTAAGTCAGTACTGACTTCAAAATCTGGTTTATTCAATGTTGATTTTAGTTGTAGGATTAAAACTAATAAGTAATATTTGGGTAATATTCTTTAGATATGATACTAAAGAAATTCTCATTCTCCTAAGACACTATAAACTATTTTTGTGCCTGTCTGGCCTTTAAATACCTCAAAGGTAATCCATAATAGCTATTAGCTTGTTGTTCTGACAGAGTACAAAGAGTAATAAACCTTGAAGGATTTAGAAAGTCACAAATTCTGAAGTTCTTTCATCAAGTTTGTTTGGCAGGTTAAATTACTTACTCTTATTAATATCAGAGAGTAGTTCATCCCAATAGTAAAAGGTCACCTTAAACATCTCTGTAAATAATTATGATTCTAAAAGCTTGCCATTGAAATACCTGTTTTTAATCAGTCTATTCACTCCTAAGGACACATCAAGGCATTAAAATAGGTTTTGATGGTGGTTTTTAAATATCTGCTTAAGCTTAAAATATCATTTATGAGAAAAGGAAGGTAACCATATTTAATAACATCTTTAATGCAATAACTTAACTCATTACCTCTTTTTTAATACATTTTTTATCAACTCTGTTTTGGAAAGAAGATGTAATGAAAATGATCAAAAGTATTTTACAAGGGGCCAGATGGTGGTGCAGTGGTAAAACTTGACACTGCAATGGAATCCCACATAGGAATATTCCAGCTTCAAGGTTAGAGACATTCCTGAGTATGCTGAGCATGTGCTTGCCCAGGGCTAACAAAAGGCTGGAGAACCTGTTGGGGCTCAAGAACCTATTGGAGCCGTTCCAGTCAAGGGCCCAGACAGCCTGAAAACACACAATACAAGTTCACATGTTCCCATGATGCTGCTGGGCTGGAGTACTGGAAAAAAGGGATCAGAGCATGATCAAATCTATAGATCCTTCTCTCCCTCAAAGTGTAAAGTGCAAGACTGCAGAGTGTGCAGTAGGGGGTAGGACATAGCTGCAGTGAGAACGTGGCTTACCTCTGTCTGCACACCTCTGAATTCTCAGGTGTGTTAACCAGGATCTCGAGAGTCTCACCACTTCCTGCCCACTCCCACCCCCACCTCCACAACTTCCAAACATCCTCTTGAGCCAGGATGTGTCAGATTGCAGAGTGAGCTACAGGGAGAAGGACCAAGCTGTAGTAAAAGTGAGGCTCATCTCTGCCCACATGTCCCTGAACTCTCAGGTGTGTTAACTGGAGTCTAAAAAGTTCTGCTCTCCCTCCACCCATGAACATCTGCTGGAGCCAGGACAGGCCACACATGGCTCAAGGTCCTCCACTGTCTCCTGACTGATTCAAATTTCATAGTGTCCTGAAGCACAGACCACGCAGTGCATGCCATCCTGAATTCCTCTGTTGAAACCCCGCAGCTCAGCTCCAGATGTACCTGTTCTCTGGGAGGCCTTTGGGAAATCCAATGACAAAAGGGCAGGTTGCTAGATGAGCAACAGGGAAATGTAACTGCAGGGAGATTGCAGATCATCTCCTCCCTCATGCCTCTGAATGCTCAGAATTAATTCCAAGAAATTAGGAAGAAACATATAATACATCAGATGACCAGAAACCACTGCAGAGGCACAAGAAATATAAGAAACCCGAAAATATCTCTCCTCCAAGGGAAAAGAACAACTCCTCATCATCCACAAACAGTACAAAGGAACTCCTGGAAATGTCATATAAAGAATTCAAATATTCATAGTGATGAAACTAAATGAGATGCAAGAAAAAAGAGACAATGAACTCCAGATTATGCAAGAGAAAAGAGACAAAAAGCTCCAGATGAGGAAATCCTTTCATGATTTGAGAGAAAAAGTAAGATCCATAAGAAAAGAATCAAACTGAACTGTTAGAGATGAAGGTTATAATACAGGAAATAAAAATCTCCCTCAAAAGCATTAAAAGGATTAGATCATACAGAAGATCAAATCTCAAAAGTAGAAGACAAAATCTCTAACCTAGAAAAAAATCACCAGAAGACTGAGAAAGTAACTAACCCCCGCAAAATGAGAATAATGTACGAGTAATACTAGATATCATTAAACACCGAATCATCCATATAATTCGTATCCCAGAAGGTGAAGAAACTAATAAGGGCATTGATACTCTATTTCATGAAATCCTGAAAGAAAACTTTCCAAACGTAGAGAAGCATTAAAACATCCAGACCCAAGAAATACAAATGACCCCAAATAGCATCAACCCAAGAAGATCTTCTCCAAGGTAAATCGTAGCCAGATTGACCAAAACCACAGAAAAAGACAAGATACTAAAATTGGCAAGAAAGAAACATCAAGTTACCTACAAATGTCATCCCAACAGGCTAACTTTGGACCTCTCACTTGAAACAATGCAAGCAAAGAAAGAATGGGAAGATACATTCAGTCTTAAATGAAAATAATTTGAACCAAGATTATAAGCAGGAATATCCTTCAAATGGGAAGAAAAGATAAAAAACATTCTCAGATAAACGAAACCCTAAAAGAATTTACCAGTACCTGACCAGCTCTTCAAGAAGTCCTGAAGGGAGAAAGGAGTACTACATCAGGAAAACTAAAGACAGACAGACAGAAATAAGAGGGAAAAATAAAAAAAGAACATGGCCAACTTACTGTTAGGAACAAGTCCAGAAATACTGAAAATAACACTGGATGGTAATGGATTAAATTCTCCAATCAATAGACACAGACTGGCTGAATGGATAATAATTAATTAATTCATTAGTAACAGAAATCCTCTATTTGCTGTCTGCAAACACATCTCATGGATAAAGACATAAATAGACTAAAAATGAAGGGTTGGAAAAGGTATTCTATGTACCCAGAAACTAAAAATGGACTGGAGTCACAATACTGACAAAATAGACGTTAAGACAAAAACTGTCAGAAAAGACAAAGAAGGGCATTATATAATAGTAAAAGGGTTTAATTCATCAAGAAGATACAACACTTAGAAATATCTATGCATCCAACTAAGGAGCACACAAATACATAAAGGAAAGAGTAAAAAAAATGCTAGATCTAAAGGGAGAGACAGACTGCAACACACTAATTGCTGGGACTCTCAACACTCCATTATCTCCTTTACACAGATCACCTAGACAAAAAGTAAGGAAAGAGATACAGGATCTCAATGATACCATAAGTCAAATGGACTTGACAGGCATCTATAGAACCTTCCACTTCTAAACCACAAAATATACATTTTTCCCCCCTGCAGGGAACATTTTCAAAGACTGACTACATGTTAGGGCACAAAGTAAGCATTTACAGATTCACAGGCACAGAAATTATATCCAGCATCTTATGCAACCATGATGGAATAAAACTTGATATTTCAGGAAAAACCTTCAAAAATACACAAACACATGGAAACTAAGCAACCTACCCCTGAATGATTTCATAACTACTGAAGAAATTAAGTCTGAAATAAATATATTCATTGAAACATAATAATGAATACATGAATTTCCTTGATCTATGGGAAACAGCAATAGTTGTCATAAGAGGAAAGTCCATAGCAATCTGTGCATGAGAAAAAAGACGGAGAGGTGGCAAATGGACAAGCTAACATCATGCTTCAGGGAAATGGAAAAACAACAAAAAAATTTCAAAAAATGTCAGGAGTAAAGAAATAATAAATATTGAAGCAGAAATAAATGAAATAGGAAATAAATGAACTATATGGAAAATAAATAAAAGCAAAAGTGGGTTCTTGAAAAGTTGTAAGAGATTGATACACTATTAGCTAGACTGATTAAGAAGAGAAAAAAGAACTAGGTAAATCGAATTCATAATTAAATGGGCAATATTACAATAGACACAATAGAAATACAAAATATCATTAGGAGATACTAAGACTGACTGTATCCCAACAAACAAGAAAACCTGGATGAGATGGACAAATTCCTGGACACATATAATCTATCAAGATGGACTGAGAAGGGCACAGAAAGCCTGAACAGACCCATTAACAAAGAGTGAGATTGAATCAGTAATAAACAACCTTCCAACAAAGACAAGACCAGGTTCTAATGGTTTCACTTCTGAATTCTACAAAACTTTTAAGGAAGAGTTAACCCTCGTACTACTCAAATTGTTTCTAAAGATGTAAAAGGAAGGAACCCTCCCAAATTCATTTATGAAGCCTCCATCACTCTCATTACCAAAACAAATAAGGATACAACAACAAAAAAGAAAACTACAAACCAGTATCTCTAATGAATATAGATGCAAAATTTCTCAAAAAGATACTAGTAAATCGTATTCAACAACATATAAAAAATATTCATCACCATGAGGTAGGCTTTATTCTAGGGATCCAAGGGTGATTAAACATTTGCAAAACCATAAACTTAATACACCATATTAACAGAAAGATAGATAAAAACCATATGATCATTTAAATTGACCGAGAAAAAGCATATATGAGGAAATATGAGGAACGATATTAAGGAGAAAAATAGAGAGGCAAGACATTTATGGGACACAGAAATGGATTATTATCCGTTGATTACATGTACAGTATCTGGAACTGGACTAGCATGAAGTGTATTTACGTTGGGTAAATTCACTTTACAAGCTAAAGATGTATACTGATTCAATGTATAAAATAAATTAAAATTAAAAAAAAGAAAAAAGTACAGTGCATGCATGTATTTTATTATGAAAATTAAAGGATAAAAACTTCTTAGGGTACTATCTCTCTCTGTCTGTATCATTCATTAAATAAATTTTTCTTTTTGGGGAAAGATTTTTTGCTGTAGGGTGCTATATTATTTTCTTACCAGTGAGACAGAGACAGAAAGTGAGAAATCACCTCCCAGGGGGTTATGGCCATGCTGCAAGTTGGGCCATGGCTTCCTAATCCATTTTCCTCTTGGGATTTTGGGCATGCATGCACACGTGCCTGGTGTGAGTTTCAAGCTGCCGGGTCTGAGACTTGAACCATAGTCAACTACATGAGAGTCTAGTGATGTAACTACTGTGCCATCTACTGATCCCCATGAAAGAAATTTTTTAAAATGTTTAAAAAGTGTTTCACAAATTCTTACACTGAAAAAAGTATTAAAAATTCTATTTTAACAACTAATTTTAGCTATCACCTAAGATCAAACTAAAAATTATATCCAGTATTCCATGTTGATTGAAATATACTTTCTTTCTCCTATTGTATAAGCTTAATAAGCATTTGAAAAATAGTAATTAATGCTTCTTTATATCACAAACATATGATATGTACATAGTTGTAACTATCGACAACTAAAACTTTACTTTCGCTTTTGTTTCTTCTGCTTTAGGCATAAAATCTTTAGCAATTGTAAGACATACCCAAGAATAAAATACATTGCAGTAGTGTAAGAATTTTAAAAACAATAGATATCTGAAAATTACAAAGACAAATATTTCTCTATGATTCTACTTACATTATTCAAGATAAATTCGGGTATTTTTAGCCATCTTCTCATTAAAAATTACTCTGGAGCATAGATAAGAAATGAAAGGGGATATATAGTTTATGACTACTTTTCCTTTAGTTCTTTATAACATTGTAATATGGTAGGAAAATAAAGCAAATTTATTTTTGTATATCTCACCAGCAACCACAAAAGATGTTTCTTGCCTTTACCTTCCAAGATGAACTCAGATTTTTAATCTCTTGATCATAACTTTCAAAAACTATTCCTCTTCTTTTTGTTTTTGTCTTTTTGTTTGTGTTGTTTTTATTTTTTTCCTTTTTTATGTTGGCAATCATTGTTGATCAATGTCTAGATTCATCCATTCATTAGTGTATATAAATCATAACACGATCTATTTTATATTTCATTATCTGCAATTATCCTGTAAAACTACACCTCCTCTTCTTCTCTGTGGTTAACCAAAAGAATGGTAATTTTGTATAAAACAGTACGGTAACTTTGGTGTTATATATGTTTCTTCTTTCTCTACCCATAAGAGGAGATGATTTCTCACTTTCCTTCTCACTGTCTCTGTCTCTCTCTCTCTCCCAAGTGAACACACACATCCTATGTCAAAAACCTAATATAAAAAAAGTCTTCTTGGGAACCAGCAGTTAGCGTAATGGCTATGTCGCTGGACTCCCATGTAGTCGACCGCGGTTTGCGTCCCAGACCCGGTGGCTTAAAACTCACACCGGGCGCGTGTGCGTGCGTGCCCAAGATCCCAAGAGGAGAATGGAGGAGAAGGGATTGCGGCATGATCATCCCCTCGGGGGCGTGATTTCTTGCTTTCTGTCTCTATGTCTCTCTCTGTCTGTCTGGCGAGCACACACCCCCTATAGGGAAAACCTCTCCAAGAAAAAAAAAAAAGTCTTCTAAAGTTTCTCCTACTTTCACAGAAGTGGGTGGTGGTAAAAGGTTAAAGAGAGGAAATAAAGTAAGACAAATAGGGAAAAAGTATTTCTAGTTGATTACCAAGAAGAGAGGTTGAAGCTAATAGGAATAACAAACAATAAATGTTTTAAAATACACAGTATTCTAGATTTGATTTTGTATTTTTATAATATTTCAGTTATTATGACACAGTTAAATTGAAATTAAATAACTAAATATAAAATTTTAAAAGTAATTTTTCTTTGTATATGAAAATTGCTATAAAAAATAACAGTTGGTAGCAAAGAACACTCTTGAAGCCTAAATTTTATTAACATATCACTTTTCTATAAGAGGAACAAAGGTTCTCAGGAAAATGGCAGGAATTATTTATGTCAGGCTGAAAACAACTTTTTATCTTAGAAGGTAAAAAGGATATCAGATAGTGTTATGGTCATGTCAAATGACTCGGCATTAATTTAAGTGTCTCACTGGGTGAACAGAGAAAAACTTTACTTTTACAAAAGTAAAGTAATAAAAACCATTTAACATATGCTTAAAATGTAAGTTAATCATAATGCTAAAAAGTACTAATTGCTCTTCATTTGAAGATGCTGGTAAACTGACCCATTATATTGAGCAATAAATGTAAAAAGTCACATAATTGTCCTATTGTGTTCTACAATAATTGTTCTTTTGAGTAGCCACCTAGATGAGATTTTTCCATATGCTTTTGGGCTGTTCATATGTCTTCCTGAGAGTGCTGTCTGTTGAGCTCATTTGGCCATCTTCTAATTGGGCTAGTAATTTTCGGGGGACATAAGCCATTTGAATTCCCTGTATATTTTGGTTATCAGTCCCTTTTCTGAGGTATAGCTTGCAAATAGATTCTCCCATTCCAAGGGTTGTCAACTCACTCTAATTATTGTTTCATTTGCTGTACAGAAGCTTATAAACCTGATGTAATCCCACTTCTCTGATTTTGGGATTGTTGCCTGAGTTTTGGCGATCTTATTTACGAAGTCTTTGCCTAATCCAATGTCTCCAAGAGTTTCCCTAGTTTTCTCCACCAGTATTTTTATTTATTTATTTATTTATTTATTTTGTAGAGGTTTTCGCTATAGGGAGCGTGCGCTCGCCAGACACAGAGAGACATAGAGACAGAAAGCGAGAAATCACCCCCCAGGGGGGATGGTCACGCCGCAATCCCTTCTCCATTCTCCTCTCGGGATCTTGGGCACGTGCGCACATGCGCCTGGTGTGAGTTTTAAGCCACCGGGTCCGGGACAT
>NW_006160142.1:9003325-9011635 GCF_000334495.1 Tupaia belangeri chinensis
ACTACGTGGGAGTCCAGTGTCTTAGCCATTACGCTAACTCCTGGTTCCCTCCACCAGTATTTTTATACTTTGAAGTCTAAGGTTTAATCATTGATCCATTTGAGTTGGTTTTCATTAATGGTGAGAGATGGAGTCCAGTTTCATTTTTCTACAGGTGGATACTCAGTTTTTCCAGCATCATTTGCTAAAGAAGTTTTCTTTTTCCCACTGGATTGAATGTTGCGCCCATTGTCAAAAATCAGCACTCTAGATCATTTTATAGTTTTATCAACTGGACTAGGGAGAAATGTTCACATGTTGAAATATTCACTTTGTAAGCTAAATAACGTGTTTGATTGTATAAAAGAAAATGAAATAAAAGGATATATATATATATATATTTAAAACAGCACTCTATGGCTGAAACTAAAAGATTAGAGGATATAGAAGCATGGAAAACAGTTGCAGATACTAAAGACAGTGTGGGAGGTGTGTGAAGGTGGGGGAGAGTGGAAGAAGGGGAATCAAGGAGAAAAATAGAGAGGCAAGGCATTTAAGGCACACAGAAGTGGAGGATTATCTGTTTATGATAATGTGTAAGATATATTCAACTGAATTGGTGTGTAGTGTATACATGCTGGGAAAATTAATTTTACAATCTCTATAAAATGAATAAATGTATAAAATAAATTTTAAAAATGTATAAATTACATTTTAAATGTTTAAAATAAATTGTAAAAATAGTGATAAATATATATATGAAAAAGAAGATGAGGAGATTAATTTTTATATTTGGAAATAATGAAATAGTAAAACAGAAAAATGTTATCATTTTGTATACGTTAACAAATTAATAACTCTAGACATTAATCAACAATCATTGCTAAGGGCTAGCAGGTGGTGTGGTGATTAAGGCAGAATTCCCACATGGCTGACTGCGGTTTGAGTCCCAGACCTGGTGGCTTGCTTTCTGACTCTCCCTCTCTCTGTCTTTCTCTGGCAAAACTTGGGACCAGCAGTTGGTGTAATGGCTATGTCGCTGGACTCCCATGTAGTTGACCACAGTTCAAGTCCCAGACCCAGTGGCTTAAACTCACGCTGTGTGCGTGTGCATGTGTGCATGCCCAAGATGCTGAGAGTAGAATGGAGGAAAAGAGATTGCAGCGTGGCCATCTTCCCTGGGGGATGACTTCTCACTTTCTATCTCTCTGTCTCTCTCTGTCTTTCTTGAGAGTGCACGTGCCCTATAGCAAAAACCTCTCCAAAAATAAATAAATAAATAATAACCCTCATGTGAAAAAAAATAATAAATACTTCTTAAAAATAATTGCTAACATCAAGCAAAAAAACATGCCTCATTTAGGTAACCACAACACTATCTATGAAACAGTACTACTAAAAAATTACTAAATCAGAATTCCATATCAAACCTTCAATCTATCAGAAAATATACAGGACAGAAGAACATGTTAAAAAGCATGTTAAAGAACACATGAGGGATGTAATCAGCAAAATCCAAATTACAGGAAAATCTGTTGAATAAAGGGCCTTGATTCTTATTTAATATATAAATTGCAAGAACTATCTAGAGAGAGGGTCAGCCAGGTGACATGGTAGTTGCAGTGGCTAGATCATACATTGAACACATTGTAGTCAGCATGTCCTTCAAGCTACCAGATCCAGGAATTGAACTTCATGAAAGTAAAACTGCATCGCAGTTACCCATTTATACTCTGACATCAGGTGAGGTTCTCCCATTACTTCTCTTTGTGATGGATCATTAAGAATATTTTCAAATACCACAGTCTCATCATCATTCCCTCAAAATATCCAGTGAAAAATTTGAGTGAGGAATAAATGGATGACACAGAACTCACTGCACTTCCTTAAACTCAATTTGCAATTTTAGTAGAGCAAATAATCAGAATGTTTCTTATCGATGCCCAGACTGGATGGATTAAACAGAAATTGATTTTCTCACATTTCTGGAGGCAGTAAGTCCAACATCAAGGTGCCAGCAGGTTGCTTTCTGCTGATGTTTCTGTTTTTGGCTCTCAGATGGCCATCTTCTCACTGTGTCCTTACGTGACCTCTCTCTTTGCAAGTGCATCCCTGGTGTCTCTTACTCTTCTGATAGGAACAGAGACTGGATTATGGACTCACTATTATGATCCCACTTAGCCTTCATTAACTGTTTGAAGCCCCTATTTCCAAATGCGGTCACATTGGAGGTTAGGATTTCAACACAGACCTTTTAGACATACAATTCAGTCTATAAGTAGAAATATCTTTCTGAAAATTCAAGAGAATGACTGGGCAAAAGTTCATTTTTACACAAGAAAAGTGATTCTGAAGATCATCACTTTCGAAGGCCAAACTGCTGAAAGTTTTTTTTTTTCTCTCTCTTTTTCTTTTTTTTGGAGAGGTTTTTGCTATAGGGCACGTGTGCTCGCCAGAAAGACAGAAAGGCAGAGAGACAGAAAGCGAGAAATCACCCCCCGGGGGGGGGATGGCCATGCCACAATCCCTTCTCCTCCATTCTCCTCGGAATCTTGGGCATGCATGCACACGTGCCCGGCGAGAGTTTAAGCCACTGGGTCTGGGACGCGAACTGGGGTCGACTACATGGGAGGCCAGCGCCATAGCCATTGCGCTAACTGCTGGTCCCAAGTTTGTAACTGAAATATTATCCTGTAGCTAAGGGCCAATTCCTCTGGTATTAATTTCCAGCCAGTTCTAGGTATAACCTCTCAACTTGGTTACTGTTAGCCATCAGCTGTTCCCTTCCACTCCTGGGGGTTGCCCCCTGCCCCAACAATTGCTAGCACATGTTGTATTAAAATGTCACAGCTTTGTGGTCAAAAAGTTTGTTAGCATATTTATTATAATCTCTAACTTACGTATACTAGTTGTGAATATTTATGGGATAATCAATGCATAATGGGAAGTATTTGAAAAGATACACTGCTCATTACAAAGTTTTTAAAGTGTGAGTCCCAATTATTTTATTTCATGTATGTTTTGAATAAGTTAATCAATTATCTGTGCAGATACACAGATATCTATCTGTAAAGCAGAATAATAAAGGTACTTTCTTCTCAGAATGATTGTGAGTTATTTTTTAAAGAATTATTTTATTTATTAGTATTATTCTTCAATTTGAAGAGAGAGAGAGAGAGAGAGAGACAAAGAGGGAGAGTGAGAATGAGAAAGCTGTCAGGTCAGGACTCAGACTGTGGTCAGCTATGTGGGAGTCCAGTGCTCCATGGGCTGGACCATTAAGGACACCAAACCACCTGCTGGCCCTGATGAATTTTTTTTTAACCAACATTTTGGAAAAATTCTTTCAAATACTGAAATACTGATTGCTATTCAACTGAATGAGAGACTTTGGGCTCAGCCATAAATACCAAAAAAGAAAAAAAAAAAAAAAGAGTGTAAAGAGTATAGATAAAAGGCCACTGCTTTATTCATGCTACCTCTTTTAAGAGAATTATAAGAATACTTTTATTTATTTATTTTTTGAGAGAGATAGATTTTTGGTATAGAGTGCATGCACTCTCCAGAAAAACAGAAAGCAAGAAATCACCCTCCAGGGAGGATGGTAACACCACAATCCCTTCTCCACTAGTCTCCTCTTGGGTTTCTGGGCACACATGCACATGCACTCAGCGTGAGTTTCAAGCCACCAGGTCCAGGACTCAAATTGTGTCGACTGTCCAGGAACAATCATTTTGTCATCTGCTGGTCCCAGAAATACTTATTTCAAACAATTTTTTAATATATCCCAAGATCTATATTTAAGGTCTATGTTTAAGATATGCTTGCTTAATTTAACAAAAAAAAGAATCACAATTTTTATGAGGCAATAGATACTCATGGTACAAATTTCAAACTAAACAAAATTATGTATGGAAAGAAGGAGCTCTACAAGCTTCTTGATCCAAGTTTTATTCTTGAAGTAATTAGTTACCAAAGTCTTATATATGCTCATAGAAATATCTTACACATTGGGACCAGCAATTGGAATAATGGCTATGTTGCTGGACTCCCACGTAGTCGACTGCGGTTCGAGTCCCGGACCTAGTGGCTTAAACTCATGCCAGGGGCGTGTGTGTGCGTGCCCAAAATCCCGAGAGGAGAATGGAGTAGAAGGGATTGCGGCATGATCATCCCCTCTGGGGTGTGATTTCTTGCTTTCTGTCTCTATGTCTCTCTCTGTCTGTCTGGCAAGCACACGCACCCTATAGGGAAAACCTTTCAAAAAAAAAAAAAAAAGAAAAAGAAAAAAGAAATATCTTACACATTTGTAAACAATGCATAAGAGTGCTTGTTTCAGGGGGTATCATTAATTGTACTGACCCATCACTTTAGCACACAAACTAACCAATAGCATAGATTTGGCCTTTGTACCCTGGTCAGGAAACTTCCCCAGGATCCTTACACCAGTAGTGGGCTATATCAGGCCAGTATCTAGGCAGTCATTACTCACAGTCTGTGCTAGATATGTGGAGATCAAAGATGACAAGGAAAAGGAAAAACAACTAAATAATATGAGAGAAAAGAAAAGTGTGTCACCTATTTCAAGTCTTTTCCTGAACAAACCCTTTTTATTATAATAAAAATGTCATACTTAAGGTACATACAGCAACGCTATATAGATAACCTAGTTAGATTGGTAAGAACTGACTTTGGTAACTGAGTTTTGTTTACTTAAAGGAGATTTATCAGACGAACACACTAGTTCTTTGCATACCTTTACCCTCAGCTTCAAATTATTTTTTTCTAATAAACTCCTCTTCCCACTGTGTAGATTTTTAAAAAACTGATGTTTACAGCAATAATTATCCGCCCAGAGTCAGAAGGTAGAATTTAACTCAGACCTTATGATTATGATTCTAAAGCCAAAGGTTTTTTTTTAATTGACTAATAAGCCTTATTAATTCTAGTCCTTGAGTAAAGATTCAACTTATTCTTTTACCTAAAATTGCTATTTTGCATGTTTTACAAATTTTTATTTTTCTTTGTTCCATATACCCATCTTTTCCTCTTTGCCCTCTTCCCTAAATCTCTTAAGAATTGCCATTTTCTAGGATTTCAGGATGAGCCTCCTTGTCTGATCACATTTTTCACATTTTCTAACTTTAGGTATGTGGCAGTCAATGAGAATTTTGGACAGTTTTCTTCGGATTCAATTTAGATCATATACATGACTCATTCAGCCTCCTCCTTTCATGAACACCCTCAAAAGTAAGGCACTTCAGGTTTGATGTAATTCAAGCCTCATATAATGAACCGTTCACTTTCAAGTGTGTTCATTCAGGGCTACATTTTTTTCTATATCTCAAAGTCAAGAGAAGTAGTCTCATAAAAAAATTTCCCAGACTGCCACTGTTAATTCCATGTGAATACAGTGAGGAAATAATAGCGAGAAATACCCAAAGGAAGCACCAATTGCCCAGGCTTCGGCAAAACACTGTGCCATCACATATGTCTCCCCTTTTTTACGTTCAATAGTGTAATATTAAATATAGAGATCGAAAAACCTTACGAGTTCATACATGATCCCAGAGGTTTCTGCCTTTCAAATAACCTATTCTAACTGGTGTATCCTTAAGACAGTGCAAAAGAGAAAGTAGAGTAGTTGGATGATCTCCAGCTCTTCAGTAGCTAATGAGTGACCCTGGGCATTCATTTTCTGATCTTCAGATTTCACTTTCATAAAATAATCATAATGATATCTATTTCTTAGGACCTATTTAGAAAAGTAAGTGCTATATATGTTTTGTAAACTGTAAAACAGATAAAACAGGGGTAGTATTTACTAACTCTGACAAGTGTAGAGATTTTTGGCAAGAGAGCCTTGCCACAAAACCTTATTCCTTGTCAGCTGCACTTAGAAATCCATAAAAATATTTTAAGCTCTTGTCAAATCAGGACTATGAGTTATATTCATGTACTGGAGTAGAACAGTAAAACTTGAAGAAACAATGTCAGAAGGGAAATGGAGATGGAGGGCTATAAAGTGTTCATCTAAAGCAACAAAATAATTAGTGGCAAAACATTCTACCACCCAGGACTCAAGATTTTGAGATAAGACCTCTCTCTCATCATACATGTATACCATCTTTAAAACACTAATGCTGGGGGACCTGCAGTTGGCGTAATGGCTGTGTCACTGGATTCTCATATAGTTGACTGCTGTATGAGTCCCGGACCCGGTGGCTTCAACTCACGCCAGGCACGTGTGCATGTGTGCCCAAGATCCCAAGAGGAGAATGGAAGAGAAGAAGGGATTGCAGAGTGTCCATCCCCCCGGGAGGTGATTTCTCGCTTTTGGTCTCTCTGTCTCTGTCTGTCTTCTGGCAACACTAATACTGGAGTCCCAGGCAATCGACAGAGCAGCAGTGGAAAGAATTAGAAATAGAGAGCTTTGTTCAGCCTAACTCTATTCATAACATTTAAGTAACTCTCAAGACTAGATCTGGTGCTAACCAAATCAAGAACTTTTAGTTTTTAAACAGATGCCAAACACAATATCCCCAATGTCAAGCAAAATATCTGACATATAACAGATATTAAATGAATATATATTAAATAGGAAGAATGAATAAAGTTGAGACATGGGAGATGTGTCAAATCTAAATCCTGGCATTTTAGATGGCACATGTCTCTTTGGGAGCCCTCATCCAGTGAGCAAATGGTAGCATCTCAGAGAGCTCTCAGTACATAAAATCAGCAGTGCTTGTAACAGTTCTTCTGATAATAAAATGTCACGATGTTCCTGAAAATACTTGTAGAAAAGAGATACCTCAAGTCTGAGCACTGAGTTTTACTAGAGAATGCTAGAAGGATTCAATCTTAAATGCAAATAACTCAGGGAATATTTCTACTAAAATCCCAGGTCCCACAAAAATTCTTGTTTTACTTGAGTGTAGGTAATCTGTATTTTTTTTCAGAAATATATTCTAAATGAGTAAAATAATTACATCAAAGCAGAGAAAGAAATAGCTCTTTGTTTAAAGAAGAATGTCAATTAACCAACATAAAAAGCATTAAAAATAATGGAAGTTTACTATTAGGTAAATACCATAATAATAATTAGGGCAGGTTAGAATATATTGGGAAATTTCCTCTGGGTCAAAAATTATTCTAGAATAAAATGTTTAAAATACAAATATCTGTTTATGATATTCTCCCTCCCAAACTTCCAGAGTTGAGAAAGGATGTAAAATGTTGCCTCAAGAAAGTAGATCAGCTAAGACAGTCTTTACAAATTTAAGTAATATGAGAATTCTTTCAAAGGATAAATAATACCTGCAATTTTATGAATACAGTCATGTATTCTATTTCTGAAATGCTACTTAAAATTATTTGACACAAACTTTGAAAGCCAACCTTGAATCATTCATCTGCTAGTTATCCCTTTAGTTCACTGAACGGTCTGCAAATACAATTGGTCTCCATGAATCAGGGCACATTCGTTTTCAAACTGCCTAGCAGTGCCCTTGTAGCATCTGTCTCTCTCATTTTGAGTATCTACATTTAGTTTTGGAATATCTTTGGATGTAAAAAAGTTCCCTGAAGGAGAAATGCAAACAAAGCTATATTTATGTTCCCATGTCATATTGGTATTGAATATCATCTTATCAGTTCCCAAACACATTAGTATATATCTTCTACACATGCAGTTTCCAATATAAAATACATATTGAAATATTTAATAGCTGGAACCATAAATATCTCATAGAATCAGCTATGTAAATAAATTACATTTGTTTGCTATTTCCTACCAGGAGTTCCAAAAGAAGGCATGTTCAATAATAGTATATTCTTATCTCTGCTTTATATTCTTATCTCTCATTGTAACAAATTACCTCAAAATACACTCACTGGAGTAAGGTATTTATGTATAAATGCCTAGTGGCTCAGTGCCTAAAAGCATATCTCAACTACAGTTATGTCATGTTTACTTTAGAAAAAAATCTTGATATTTCCTGATGTTTTTATTCTTTTCTCATGTAAGGGTAATCTTTTATAAGTTATATTTCTGTAATGTTAAATATACATGGGCATAGCTCCACAAATATATGTATGCATAGATCATATATACTATTACTATGATATAAACACATATATGTATATTATACATACATACATATTAAGGCAAACCCATCATGCTAATAAAGTTCCTTTCTCTCTATCTTCTCCTTCTGGAAGTCCTATAATTCATATATTGATCTACTTAATGGGGCCCCATAATCTCTTAGGCTTTCATTGCTCTCTCAAATTATTTTTTATTCTTTGAGCGTGCTAGGCCAGCGGGTGTCG
>NW_006160142.1:9015506-9033397 GCF_000334495.1 Tupaia belangeri chinensis
ACAATTAAGGAACAAAGCAGTCACTTGGGAATTACTAGGAGAGGTAGAAAAAGCAGCATTGAAAAAAATCATAGAAGATCAGCAAGAATCCCTAAACAAATGGAAGTCAAAAGGTCGCAAATTTAAAGGAAAAGGAAATAAAGCTGCTCAGCCTGCGTCTGCTAAAGCAAAAGTACAGTTTCAGGGCAAGAAAACCAAATTCGATAGTGATGATGACTTTGATGAATATGAACCATCAACTCGACCAGTGAAAAGAGCAAGAGAAGAAACAGCCACGAAAGAACCTGCATCAAAACAACAGAAAACATAAAATGGAGTGGAGACCAGTAGTTTAGTGAACAAATTTTTTATTCATTTTAATTAGGTTTAAGCTGCCTTTTGTCTTTGAAGCCTTTTAAAAAGAAAACCGAATTAGGTCCACTTCAATGTCCACCTGTAAGAACAAATTTTTTTTGTTGTTTAACTTGTCTTTTTGTTTTGTTTTGTTACCCCTCATGAGAATTTTTTAAAAATGTATAGTTCTGTTTGTGTTATTCAGATGATTCAAATATCAACAGGAAGACTCTTCTGCTAAATTGCTTTTGTAATATGAGAATGTATTAGTACAAACTAATAAAATGTACACTATATAAAAGAAAAAAAAATTATTTTTTATTTTGTTCCTCTGATTTCACAATTTCAAATGACTAGTCTTTAACTTCACTGATTCTTTTTTCTGCTTGATCAAATGTGCTGTTTAAACATGTTATTGAAATTTTCAGTTAACTTACTCTATTCTTCATCTCCCAAATTTGTTTTCCTATATACTTTCTATCTTTTTTCTAATTACTCATTTTGTTTATGCATCATTTTCTTGAGCATATTTATAAACCTATTTAGGCAATTATTTTGAATTGTCAGACATTTCTCACACAATTATTAAATATCAGTTTCCAGACATTTATTTTATTTATTTTGTATCTGTCTTTTGGCTATGTTTCCTTGTTCTTCATGTTTCTAATAAATTTGTATTATGATCTCATAGTCTTACAGATTGCCTCCATAAGGGAAAAACCCTTACTAATAACTCCAGCTAGACAATCTGGGGACCACTGACATCTTCTGTGGAGGGTAACACAATTCCTCAGGGCCTGAGCAGTTTTCAATTAAAGAGCTGGTTACTTTTCAGGATTTCCTAATCTCTTCGTCTCTCTTCTATATGTCTGTGGCACTACATGGTACACAGTTCTGCAAGCAGCACCACTTTTTCTTGTTCTCAGTGGCCACCAGGCATCAAAGTATGTCAGCTCCCCATTGATGCCTTAAATCAACCAAGAGAGGTACTAATCCCTTAATCCCTTGGGCAATGTTCTGAAAGCCAGAACGTCTTTTTGAACATTACACCTTTCTACCTTCCTCCTAAGGAAAAAGCCTCAAGTTGTGCTCTCTCAGTCACACAGCTGTGCCAGCTGGAATCGCCATCCCCAACTCCTTTTTGTTCTCGGTAATGCCCAAGCATCCAAACCATGCTGGTTCTTTCCATGCCCAGATTGAGGTAAAATAGAAACCAGTAACTCCCAGAAAGCAAAAACTCTGAATGTATATAACAGTCTTTGCTGTCCCTGCCACCCCAAGAGGGAGTCACAAGCTGAATTGTTTGCTCTTGACACTCTCGCGCTGGTTTGGGTGGCAGGCTGGTTTGGGTAAAGTGAAATTGCTCTTCTTTACTCATTCACTGTAGCTGTTCTCAGCCCTGTGCTTGTCTGGGGTGTTATCAACCTCTTAAGTGGAGTCAATAATTCTCATAAAGGCATTTTGCTCCATGTATCATTGTTAAATCCATGTTGTTAGAGTTTAACAAGAGCTGGGACTTTCTGTTCTGGCTTTTTGTGGATGTCACTCCAGGACCAGATTTCTTGAATCTTCTTAATTTCTAGATCCCCTATTTATCATTTAATTTGTCCTTCTTTGTATATGAAAGTATTTTTAATCTTTGCCCAATGGTCCTTGAAGTACATTTTAAAACTTGAAAAAAATAATATTTCTTGAACTCCTTAGAGTGTGTTCAGTGATTTCAAAATTTTGTATTATAATTCTAGAAATTATTTTTAAGCCATGTAACTACCAAGTACATTCCTATGTATTTACTCAGCAAGTAATTAATGAAAAACTGCATGTGTCTTAAATGAGCAAGTATTTAAACGCAAAACTGGCCATGTAGGAATGTAGGATCCAACTTCCTTTTACTTATTTACAGTTAGATTTGTATTACTAAAACATCTTCACTTTCAATGTTCTATTTTTTTAAGTTATTTGTTTATTTCTTCCTCGAGCAAGAGAGATGTAGAGAATGATTTAAAAAAAAAAACAAAAACAAAAAAACAAACAAAAAAAAACCCAGCACCCTCAACTGATTACTATTGGGTTGTCAGAAAAGTCATGATATATTTTTCCTATGATTTTCTAAACAAAAATGCATCATAGCTTCTCTGACAACCGAATAGTGCCATGATCCATCTCCATCTTTCACCCAGTCCTGGATCATGGCCAAGTGTGTGCTACCAGCTCACTGCAGTTTTCTAGACTTGAACTGCGAATCTTCTCATGTGTGACTGCCCACAAAGTGTCACCTTTTCCTGCCGCACCACTAACAGGCTTTCTTAATACCCAATTTTTGTGAATAATGTCACAACTCCGAGTCAAAGAGAGTGTTCTTCATCAAAAATATTGTTCCTTCTGCCATCAAGAATATTTATCATGCAGCTTCACTTCAATTGTCTTCAAGATTTTTTTCTAATCCACTGACCACCATCTGTATGTTTTAATGTGCATGCATAGGCAAGGCACAATGTAAGGACTGCCTTTGATAAAAGGAGATTGCAAAATGCAAACTGCAAACTGACTCAAAGAATGTCTATTTCTTATAATGCTTTCTACAATAAGACATAATATAATATAAATGGTCTAAATGCAGTGTTATAAATACTCTAGTGACTCCTATATATTTCTGTTTTTAAAAGTTGCACAATGTGTTTTCCTTCCCAAAGATGTTTTCCGCAGGTTTATAAAATTTAATCTGCTCAAGAGTTAGTCAATGAGAATATTCTAAGTAGAAAACTACTAAGTTCTGGAAGTGGCCAAAGATGATTAATAGGTAGATAGAGGGGCCAGAAAGTAGTGTACAGTGCTTACGTCGCCTCCCACATGGCTGAACACAGTTCAACTCTTGAACCTGATAGGTAAAAATCACGGTGTGTGTGTGTGTGTGTGTGTGTGTGTGTGTGTATGCGTGCGCGTTTAAGATCCCAGGAGAAGAATGAATGAGACGGGATTGTGGTGTGGCTATCTCTCTCATTGTCTTTGTCTCTCTCTCTCTGGCGAGCACATCCACCCTACAGCAAAAACCTGTATATTTGCACACATGTGTGTATATAAAAGCATAAAGATGTAGATATAATCTCTCTATATAAGAGATTTAATTTTTTCTTTCCTTGAAAAAAGAATGAAAAGTGAAGAATATTACACTATGAAGATAGGGAATCATTTATAGTTGAACTGAATATTTAATTTTATGATTACGTAGCTCAGTCATACTGAAGTGTTCTTATGGAAATTTTCAAGGACCAGAGTAGGAAAAGGATGAATTAATGAAAGAAACATTTTGCTTGAAATTAGCAAAATGGAAAAATAATTTTGGAAAATGGTTAAACAGAATAAGAAACGCAACAGAAGAGTGTGTGTGTGTGTGTGTGAGAGAAAGAGAGAGAGAGAGAGAGAGAGAGCATGTTTGTGTATTTTATTTTTGGTTTCTCCTTTCTTAATCTGAAGTCACATGGACTTATAAAATGGTAATGGAGGGACCAGCTGGTGGCATGTGGGTTAAGGTGCTGGACTCCCACATGGCCAACCACAGTTTGAGTCCCAAGCCTAATAGCTTGCCTTCTCACTTTATCTTTCTATCTTCCTGTCTCTGTCTGGTCAAATTACATAAATAAATAATAATAGCAAATACAATTAAATAAATAAATAAATGGTGGTCGAACACAAGATGCTGAGATATTATTGTTCTTGCATAGCAATGTGACTTTAAAAAAAAAACGATCAAATTTTTAGTTAAATGATTGTAAAAACTATTATTGACACATTTGGATAAAATTTTGTTCTTTTATTTCAACATTCATTCTGTTTCAGTTTTACATTTACCTTCAGCCAAATGTTGTTTCTAACTCTGAGTTCCTGGTATTTGATGAACTTGTATATTCAGTGGCTCTCAAAAAATAAAATAAAGCTTTTTATAAGAAATAAAGTTGTGAGAAAGGGACAAATATGCTCTGGTACCCTGAGGTTGGGATTTTAAATTGATTCTACCTTCTCTGGAGAGCAGTTTATAAAAAAATCACTGGTAGTAATACTAAAACAAAAAAAATTAGTGTGAATATGCAAACAAGTTATGCAGAAAATGACTCCTCTAGGAATTTGTCAAACCATAGTATCAACTGATGAAGACTTCTTTTTTTTTTTTTTCGCTATAAGAAAGCTTTAAAAGCTGCATTATGTGGTCAGTCTTTATAGTACAAGAGAATAAAGCAACTCTATTAAATATCCAGTAAAAAATACTATGAAGTTTTAAGTATGGAAGAATTTTCATTGCATTAAATTTCCCAATGTATTGTTAGCTGAAAAAAACATATTAGAAAATAATATGCTCATGAGAAATCCATTTTTTATAGTTCTATAACACACCTATTATTTTGGTATAATTATTAACAACACATCTCACTCTCAAAGTGTTTTATATTACATAAATATTATATAACCATAGCTTGTAAGAAAGTTTTAGTTCTACTAACCAATGAAGATAAAATTAATGTATTTTGTTAATTAAATTTAGGTTGTAATTTATACAGTACCACTAATGATGT
This sequence comes from Tupaia belangeri chinensis, assembly GCF_000334495.1. NCBI lineage: Eukaryota > Metazoa > Chordata > Mammalia > Scandentia > Tupaiidae > Tupaia > Tupaia belangeri. Next base: position 9,020,408 of record NW_006160142.1, read on the forward strand.
GTATTTTACACTGAGAAACTTTGTCACTAAAAGACAATTTCTCTGCAGGTTTTATTACTACTGTATTTTTGTAGTAATAAGGTCCCTAACATATCATTTTTCCCATATTAAAATTTCTGTTACAGTCTGTTCTCTATTTGTTAAATACACACACACACACACACACACACACACACAGAGTGATGTGTGTACATAACTGCCAACACTACTACCAAAGATATATCATCACATAGCTGAACTACCTTCAGAATTTTTCATATACTAGGAAAAATAAAATTTTTCAGTTCTGTGGTATGGGTAAAGGATTTTCAATGATAAATAAAATCTATTGAGGAAGAATTTTTAAAATAAGAAGAAAACAAACATTTTATTTCACTTCAGCCAAGACTATGGAAATATGTGGTAGTTTATAAACTCACAGCAATTTTTCTAATGGCATGTTTTTACCTCATGAAGCCTGCAGCTCTACATGAATAAAAGAATTCATCAGAGTAGACTAAATGACATGATCGTTACAGGCAATAGTACAAAAATCACATTTGAAGTTAAAATGGCAGCTAGGGAAAATTATCCAACTGAGTAAAATGATGGCATCCCAAGTTCACTAATTTTAGGCCACACTTAGACAGGTAAGATCTTCTGTCTAGACGTTTCTGGAAGATGATTTTGATACAAACAGATTATTTTTTGTAACCTGATTAACTTTAAAAGAGTTCTTTTAGTCTCTATGTTAGCTGAACAGAAGAAATAAATGTAATAACTCAAAAATCTTTGAACATGTCATAGTTTAGTTATTTATCAATCATTTCCAATTTCAATATTTTATCGGAATAGAAACACTCTGGAAAAGTACTCAAGTTTCTAGTAAGGCATCTGTTCAGGCCCAGAACATTAATGAAAACCTTTCCATGAGTGTTTAGGGAAACAATATGTAATATGTACTCTAGGCTATTTGAAGTTTGAAGTCTTTTTAGGGAGTGGAAAAAAAAAATCATTCGAGGTATGAATCTCTTCCTATTTATTAACACAAACAGTCAAAAAGTTAAACTGAAGAACATTATTTCTTGGAGTCAACAGGTGGCAAAATGCTGAATTCCCACTTGGCCAACCATGGTTCGAGTCCTAGACTTGTAGGCTTGAAACTCACATGGGCATGTGTGCACGTGTGTCCGTGTGCCCCAAATGCCAAGAGGAGAATGGAGGAGAAGGGATTGTGGAGTGGCCATCCCCCGGAAGGCGATTTCTCACTTTCTCTCTCTCTCTTTCGCCAATGAGCACACATACCCTATAGCAAAAATCTCTTTATAAAAACACTATTTTTAGTTTTATAATGCAAAATAACTTTTAACTATACTTCTCCTCATTGAATAAACTGGTAGATCATAAGGTCAATAATGTAGACTCCAGTGAGAATAGAGAGAAGCATTTAAAAAATTAGTTTTATTTTAAAACATTAACTTTAGATCTAAATTAAACCAATATTTATATTTTAGTAATCTTTTTTCTAATATAGTAATATAACAAACAGATGCTTAACTTCTATACTAAAGTTAAATATGATAAAATATGCCTAGTATAATGATGATCTTTGTAGAATAAAAAACTCACTTAAAATGATTTGTGAACCTATTAGGGAATTTAAAAAATTAGGTGAAATCATACTTACCAATGAGAACTTTTTAAAAAAAATTTATTTTTTAAATTTACATATGATCACTATGTTTAATATAGAATCTTTGGAAAACCATAATAGGAGAATCACAAGTTTTGGAGAGAGGTCATGTCCTCTTATGATAAACTACGGGGCCCTGGTAGAGACTTAGGCTATTCACGAAGAACAAGTGATTATATGTCCCACACTGCCCACTATGACCTGAACATTACATGATCCTTCAGTGCAGTCACAACAGGACTCGTATGCCCTCCTGGTTCAGACAAAGCTTTTCATCTGTTTGGAGGACAAATGTGGATGGATGTTAAAAAGCACAACAGGTAGCTTATGGTTAATTATCTTTTATTTGTGCCTACAAATTCAGGCTTCATCCTGCTTTGTGCCCCAGAATGTTGATTTTATAGGTTACATAAATTGGGTTATCTTGTCCCCTAACTTGTGGTTAGTTTTGGCCAGAGGGAAGTCAGAGGACAGAGGGAACAATGTAGAATCACTGGAGGGACAAGCCTGGATATTTATACTCCTTGCTCCACTGCTGCAGCCCCAGCTCCTGTTAGATAGTTCTTTCCTACAGTTATTGGTGTCACAAGTTGCTGGTTACTACCAAATCCCCTTGAATCTGTGGGAATAGGAAAGGTAATGGCACCCAACCAACTCAATGTTCTCTTTTAACTCTGCCCACACACATTAAAAAATGTTGTTTCATTAAAATGTCCTCAATTACCCCATCTGTGTGTGTCATCTGTTTCCTTACAGATATCCAACTGACTTTGTAATATAGGTTACCAATAATCTCTAACTGGGTATTTGCTCATTCATGTTTCTCCTGGCATTAGATATACTTGTGTTAAATGTTTTTAACACAGTAGCATCAAGTATATTTTTCCCTGTAATTTCAATCTTTATTTTAATGCTTAGAAAAGCTATTTCATTCCAACATTATTTAAATATTTATCTATATTTCCTCTAGTATTGTTATGGTTTTATTTTATAATAAATATTTAATTCATTTGAAAAATATATGTGGGAAAATACTTTAAGGTAGAATTCTTATTTTCATTCTTTTTTCTTTCAAATGGATTTAGTTACTTATCAAATAATTTAGTAATTCTCTCCTGATATGAAATATTCCTTTATCATTTATTAAGTTATTTTATTTTTGGATGTTTTCTTCCTCTTTTTATAAGGTTATTAGAAGAATCAGGTACCACAACAGTTTGTGAAATAGGAAAGAAATAAAAATTATTATTATTTGAGATTGTTTAACTCATTAAATAGACTGACAGTGGCTTTCTAAAATGTTACATAACACATTTCCACTTTAGGGGAAAGAAATATGTTAATTATTTATATAAAATTATTTTCTATTTACTTAAGATTTTTGTTCAAATTTCATTTACGTTAGCCACTTGGGTGGCCATCTGTGTACTTTATTTGTATCTCTGGAATAATAAAATATTCTCCAATGACCTGAAAAAATAAATGTTAGCCCACATTCACTAACACAGATTAGCTTCATTCAAAATAAGACTTCAAGTAGAATATAATGTCAAAAAAAATTATCAAGCATAATAAGAGGTGAAATGGACAGTGGAAGATATTTACAGCCTAAACAGTTGCTCTAACATATGTCCCTCAGCAAGACCTCACTCTCTATAAGGGAAAGGAGATAATACCTGAACTTTCCCAGCAAAATTTCTCCATGAAAAGAAAGACATGTGAAATAATGAGACCTGGAAACAGATCTAAACCATGGTTGAATAAATTATGAAAATGATTATGATTATAAACCGAAAATATGTGAGAAACAAAATATGTATAAAGAAAATTTACCTGGGATAATATTATATATCAAAGATGCATAATTTATAACTTTGTTACTCCAGTGACAAATGGTTGCTTTTGTTTTCTGGTTCAAAACGAAGCATTTGGAGATTGTTTGGCCAATTTTTCACTGTCTAAATGTAAGTTGTATAGAAGTATAGAGGGGAGCATAACATCTTTACTTACCAGCCTAAAACTCTTATTTGGTTAACTTGTTCTAAAATTTTTTTAAGTTATACCTATATGATAATATTTTTAATTCAAGTTCAGTTTACTACAGAACCTACATATAAACACTTTTATTTTTGTCTGATGCTTATAATGAGTTATTTCTTTCAAACAGTAGGTGGCTTTGGTTATCTAGTAGTCCTTAACAAGTCACCAACTTGTTAGCCAACATAGTAACAATCAGGGAGGAAACCATTAGGCAAATAAAACCTTTTGATCAACAGGATAAACATAGCTAAAATTTTGGTTACTGTGACTATAGTTGTCTAAGGCTTATGTTACTCTTTCAATCTCTAAGATTTCTCCATTTTAAAATTAACTAAGTATTATGAAATGACATTTCAATGAGCATTTTATCTTACTTAGCTTTAATAATTAAAAAAGAAAAGGTGAAAAAAGGCAGACTTAAATCCCATTATGAAGCAGATGTCATGCACATGTTTAACAAGGTTGTACAGGATTTCCAAGGATATAAATGTAAGCTGTCCTCTGAACTATACCTGGGGATGAGATTTAATATTCAGAATAAAATCACTGGAAAAACAAAGGATTTTTTGTTTTATTGTAGTTCAAGTTATTAATTGGTTTTTCAATATTAAGTAGACATTTTAATTTAGATTACTTGTTAATACAAAATACTTTCCATCATGTTCAAGTCTTCACATTAAGTTGTTAAGTCACAACTCCAGGGCCCCTGATTGAGAGCGAATGGGGAGTTACCTCTTTTCTATTTGTCAAGTCATCTACCAGCAGCATGAAGCTGTCCAGAGTACATGAGGAGATGAGAGGGAGAAAGCCGCTCTGAATGGGGCAGGATCATGCCACATTCCCTTCTCCAGTTGTCATCCTGCCAGGATTTGGGACATGCATGCCCACATATCCAACGTGTTTTTCTAGCCACTGGGTCCAGATTCTAACCAAGCAATCCACCTTCTGGTATACAGCTTCTTTGGCCACTCAGCCATGGGACCAGACCTATATTGCCTACATTATGTCTCTGCTTAAATCTCCATTCATGGAGAAACTGCCCAGAGTACCTGAAAATGATGCTGTATGGGTTAGCAGACTCCCTGGTTAGAAGCATAAGGTTACAGGAATTTCATTCAAAGAAAGGAAAAATAACATGATGTACTAAAAAAGACTCCTAGGGTGTTGGAATTAAAAAAAGAAGAAGAAAAAAAGAACAAAATAAGCAAACAAAACTCAGATGTAGTCTGTATACCAACCGATTACTGTGACTGACAGTGATACAACCTCTCTGAACCTCAGTCTCCTGACATGTAACATGGCAATATCAATTCCTATCTTTCAGAGGTGTTTGGAGGAATTGAGTTAATATGCTAGAAGCAGGAAGCACAGTACCTAACAGAGGAGAAATTATTTAAATAACATCCATAATACATTTTTACGAGAATTGTTGTCACAGTGTTTTAATCTTTGGTTCTGTATTTGTCTTTTGTAGATATGGAGCTCTGCCATTCTATTCCAGTAGTATAATTATATAACTCACTGCTTACAGTCATAGGAGAATTAGTAAAGGAAAGAAGGATGTTATAATCCAGTTTAAAAAAAAAAACAATCTTGACAAAAATATTCCTCACTATATGTGTAGGAACTGGACAGCTTGGATTCTCAAAAATTAGTTTTCCAATTTTCTAGATCTCATAATACAGCTTTTTTGACATGGAAGTCATTGTCTTAAACTCACACCCTGAGAGAACTTTTATGTAGGAACTGTCACCCCATAGCAGGACCCAGTTAGACTCTGGCTCAATCACAACTCTTCTTATAAAATATTTTTGCCATGAGGGCATGTGCACTCACCAGAGAAAGACAGTGAGAGGGAAAGTGAGAAATCACCCCCCCACACACACACACACACAAGAGGGACAGCCACAATCACTTCTCCTCCGTTCTCCTTCTTGGATCCCAGACACACATTCACTCGTAAGTGCCCAGTGTGATTGTCAAGGTGCCTGGTCGGGGACTCAAACCACAGTCATCCATGTGGGTGTCCAGTACCCCAACCACCATGCCGCCCAGCAGCCCCTCAATCTCAACTCTTGATCAGCCACACATCTACAAAAGGAAAGCATTCATCAGAACTAATAAGACTCATGGTTAAAAACAAAGATGATGCTAAAATAGGCAGCAGTATAGAGATGTATGCTTCTACTACATAGAAAATAAAAGCAAAAAGCCAAATGTATGTTCAGAACATAAATCAAACTGAATCATTACCTCTTTCAATGGTATACCTCTAATTATTCCTGTTGGCTTCAAATTTTAAATAATTGATTAGAACTCTGCCAGGCTAGGAAATGACATGCCTATCTGTTTCTTAGTAAACAAGAGGTGATTTAAATGTTCCTCAGGCAAACTACAAATATGTTTCATAGAGACTATAATTGTAATAGCTGTGCAATGCAACAACAACAAAAATCCAAAGTCCTTAGCAAGGCTGTAAAGCTCTGCCTTATCTCCCTGAGCACATCCGCTGTGACTGTTTCACTTGATGATTGTGCTCTAGTCAAGCCAATTTTTGAGTACTCAAAAAAAAAAAAAAAACAATAAAATGCAGCCTTAGGACCTTTGTACAAACTGATTCACTAATGTTATTCCCTCTTACATGTTGTCTATATACATATATACTTTAATTTGCTAGAGGGTTGCATTCTTGTCAGAGAAAAAGAGACAGAGAGAGAGAAGGAGAAAGCATCTCTAAATGAGACATGGTCATGCCACAATTTTTTCTCTTCCATTTCTCCATCTTGGTAGGATTTGAGGCATGCACTTCCACACACTCAGCATGGTTTTCAAGCCAGTGGGCCCAGATTCTAACCAAGTAGTCTACCATCTGGCATCCAGCTCCTTTAGCTAGTAGGTCAGGGGGCCAGACCTATATAGCCTACACTATGTCTATACTTAAATCTCAACTCATGCAGAAGGCTTCCCCACCTATCCACAGAGTTCGTTTTCTCAACCACGTGTGTTTATGACATTCATTGCAAATTGAAATCCATTTATATATTTATATTTTTCTTCTTTTTTTTTTTGAGAGATTTTGCTATAGGACGCATGTGCTCACCAGACAGAGAGAGACAGAGAGACAGAAAGCGAGAAATCACCCCCCAGGGGTAATGGCCATGCCACAATCCCTTCTCCTCCATTCTCTTCTCGGGATCTTGGGCATGCACGCACACGCACCTGGGGTGAGTTTAAGCCACTGGGTCCGGGACGCAAACCGTGGTCGACTACATGGGGGTCCAGCAACATAGCCATTACGCTAACTGCTGGTCCCATTTATTTATTTTTATGTTGTGCTTTTTCACTACTCTTCCCACTAGAATACAAAGCATATTTGTTACCTTCATTTTTCCAGTGCCAAGTAAATAGGAGGTTCCCACAAATGTTTGTTAAATAAATAGAATAAGTAAAATAGAAGATGCAAAACTGTAGGAGTTTGATTATTTCAAAATTAATACAAATGAAGGTCCATATTACAAATAAATACAGTATTTATATAGAAGACATAAAAATAGATAAAAAATGAGGCATGATCTCATAAAAGGAACTAAAGAAATAAAATACCATATAAACAATTATGTATACATATGACTTATTACATCACTGTTTAAAGTAATAAAAAATAAAAATTTGCCTACATGGCTAAAACAGTCTGTAAATAATTTTATGCAAAGAATCACGCCTTATCATTAAGAACAGATGCGGATTTGGACTTAATAGAAAAGAGAGTTCCTCACAATATGTCTTTAACTGAAAATCTAGAGTATGACTATACTGCCTAATATCCTTGTTGGGAGTCCAACACCTTAATCACCACACCACCTGCCAGCCCCGCTACCATATTTTTATGTGCAATTCAGTCTCTTTAAATATGTGTCTTTCTCTGACAGAAACTTTACCAAGTACACTGAGGCATAATGTTTACCCTCAAGGATAGTAATTATAGTCACATTGAAAATAAAGATAAATTAGGGAATAATTACACATATTTTGATACATGCCATAAATCAAAGAAATGTGGCACAGAGGCAGCAGAGAGGAGAGAGTCTACTCTGGAGAAAAGTTCTCAGTGTCTCAGATAACCTCTCCCTTCCCCTAACGACTCCCTTCTCCTACACTGGTGAATAGTTATCAAGTGGAATACTGTAGCTTTTGTGTCTCTGACAGGGAAAAAAAGAGGTCTCCTGATAACTGGGTGAAACATTTTGAACCTTTATGAGACTTATCTTGCTAGCTCTCCCAGTAGACCCACGCAGCTGGTATAACTCAGATTTTTCCACTGGTTTACAATATCCCTTATTTGCCACCATGGCACCTCAACTATGAATTCCTCTGAGTTCCCAGCATGGTTCCCATTGGCTCTAACTCAGACTTTTCCACTGGTTTATAATATCCCTTATTTGCCACCATGGCACCACAACTATGAATTCCTGAGTTCCCAGCATGGTTCCCATTGGCTCTGCTTGAGTGAATATTTGTGTCACCTTCAACTCAGAGCCATCCTGCCCTTTAATACCCACCCCCAGGAGTTCCCTGTTAATATATTAATTACTTCTGGATCATAGTTATATAAAAACCAAGAGTAGCTGAGGACATTAAGCCTCATAGCTTCTTCTATGAAAGCATGTAGACTAACATACTTGACTTAATCTTCTGGTTAATTAGCACACAATTAAGGTTGCCACATAAAATACAGGATGTCAAGTCAAATTTTAATTTCTTCAACATTTTTTTTAAATTGACCGAAGTTGTATGTATTGGTAGGCACTGACATCCAACCTTTAATCCTGAGTAGAAAGCAGGTCATGCTTTTCAAATTATGCAACTTAAAAATCTCAACAGACATAAGTTAGAAGCTTTGATGCTTAAGATACAGGATCAAGAGTGTGCTGCACTGTCGCAAGTGGTAGAATGCCTGTGTGTACTCCTGATCCTAGATGGCTGCACGGCCGGGGGAAGGATCACAACATGGTGAAACCCTGTCGACTCTCTCTCTTTCTAAGAAATAAAGTAAATTTTAAAAAAGATACTAGATTCTTAAGCACTTTCCCATAATGAAGTAGGCAATAGGAGGTCCACATCTCTTTTACTTTTCTCCCAATAAAAGGTATGATAATCACTCCCTGCAATTTGAATTTCATATAAATGATGAGTAATTTTTATATTATAAATATGCCCAAATATTACAGGGACATAGTATATTAAATAATCACATTATATATCTGAAATTCAAACTCAGTTTTCTGAGTTTTTAAGTGTTAAATATGGCAAACTATAACAAACTTGTTAGCCTTATCAAGAAAACAGAGTCTAGAGAACGTAACAAGGAACCTTTTGCCTTGCTCTCATTTATACACCTAGACCCCTGAAAAAATAAGAATTTTCACCTGTTTCCAACCACCATTTTCATCAGAATACAGTGTCTGGAGCCAGTAATGATATATGTTCACCCTTGTTACTAATATAAATGTTATAGCAGAGTTTTTCAGTGTAAACAAGCTGGTGATCCCAAAAGCATAAAGAGCAAAGAGTTCTTTGAAGGAAAGAAGTATTTTAAATTAGAGCTAATCATGCTTCATTTCTTTTTTATTATTATAATAGTTCCTTATGTATCTTTATTCAAATAGAAAGGGCACAAGTCCCTTCAAGTCACTCAACAGTTTAATATCAAGATATTATTTAATCTCCTAAAATCCAACTGTAACTACAGGATATGTTATAACCATAAACCCTGTAAGCCATATCACTTGTAGAAAATGGAATTTGCTCAAAACACTAGAAATGAGCTCACTAACCTTGCAGTAATCAATGAACTATTCCATAAGTGGACCTACCAGCACCACCTAAACACTCCACAGGCAATATAGCTTCAATTGTTAGTCAGAAGCATTTAAACTTTTGATCTAGTTTTGTCCCAAGAATAAATAGTACTTGAAATCATACACATTTCTTATCCACAGCACACAAACTCTACTCTTTCACAAGGTTTAGTTCTAAAATGGGAAACAGGAAAAAAAAATGGGGGGTGGAGGGAGATTTTTGGGTTTTGTCATAGGGCACATGCACTCCCCAGAGACAGACAGAATGAGAAAAAGTGAAAAATCACATCCACATGGGGAGATGGTCATGCCACAATTCCTTCTCCTCCATTCTCCTCTCAGGATTTGGACATGCACACACAAATACCTGGAGTGATTTTCAAGCTGCCAGGTCTGGGACTGGAACTGTGGTCAGCCGTATAGGAATCCAGCACCTTAAGTACTGCACTACCTGCTGGACCCAAAAAGGATATTTCTTTTTTATTATTATTAAAGAGAGAGATTTTTGCTATGGGTTCATATGCTTGCCAGAGAGACAGAAAGTGAGATACCACACCACAATCCCATCTCCTTCACTCTCCTCTTGGGATCTTGGGCAAGCATGCACATAGGGCTGGAATGAGTTTTAAGTCACTGGGTCGAGGACTCGAACTGTGGTTGACCCTCTTGGAGTCCAGCAACATAACCATTACACTACCTTCTGGTCTCAAGATATTTCTTAAGGGTAAGTAAAGCATAGTGATTTCATCTCCTGCTTCTCTTTCCTTCCATCTTATAATTCTGGGAAACAGAAATTGGCTTTCCTCCCAAACTGGCATTGCATTAGATATTACATGCAACCTAGAATTGATTTAAAGTATTAAAAAAGATATGCGTTGGTTATACTATGCCATGTTGTATAAGGGACTTGAAAAATTCATCGTTATTGGTATCTGCACAAAGGGACTGGTTCTATCCATGCCTTGGGGACAATGACTTACAGTATATATTTTTTCAATATTACTATATTTTCTATGCATTTCTTCCATAATAAATAGATGTTTGACTTTATATTGGGTCATCAGAAATGTCATGATATATTTTCATAGAAAAACATGGCATGACTTTTCTGATGACCCAATAAATCCTAATTTTCTCCAAAAGTAATGGATGTCTTAGGCAAAAAAGAACCAAGTTTACAAGTCCACAAAGGCAAATAAGAGAATCACATTAATAATTTAAAAAGGTTACCCCTATTGCATCATCAAGGAATAGAGAAATATACTTATTTTTAAAGGTTAAAGAGACGATGCACTTTTTAATTGGTAGTAGTGTATCTGTGGATTGCCAGCTTAATCTGCTCCTTCAATGCTCTGAGGACGTATTAAAAATGCATTTGCAAATGCCTTTCAGGACTTCACCACTTTATAAGTAGAGCAACTTCCATATTCAATAATATAAACAATATTAAAAACAAATTTATCATATCTTATTTATCCCTATTAAAGTTATCTTGGAAACCTGTAGCCTTATTCTGGTGAATCATTTACCGAAAAGAAAGTTAAACACACAGAGAGGAGAAAAACAAGTGGGAGTTTAGTAGTGTTTCACTGAATAGCTGTACCAACCATGAAACCTTTCTCGATATATTCAAATGAGAACCTCATTAACAAGGCAAATAATTCTGGGAGGATAAGTGCATCTTAAAACAATTTCAGGAAACAATACACAATGAAACTGCCATATGTGTTTCCTGTCTATGAGTGATACACCATACATAATGAGGTAGTGGCTACAAACATTTCACAGACTTTATTTTTACCATGGAAGTCTTCCAGTCATTCTAAGAGATGTTAAAATTAGTTTGGAATAACACTCACTTCTCTTAAAAGTTTTAGTTGTTGGCTTTGAGAATGATATTTTCTCACTGCTAAGCACTGAGGCATATACCATCAGTTATAATGAATTACTATCACATCTGCTGTCTCTTTTTAAGTTCAAGAAAAAAAATGAGTGACAGGTTTTAATTGGTGAATCAGGTGAGCAGATTTAACTCAACTATTTAAAAGCTGTCCCTAGATGACTTTTGACTACAAGTAAGAGTGTACCTTTGCAAATGCTGAATCTCCATCCATTCTGCAAATGGCTATGAGTATTTGCTTATTATTGTGTGCTTATTAGGAGCCAGTAATGTTTACAGAGGCAAAGAAGAAGGAGTGGACAAAGTAATCATTCTCAGTTCTCAGTGTTCACAACCCACTGCACAGGGGTTTTTAGGAAGACTCTGGGAAAATTAAAGAAGGGAAAAAATATGAGAGGGTGTCAGACTGGGGGCTCTGGGTACAATTTTAAATGAGATAAAACGGGAGGAGGTGGAGCCAACAGGTGGTATGATTAGGCATTGGATTCCCACATGACCAGCTGCTATCTGAGTCCTGGACTTAGCAGCTTGAAAATCACACAGGGCGTGCATTTGTCTGTGCCCAAAGTTCCAGGAAGAGAATGAAGGAGAAGGGACTTTGGCTAAGGGTAGAGGGGAGGGAATGATTCTTCACTGTCTTTCTTTTCAGCGAGTGCATGCATCCTATGGCTAAAACCTAAAATAGTAAAACAAAACAAAACAAAACAAAACAAAACTGAAAAGGGGAGGAGCTGCTCTGATAAAATGATTTTTGGAAAAAGACCTGAAGTATGTGAGTCAACAATCTACATGGATAGCTGAAGGAAGAAGAATTTACCTGACAGATGGTATAGCAAATGCAAAATTCTTGAGATGGAATGCACCAAATTTTGGAGAGATTGTGAAAAATTGGAATTTCATACATTGTTTGTGGGAACATAAGTGTTATAACCACTTTGGCAAAGGTTTTGCATCTTTTTATACAACTAAATATGTATCTACCCTGTAACTCAGTGATTCTAATCCAAGATGTTTACCAAGAGGGACTAAAAACATATCCACAAAAATATTTTTACAAGAATATTCAAAGCACATTTATTCAAAGTAGCACAAAACTGGAGAAAACACATATGTCTATCATGTGGTGATGGATTTTTAAAATCTGTGGTTTTTCATACAATGAAATACTCCCCCACCACCACACATGCACGCACCCATGTGCCATGATATGCACAAAATCATGAATGAAACTTGAAAGTTAATCTATGGAGTGGGAGAAAATCACAGCAGTGATTACTCTTGGGAGAATGAGACTGAGGGGTAATTGGGAAAGGGCATTATGTTTTAATGGGGGTTTAGTTTATGCATTTGTACAAAATTTAAAACACTCGTTGAAAGGAATATTTAAAATGTTTGTATTTTTATAGGTAAATTTACATTCAAAGAAAAAAATAAAACCCAAAAAGTAAAAAAATCCTGGGAACCAGCAGTTAGCGTAATGGCTATGTCGTTGGACTCCCACGTAGTCGACCGCGGTTCAC
>NW_006160142.1:9036360-9057905 GCF_000334495.1 Tupaia belangeri chinensis
GGTGGAGGGAGATTTTTGGGTTTTGTCATAGGGCACATGCACTCCCCAGAGACAGACAGAATGAGAAAAAGTGAAAAATCACATCCACATGGGGAGATGGTCATGCCACAATTCCTTCTCCTCCATTCTCCTCTCAGGATTTGGACATGCACACACAAATACCTGGAGTGATTTTCAAGCTGCCAGGTCTGGGACTGGAACTGTGGTCAGCCGTATAGGAATCCAGCACCTTAAGTACTGCACTACCTGCTGGACCCAAAAAGGATATTTCTTTTTTATTATTATTAAAGAGAGAGATTTTTGCTATGGGTTCATATGCTTGCCAGAGAGACAGAAAGTGAGATACCACACCACAATCCCATCTCCTTCACTCTCCTCTTGGGATCTTGGGCATGCATGCACATAGGCCTGGAGTGAGTTTTAAGTCACTGGGTCGAGGACTCGAACTGTGGTTGACCCTCTTGGAGTCCAGCAACATAACCATTACGTTACCTTCTGGTCTCAAGATATTTCTTAAGGGTAAGTAAAGCATAGTGATTTCATCTCCTGCTTCTCTTTTCTTCCATCTTATAATTCTGGGAAACAGAAATTGGCTTTCCTCCCAAACTGGCATTGCATTAGATATTACATGCAACCTAGAATTGATTTAAAGTATTAAAAAAGATATGCGTTGGTTATACTATGCCATGTTGTATAAGGGACTTGAAAAATTCATCGTTATTGGTATCTGCACAAAGGGACTGGTTCTATCCATGCCTTGGGGACAATGACTTACAGTATATATTTTTTCAATATTACTATATTTTCTATGCATTTCTTCCATAATAAATAGATGTTTGACTTTATATTGGGTCATCAGAAATGTCATGATATATTTTCATAGAAAAACATGGCATGACTTTTCTGATGACCCAATAAATCCTAATTTTCTCCAAAAGTAATGGATGTCTTAGGCAAAAAAGAACCAAGTTTACAAGTCCACAAAGGCAAATAAGAGAATCACATTAATAATTTAAAAAGGTTACCCCTATTGCATCATCAAGGAATAGAGAAATATACTTATTTTTAAAGGTTAAAGAGACGATGCACTTTTTAATTGGTAGTAGTGTATCTGTGGATTGCCAGCTTAATCTGCTCCTTCAATGCTCTGAGGACGTATTAAAAATGCATTTGCAAATGCCTTTCAGGACTTCACCACTTTATAAGTAGAGCAACTTCCATATTCAATAATATAAACAATATTAAAAACAAATTTATCATATCTTATTTATCCCTATTAAAGTTATCTTGGAAACCTGTAGCCTTATTCTGGTGAATCATTTACCGAAAAGAAAGTTAAACACACAGAGAGGAGAAAAACAAGTGGGAGTTTAGTAGTGTTTCACTGAATAGCTGTACCAACCATGAAACCTTTCTCGATATATTCAAATGAGAACCTCATTAACAAGGCAAATAATTCTGGGAGGATAAGTGCATCTTAAAACAATTTCAGGAAACAATACACAATGAAACTGCCATATGTGTTTCCTGTCTATGAGTGATACACCATACATAATGAGGTAGTGGCTACAAACATTTCACAGACTTTATTTTTACCATGGAAGTCTTCCAGTCATTCTAAGAGATGTTAAAATTAGTTTGGAATAACACTCACTTCTCTTAAAAGTTTTAGTTGTTGGCTTTGAGAATGATATTTTCTCACTGCTAAGCACTGAGGCATATACCATCAGTTATAATGAATTACTATCACATCTGCTGTCTCTTTTTAAGTTCAAGAAAAAAAATGAGTGACAGGTTTTAATTGGTGAATCAGGTGAGCAGATTTAACTCAACTATTTAAAAGCTGTCCCTAGATGACTTTTGACTACAAGTAAGAGTGTACCTTTGCAAATGCTGAATCTCCATCCATTCTGCAAATGGCTATGAGTATTTGCTTATTATTGTGTGCTTATTAGGAGCCAGTAATGTTTACAGAGGCAAAGAAGAAGGAGTGGACAAAGTAATCATTCTCAGTTCTCAGTGTTCACAACCCACTGCACAGGGGTTTTTAGGAAGACTCTGGGAAAATTAAAGAAGGGAAAAAATATGAGAGGGTGTCAGACTGGGGGCTCTGGGTACAATTTTAAATGAGATAAAACGGGAGGAGGTGGAGCCAACAGGTGGTATGATTAGGCATTGGATTCCCACATGACCAGCTGCTATCTGAGTCCTGGACTTAGCAGCTTGAAAATCACACAGGGCGTGCATTTGTCTGTGCCCAAAGTTCCAGGAAGAGAATGAAGGAGAAGGGACTTTGGCTAAGGGTAGAGGGGAGGGAATGATTCTTCACTGTCTTTCTTTTCAGCGAGTGCATGCATCCTATGGCTAAAACCTAAAATAGTAAAACAAAACAAAACAAAACTGAAAAGGGGAGGAGCTGCTCTGATAAAATGATTTTTGGAAAAAGACCTGAAGTATGTGAGTCAACAATCTACATGGATAGCTGAAGGAAGAAGAATTTACCTGACAGATGGTATAGCAAATGCAAAATTCTTGAGATGGAATGCACCAAATTTTGGAGAGATTGTGAAAAATTGGAATTTCATACATTGTTTGTGGGAACATAAGTGTTATAACCACTTTGGCAAAGGTTTTGCATCTTTTTATACAACTAAATATGTATCTACCCTGTAACTCAGTGATTCTAATCCAAGATGTTTACCAAGAGGGACTAAAAACATATCCACAAAAATATTTTTACAAGAATATTCAAAGCACATTTATTCAAAGTAGCACAAAACTGGAGAAAACACATATGTCTATCATGTGGTGATGGATTTTTAAAATCTGTGGTTTTTCATACAATGAAATACTCCCCCACCACCACACATGCACGCACCCATGTGCCATGATATGCACAAAATCATGAATGAAACTTGAAAGTTAATCTATGGAGTGGGAGAAAATCACAACAGTGATTACTCTTGGGAGAATGAGACTGAGGGGTAATTGGGAAAGGGCATTATGTTTTAATGGGGGTTTAGTTTATGCATTTGTACAAAATTTAAAACACTCGTTGAAAGGAATATTTAAAATGTTTGTATTTTTATAGGTAAATTTACATTCAAAGAAAAAAATAAAACCCAAAAAGTAAAAAAATCCTGGGAACCAGCAGTTAGCGTAATGGCTATGTCGTTGGACTCCCACGTAGTCGACCGCGGTTCACGTCCTGGACCCGGTGGCTTGAAACTCACGCCGGGCGCGTGTGCGTGCGTGCCCAAGATCCCGAGAGGAGAATGGAGGAGAAGGGATTGCGGCGTGACCATCCCCCCTGGGGGGTGACTTCTCGCTTTCTGTCTCTATGTCTCTCTCTGTCTGTCTGGCGAGTGCACGCGCCCTACAGTGAAAATCTCTCCAAAAAAAAAAAAGTAAAAAAATCCTAATGAAACACATCTAGTTAATGGTATGTGTGCTGTGCTCTCAGAAGTGAAATATGCTGGTTTCTGTAACTGTCTTTGGGATATACACATATAGAGGGAACAATGGAAGAGTAGAGGATCTGATATGTATGTACTATTGATTCAAAACTCTAGCTAATGGATGTACAGGTTGTCGGTGTAAAAATTTTTGGCTTTTCTGTAAATCTGACATTTTCATAATAAAATATTGACAAGAAAAGGAACAGTGAACCAGACTAGAGTGATAGAAATGGAGTCAAGAAAGGAAGTAGGAACAGATAGGCTGGATACATAAAGGTGAGGCAGGTTCTATTGGACCCTTTGGACTTTCATCATTAAAACTGTGAGAGTAATGAGAAATTATTTGATGTTTCTGGGTAAAGCAATGATATCTGATCTACATGTTACAAGCTGCTTATAAGATGTTGTTTAGACTGTGGGATAGATTAGTGTGGGGTAGATTCCTTCAGATGAAGCACAAAAACAGAAAGAGGAGAGAGAAGGCTATTGTAAGAAATAAGAAAAAAATAATGACAACTTAGATGAGGGTAGTAATAGTGGAGTGGTGAAAACTCTTAGGACTCTACCTTTACTCAAAAAAAAAAATGAATTAACAAAATTTACCAATGCATTTTTCTGAAGTCTTTAGATGGTACCAAGGTATAGGCTATAGTTTGCCCACTGTGGCTGGAATAAGAATTATGTTTTCATTTTAATAAGTTGAAAATGTCTTCTGGTCTGGCCTCAGAGGTAATATGCTGCTCAAGAGAAACCAGATTCCACATGTCACAGCAAGTGCCCAAGATCTGATGAACTGAAGAACTGTTGGAAGAGGATCTCATCATGACCAAATACTGTAGAGGATGCATCCATCTTTCTCTCTCTCTCTCTCCCACCCCCTCCTCCACTCGTGGTCTCCCTAGGACATGAACATGTGCTCTATTAAAAATTTTTATAACACATTTAAAATGTTTTCTATTTCCTCCTTTTATTTCTTCTTTAGTTTATGAAGTGTTTAGAAATATGTTGTTTAATTTCCAAATACATAGACGATTTTCAGATATTGGTCTACTTTTTTTCAATTTAATGCTATTATGACCTAACATTATACTCTCTATGATTTTAATCAGTTACCATTTATTCAAACTTGCCTTATATACCAGTATGTTATCTATCTTTATGAATGATCCAAGGGTATATAAAAAGAAGGTATATTCTGAAAGTGTTGGTTGGATTCTTATATAATAATAATTAGGTGTCTCTGAAATACTGTTTTGCTCTTCTATATCCTCACTGACAATTAATCTACTTATTCTATCAATTAAAAGGAGAGAATTGTTGGTACAGCTCTGTAGAACAGTGGCTAAGCACTGTGCCTAGAAAGCCATATCTCACAAGGCAGACCATAGTTCAAATCCTCTCCTCAACAGCTTGAAAAACATGTCAGGCACATGTGTGTGCATGCCTAAAATTCTGACTGGATGAAAAATTAGAGGAAAAATTATTGTGGTGTTTATGAAAGAGACTAAACACCCCATGCTTCATTTGGGGGTGTTTAGTCTCTTTCATAAACACATGTGCCCTCTGGCAATTAAAAAAGAGAGGGAGGATTACTGAAATATCAACTATAATTTTAATTTATAGATTAAATTATTACTTTATTGGTCAGGTTTAGATTTTGGCTCTCCTTTTCTTTGAAGTCTATCTAATTTGGCCTTGAAGAATTTACCCATTCTTATATTCTTTCTATTTCTTCCATGATGAATTTTTCTTCTATATTTAATCTGTTCCAACATGCTCCAGAATCAACCATCCTGAAATGCATGTACTCCATTTTATATTCTCATCAAAAGACTTCCCATTTTCCATTACCCTTTTATAATCACCCATCTCATACACAATTGTATATACATAGTGGTTCAAGTTCTTCTCCTATTTACACTATAATATAGTATATTCTGATTTTAACAGCACCCTGAATAAAATGTGCTCTTTTCAATTTTGTCAAGTAGAAATACCTGAAAATTGTCAAATACATGTCTCTACCTTCATCTTACGAAGCTTCTCAAATGGTTTATACTATCTGCACCCCGTCATTTTTGTTAAATTATGGTATAATTTACATAGAGGCAAATACACAGACTATGAATGTGTAATTCAATGAGTTTTAATAACATGTATAACCAAATGACTCAAAAAATCAAGACAAAGAATTATTGCAAGACACCCCAGACAGTCATCCTGAATTACTTTCGAGTCACCAACCTTCAGAAACAATCACTATACTAATTTCTAGCATGTAAATCTGCTTTGCCTGTCCTTAAAGTTTAAATAAATGAAATTATAGAAAATCTCATAATAAGTAATGAAATAAAGTAATATAACAAGAAATTTATTGTGTGTTGCTCATTTCTCTAAATTTTTAAAAATCTATTTAAGTTGCTTTATCTATAAATCATTCTTATTATAATTAAGTGTATTCATTTTCTGTTGCTGCATAAACAAATTACTAGAAGTTCAGTGGCATAAGAAAGTATCAATTTATTTTTTCATGGTCATCATAGGTCAGGATTCTTGGCACAGTTTAACTGGATCCTCCGCATAGGGATGTGTCCTCTGCACAGACTAGGTGTCCGCAGCGAGGCCGCACTGCCTTTTGAAACTAGAGTTCTTTTCTAAGCACAAATAATTGTTGTGTGAATTCAGTTCCTTGTGGCTATAGGACTGAAGTCTCTACTTCTTCATTGATTGTCTACCAATGGCTGTTATCAGTTCCTAGAGCATCTCAGAGTCCCATGTCACATGACCTTCTCGCTTACTCTCTCACAAAATAGAAACTGATTTCTTCAAATCCCGAAGGTCAATTCTCTCTTCAGGAACAGTTCTGTCTCTTTTAAGAGTTTCCACCTACATAAGTTAAGTCTTCCTAGAATAATCTCATTTTTAATAAACTTGAAATCCACAGACTTAGAACTTTAATTATATATGGTAAAGTCCCCCCACCTACGCCAAATAACACAATCTAATTCGAGAAGTGCTATCTCATCACATTTGCACATCCTGCTCACACTCAATGAGAGGAGACTATACAGCACTTAGACATCAGCAAGTGGGTATCTTAGAGGTCACCTTGGATAGAATTCTGTAGACCACATTAAATGTTCCATTGTTTACTACAATTTATTTTTCCATTGTCCTATTATTGGACATATTAGTTTTGACTTTCTTGCTATTACAAATAAATCTTCTATAAAAAGGTAAGTATAAATTTTATATGGATATGTTTTCATTTTTCCTGTAAAAACATCCAAGAGTAGAACGGTTATCTGCTCCACCCAACACCACCAAAACACAGCTTTTCTGGACCTCCCTTATAAAGGTTATACAAGATCTGCTGCTCTGATCTGGAAGATTAGTCATCAGCCCCTCCTAACCCACTTTGCCAGGGACACACTTGAGAACTAGGGCTATTCTCCCATCCCTTGGGATTACAGAACTTACTCCAAAAATTAGAAAGAAGTGAGTACAATATCAGATGCTTAAAAATCAATGCATATATATATATGAAAGAAAATAGCTCTCCTCTAAAGGATTACAATAAATCCTCAGTAATCATGAGTAAAGCACATGGAAATGCCAGAAAAAGAATGCAGAGCATTCACGACAAGGAAGCTCAATGAGATGGGAGAGAAAATGGACATTCAATTCCAGAAGATGAGTAAATCATTCCAAGACATGAAGGAGGAATTCCATAAAGCTTTGACACCTAAAAAAGGATCAAACGAAACTTCTGGAGATAAAGAATACAATACAGGAGAGACTTTTCTTTATTTACTTGTCAGAGCTCTTTTTATATTCGTATTTTGCAAGTCCTTTATGAAATACACTAATTATAAAAATCTTTCCCATAACATTATGTGAGAAGTAAAAGGAACAAGTTCAGTCACTGCGGTGCAGCGATAGCAAGTGTCATGCAAGGCTGAAAGCCACATGCTGACTGTCAGTTCAGATCCTTGGGTTGGTCTGAAAACAGACCATAGATACTCAGAATCCTTAGAAGCTGTAGAGCTGGGGAAAGTGGTTCAAGGCATAACCAGACATTGTCAAAGGCAGTTCTCTCTCTCTCTCTCTCTCTCTCTTGCATACATGCTCTCTCTATTACAGTAAAAATAAATAAATAAAAGGAAATAGTGCTCTTAGCTATTATTCAGTCCACTGGGCAGAGAAGAAATTTAAATTAAATTAATGGTGTATTACAAATGTGGTATGTGTCAAGAAGGAAAATTACAGGATATTTTAGAGTGTGCAACAGAAGGACAAGTTTCTTATTACATTATAAGCACTCCCGCTATTTAAAAAACAAGAGTTTGATTTCATTTCATTCAGATTTACCCTGCCAATGCGTCTTAAGTAAAGTGAATTGAAGGGAGCCCTGAGGTCTCAAGTAAAATCCCTACTGGAATGAAAACATAATAGTTGCTGAATGTGTATACTAGGGAGTCTTCAAAAAGTTCCTGGAAAGTGTGTATTATGAAAAAATTATGCATGGATTTCATTTTTTTTTGCACCAAAGTAAACGTGTACTTCAATTCTATTTTTGCATAAACTTTCTAAAGCCCCCTTGTTTATGTGTGTGTTGTTATCAGAATTCACATATATCTGCTATATTATTCATCTATGGAAAATACTGTTATAAACTATCCTAAAGCCGAGCAATTTGAAAGCAATCATTTATGCTCACTATTCTTGGGTCTCTTGGAGGTTGATTGATTCAGGCTGAGCTTGCCTTTCTTTCTCCTGCAGGAACCAACAGGCTACTGAATGTGCTTTCCTCCTGGGAAGGCAAGCAGTGAATGCACATAGACAGAAGCTCACTGGAGGTCTTGTGGCCTAAGTTTTAAAATGACACGTTTCTACTCCTGTATCAATTTATTGACCAAAGAGAGTCACAAAACTGAGTGCAAAATCAAAGGATGAGGGAATAAACTTCACCCCTTTTCCGGAAAAAGCTGTAAGACTATGGTAAAGAACAGGATTAGGACACCATCGGGGCCAGCAGATGGCATTGCAGTTACAACACTGAACTCCCACATGGCCGACGGCAGTTCAAGTCCTGGACCTGGTGCCTTGAAACTTATGCCAGGCATGTGTGTGTGCATGCCCAAGATCCCAGAAGGAGAAGGGATTGTGGCATGGTCATCCACCCTGGGGCATGTTTCTTACTTCTTACTTTCCTTTTCATTGTCTCTGACTCTGTCTCTCTCTCTCTCTCTGGCAAACAAATGTGCCCTAAGACAAAGACTTCTCAAAAAAAAAAAAAAAAGGAAGGCATTAAGAATTAAGTCATGGACACAAGGTAGAACAAATAAGGCTTTCTAAATCAGTTGTCTATTCTTCCTTTCTATGGAATAGAAACAGTGTCTTCTCTGTTATTGCATTGCTAATAGAAATACTTAAGACTGGGTGAATTTGGGAGAAGAGAGATTTATTTGAAAAACTCATCATTCTGGTATTAAAAGAACAAGGGCATGGACCTGCGGAATGACTGACAGAAACACAGAGGATGATGCGGTCAGAGATTAAACAAGCTGTTGGCAACTCTCTCTCTTTCATAGTGAATGGTTCCCATAATAACTAACCTCTTCTCACTAGAGCTATACATCACTGGGTCTCCTGAGATATTACTAATATGGCCATGACAGCCTTGCTTTGATGATACAATTACAATGATCCAATCACCAACCATTAGGCATCACTACCTCCAACACCAAATTTTCAAACATGAAACTTCGGGGAACAAACCATTATTCAAACCATAACAGGCAAGAATAATAACTGCTGATTTGACAAAGAAATACAGGGCAACAAATACCACTTCATCATGTGAGAGTTTACACGTAATCATAAGTAGATTTTTAGTCATAATGAAAAACAGGAGAAATAAAAAGAGTGATAAGGCAATAATTATTTTCTTTGCAAGTTTAAAATAAATGCTTCTACTTGTCGCAATTGTTTTGCAGATATATGCCAGAATAAAGAAAGGAAACATCTTATATAACATATGATTACTGCTGTTACTCCTTCTACAAAATGCTCTTTTATTGTATGGAGTATTTTTAGTAAGATAATGTCATTTTTCATTTCTTTTTCTTATCCCAATTCTAGTTCTATTTCTTATGGGATTACTTTGGGCAGCCAAGTATTTTATACTTTGATGGTGACCTTTCAGGATCTTTCCTAACATAAAAGACACTTTTTAAAATAGTTTTATTCTGTATTCTGTAATTGCCTCAATTTCAGACTCTTTTGTCCCAGGCTGTGTAAGAAAACCTAATCAAGTTTAGGACTAAATTGTGTGCTGTCTTCAATCTTAAATAGCCACTTTCTTGTTCTTTTTAATGGAGAAGTCTGATTCCTTATTAATGTTTCCCAATTTCTATATTTTATTTAACATTTGCAGGACCTCTGTAAAGGGCTGTACAATAAGATGTGGATTTTAGTATAAAAACTTACCAAAGAAGGGTTATTCTAATATCTTTCTTTACCTAAGAGCAGTTGCTTTATGTAATATGTAAATAGAAAGAAATTACTAAATAATATTTTAATTGTTTTTAATGCCCAGTTGGTCAGAAATAAGAGAAAAATTCACTCTAAAATACACTTGCTTTTGTTTTTGATATAGATAGTTTTATTTTTTATTATTATATCTGTTTGTGGAATAAAATGTGATGTGTTAATCATGTTTTTACAATTGAAATTATTAAATCAAGTGAATTAAAACACCTGTAAACTCACATATTTATCATTTTTGTGGTAAGAACAGTTAAACTTTACTTTTAACAATTTTAGAATACACAGTAAATAGTATTAAATACAGTCACCGTGCAGTAAATACATCTCCAAAAATATTGGGTCATCAGAAAAGTCTTGACATATTTTTCTGGTTTTTCTATGCAAAAAGGCATCATGACTTTTCTGACAAACCAATCATTTCTCTTCACTGAACCTTTATACCCTTCCAATCTCTCCCCATCTTCCAAATCCTTAGTTCTCACTTTGAGATAAGCACCATTCTACTCTTCACCTTCTGTAAGTCTGACTTTTTAAAAATTCTAAATAGAAATTAGATAATGCAGCGTTGGTTGTTCTAAACGTGACTTATTTCACTTAGCATAATGCCCTCCTGTTTAATTCCTGCTATTGTACATATTTATGCAGGTGCAGTGGGATTTATCATTACAAAAATAAAATGCATAGAGGTCCAAACAGTGGTGCAATGAGAAAACCCAATGACCTGTGAGGCTGGTCCACACGAGAAGATCTTGGGATCTCCCTGAGTACACCAGGCATGTATGTGCCCATGATTTGGGGCTGGCTAACACTGGAGGTGGATCACAGCATCATGACCTTTTGGGGTGCTGTCTCTTTCTCTATCACTTACTTACAGAAGAAATAAAAAAAGTGAACTTGAAAAAATATTATAATATACAATGATTAGTTCAGGTTAATTGATATATTCTTCACCTCGACCATTTGTCTGAATTCCCTTATCTGTTAAATTTGGAGTACAATATCTCCTTTGAAGTATAATTTAAGAGTTAAATGAGGGGCCAGCAGATGTTATAATGGTTACATTGCTGGACTCCCATGTAGTTGACCGTGGTTTGAGTCCCAGACCTGGCGGGTTAAAATTCACACTGGGGAGGTGTGCATACATGCCCAAGATCCTGAGAGGAGAATGGAGGAGAAGGGGCTACGTCATAGCATTCCCCCTTGAGGGATGATCTCTCACTTTTTGTCCCTCTGTCTCTCTCTGTCTTTATGATAAGCACATGCACCCTACAGCAAAAAATCTCTCAAAGATTTAAATGAGTAAACATATATTGAAAGAGCTTCAAATTAGATATCATTTAAGTTTACATACCTCGATACTTTCAGATAAGAGAAATAAGAAATTTCTGAGTCCAACACAGTTACCATTCCCAATTTGGTTATGTTCATCCCTGCTTCAAAGAATGTAGAAAGTATTGGTAATATAAGAATCACATGAAGAATTTTTTTAAACCAGCCTGTAAAAAAATTATACAGAATAAATCTACAGGTCAAAGACAGGCTGGCTGGTGTCTGTAAAAACAAGCTGAGACACCAGTGCCAATGATGCAGACACCGCTGGTGTCTGAAGAAGCTCTAAGTAGCCTCCTTTAGATCTCTCTCTCTCTCTCCAGATTATGATAAAATACATTAATAATAATGTGTCATTTCAACATGTCAGAATTGGATGAAAAGGAATTAAATGAAAGACAAAAAAAAGAAAAAAATTAGGAATTCTTTTGCTCTAATTCACTCATGCATCTTGAATTTCTTTTTCAATTCAATGTTCTGACATCTCAGTAATGACTATAATATCCTGTTAGAGCAAACACCTCTCAGACTTGATCCTGTTGCAGACTTAAATGAGGTATTCCATAGTGATAAGTGAATTTTTATTGAAGAAAATTTTAAAGAGGTTCAGTTTTCTTTCACTATTTTCTATGCTACAAAATCTATACCTTAAAACTCATCCATATGTAGGACCTGTTGGTTCTTCTGGGTCAGTGTATTTCACAGGTATTGGAAAGTGCTTTTCACCACTCTAACATCAGAGCATCACTCTATATTATGAGGTTCTATTTATAGAAATAGTATTTAATAAGTACTTTTTCTGTATCAAGCTCTTTGCTAGGGTTTCACATGTATTATCTAATTTAATCCTCACAATAGGCAGAAGAATTAAATACCATGGTCCTTATGTTACAGAAATGACTGTTTTGTTTCAATTTGGTTTTTAAATTTGCCAGAGGATGCATGAGCTCATCAGAGACAGAAAGGAAGAGACAGGCAGAGAGAAAATGAGAAAGCACCCCTCATCCCTGTGGGAGATGGTCATGCCGCAATGCTTTCCTCTCCATTTCTCCCTCCTTTCAGAAATTTGGGCATGCATGCACATGCACCCAGCATGTTTCTCAAGCCTCTGGGTTAGGACTCAAACCGCACAGGTGGCCATGTGGGATCCAGCTGCTTTAACCACATCATGGGTTAAAGATGGGTGGTAGAAGATGACACTTTTAACAAGCACTAATAGGTTACTCTGATAAAGATTGTAAAGGATATGTATTGACCTTCATCAGATACCAGAGTTAGTGCTTGGATATTAACATTCTGAGAAAATGTCATCATTTATTGAATGTCTCTAAACTGCCAAGTATTGGGATAACTATTTCAAAGACAGTTTTTAATCAGACATGAACTTCACTGAGTAGAGGTATAACCTCCATAAAAGTTTGTGAACTGAAATATTTCTAGTGGTTACAGAAATCGTAGTCCTCATTGCCCAATGATGTACATATTGTTAAATTCTATTCACAGAGATAATTTAATTGCAAATAGTGTAATTTATTTGTTTTCTAATCTGCAATAATTTAAAAATATTTATACATATACATGTAAATTTATAATGACAACACAAATCTTGGATATTTTATCAGAATTTTTTCTTCATTTTCTACTTGGCTACATGTTTGATTCTTCTTCAACCTATATCAGGTTAACCTTAAGCCTAAACGTCATATTTCCCATTAATCAGGTTTATTTTTCCCAGAGAATTTATGTATGTACTATATATATGTATAGTCATGTGTCCCTTAATAATGTTTTGGTCAATAACAAATCACATATTCAATGGTGAGCTCATACGATTATAATGGAGCTGAAAACTCCCCTTTGCCTAGTGAAGTAGTACCTATCATAACACCATAGCACAAACCAGTACTCAAGCATTTATAATGATATTGGTGTAAAATCATCTACTGTGCAGCCAGTGAAATAAAAGTTTAGCACATACAACTATATACAGTCCATAATACCTGATGATGATAATGAAAGATTATGTTACTGGTTTATGTATTTATTTTGTGAAATTTCTTACTTAAAATGTACTCCTACTTACAAAAAGAAGATTTATATGAAAAGTTTAAAATAAAATAAACAAATAATCTTAAATTTTTA
This sequence comes from Tupaia belangeri chinensis, assembly GCF_000334495.1. Taxonomy (NCBI): domain Eukaryota; kingdom Metazoa; phylum Chordata; class Mammalia; order Scandentia; family Tupaiidae; genus Tupaia; species Tupaia belangeri. The sequence goes on from NW_006160142.1 coordinate 9,049,842, forward strand.
AATAGAGACAAGCTTATAGATTAAAAATATAAAGAAAAAATAGTTTTGTACAGCTGAAAAGTACATTTGTTTTAAATTTTGTTATGACAAAAGAGTCAAAAAGTTTTAGAAATTTAGAAAAATTATAGTAAGCTAAGGTTAGTTAATTATTAAAGAAGGAAAAAAATTTAGAAGGTTTTTCCCCATAGGGTAGTATGTTTGCCAGAGAGACAGAAAGAGACAGAGAGAAAGAAAGTGAGAAATCATCCCCGGGGTGAATAGCCATGCCTCAATCCCTTCTCTTTCATTATCCTCTTGGAATTCTGGGCATACATGCACCAGCATGAGTCTTAAGTCACCCAGAAGAAATAATTATTTTAAAATAAATTTAATTTAGGCCAGTCAGTGGCATGATGGTTTAGGTGGATGGTCAACTGAGTCGTTTGAGTCCTGGACCTGGTAGCTTGAAAAACACCCTGGGCACATGAACATGCATGCCCCAAATCCCAAGATTAGAACAGAGAAGGTGTGGCCATCTCTCCAGGAGGTACTTTCTCACTTATTCTCTCTCTTCATCTCTCTCTATCTCTCTCCAGAAAGCACATGCACCTTGTAGCAAATTATAAGAAATAAATTTAGTGTAGCCTAAGTGTACAGTGTCTATAGTCTACAGTTAAGTTCTAGGCTTCACCTTCACTCCCCACTTACTGATGAACCCAAAGCAACTTCCAGTCCTGCAAGTTCCATTCTTTTTTGTTTTTGTTTTCAGGTTTTTGCCATAGGACATGTACACTCACCAGAGAGAGATAGAGATTGGAAAAATGAGAAATCACTCCCCTAGGGAGGATGGCCACACCATAATCCTGTCTCCTCTGTTCTCATCTCAGGAGTTTGGGAATGTGCACACATGTGCTTGACATGATTTTCAAGTCACTGGGTGCCTCAAACCACAGTCTGCCATGTTGAAGTCCAGGGCCTTAACTATCACATGAGCTGCTGGGCCCCCTGCCTGTTCCATTCTTGATAAGTGCCTACATAGGTGTACATTCTTTATCTTTTATACTGTATTCTACTGTACCTTATCTATATTTGGATATGTCTAAATATACAGATTCCACTTGTTCCTCAGTGGAAAAGAAAAATCAAGATTGTTATATATGGCATTCCTAGCTATACACTGGTTTCTACTTTTGAACATAATTGGTTCCAGTGATCAATTTGTCTATGACTCATTTATATCACACTAATTTTATTAAGTTAGCATTATACTATATTTTAATAACTAGTTGTCTTTTTCTGTACATGGTCAATTTTCCTATTTTTCATAAAATTTAGATATCTGTTTCTTATAAATTTTAATAAGTTATTTTGTTTTTTGTATTTATGATATTAGTGTTAAATAATTATGCTTATGGCATCTTAGTCTAGTTTCTAATTTCAATCAATATGGACTTAGAGTTATTGATTTGGGATGATTTTTGTTGCTATTGTTGATAAATAACATTTCTTACAGTTAAGTAGGTACCTACTTTTCTGTTTTACTTGTATTTCTTTTAAATAAAAATGTGTTTCTGAATGTTTTCAAATTCTCTTTCAATATTTTTACCTTTAATTCTATCATTTTTCTGCATGTTGAAGATAAAGATTTGGACATTTGATTATCTTAATGACCCACATAATGGGCAGATCAACAATTTTTTCCTTTTAGTAGGGACATCAATAATGGTGTTTTTCAGACTTTAAACAACTTTTCATAAATAGTACTCCTATTCCCTTTTCCATTGAGGAGACAGAAAGCAACCAAGAAATTTGGAATATGATGCTTTTAATTCTAGCCAAAAATACTGATACAAATTAATAACCATCTGGATTTCTTCTGATTTTGTCTCCAACCAAGGAGAACTAGTCACTCTTCCAAATTCCTTCTTTGTGCTTAATTTTAGCATTGCTCTGATGCAACATACTTTATATTAGTTTATTTGCATCTCACAGAAAAACATGCATTCTTAAAGGCAAAATTCTCTCTTTTTCCAGTTACCAAAGTGTCACCCTATAGTAGTTGCTAATAAACAGTTGCTTAATAATAGAGCTCTATTTATTTATCCCTTGCCTCAAAAATGTCAGAATGAGGAGGAAACATTAAATAAACAAGTGCTTATTTTGTTTGCTGTCTCTTTAAAAGTTCAGTCTTTTTTAAAGAAAGTTTAAAAGTTAACTCATTCTCTACAAAATTAAGAATGTTGTTCTGCTGACAAGGAGAAATGTGCTATGATTCTGGCTGAGCCATAATGAATTCTGTACCATCTGTTAAGGATTAAAAAGAAATAGAAAAGCAAGGGGTGGTGAGTTTATTTAGATCGCAGATCTAATCAATAAGCATCTTCAATCTACTTAAAAATGTCTGTAAATGCAAAGTTTTAACTGCTGCTTTATATTTAGTATCACAGAAAACGAGCCAAAACCACAGCAACCCCTCATGGTGAATAGTACTCAGTGTCTCCTTGCCATAAAAGATGGGGTATAGAACAAAGATTATTGTATGAAGTTCAGATTATGTCAGCCAAATAGTGAAGAGCCAATACATGTACTGACTCTAACCATCAGGGGTTTAACATCAACCACTTCAATCTTTTCATTAATGAGCAGTTTATGTTTTGTTCATAAAAGAAATGAAAACTTGTACAGTTTAGATATTCCCAAGGATTGTACCCCAATTATTTAAAAGTACTTTTTAAACTAAATGCTATCAATTCAACCACTATAATTTAAAATAAATTTGCTCAGAATGTATTTCCATGAAACTCAATATTTAAATACTTAAAAAATCAGAAAATTTCCTCATACCATTCTTCCCTGAATATTTACCTTGTTTCCAAAATGAACCTTCACATGCCCAGCCCAATGGCTATGTCCTTGAAATCTTTTGGAAAAAGACTGCACACAAGGAAAATCAGATATGCTGTTCTACAGGCTTAGTTTTTATCTTTTGTTCTTGATCTCTCTTTGAGACAGTAAAGGCAGTATCTCTAGCTTTTCTGAATACAACCCCAAAGAAAAACGTTTAATTGTGTAAACAGACACTTGTATTCCTAAACTATGTCCTTTTACTTCATACAACATCACATCTTCACTCCAGGTTAACAGAAATCAAGTTATTTATTCTAACATTCATTGACTTATTCAAGAATTATTTTTGAGCACCTATTATATGCCAAGAATGGTTTGAAGAACTAAAGATAAAGTTATGATCAAGATGAACTTTGAACTTTATAAATACTGTTTGAATATTCAAAAATTATATATATATATATATATATATATATATATATATAGAGAGAGACCTGTTGGTTCTTCTGGGTCAGTGTATTTCACAGGTATTGGAAAGTGCTTTTCACCACTCTAACATCAGAGCATCACTCTATATTATGAGGTTCTATTTATAGAAATAGTATTTAATAAGTACTTTTTCTGTATCAAGCTCTTTGCTAGGGTTTCACATGTATTATCTAATTTAATCCTCACAATAGGCAGAAGAATTAAATACCATGGTCCTTATGTTACAGAAATGACTGTTTTGTTTCAATTTGGTTTTTAAATTTGCCAGAGGATGCATGAGCTCATCAGAGACAGAAAGGAAGAGACAGGCAGAGAGAAAATGAGAAAGCACCCCTCATCCCTGTGGGAGATGGTCATGCCGCAATGCTTTCCTCTCCATTTCTCCCTCCTTTCAGAAATTTGGGCATGCATGCACATGCACCCAGCATGTTTCTCAAGCCTCTGGGTTAGGACTCAAACCGCACAGGTGGCCATGTGGGATCCAGCTGCTTTAACCACATCATGGGTTAAAGATGGGTGGTAGAAGATGACACTTTTAACAAGCACTAATAGGTTACTCTGATAAAGATTGTAAAGGATATGTATTGACCTTCATCAGATACCAGAGTTAGTGCTTGGATATTAACATTCTGAGAAAATGTCATCATTTATTGAATGTCTCTAAACTGCCAAGTATTGGGATAACTATTTCAAAGACAGTTTTTAATCAGACATGAACTTCACTGAGTAGAGGTATAACCTCCATAAAAGTTTGTGAACTGAAATATTTCTAGTGGTTACAGAAATCGTAGTCCTCATTGCCCAATGATGTACATATTGTTAAATTCTATTCACAGAGATAATTTAATTGCAAATAGTGTAATTTATTTGTTTTCTAATCTGCAATAATTTAAAAATATTTATACATATACATGTAAATTTATAATGACAACACAAATCTTGGATATTTTATCAGAATTTTTTCTTCATTTTCTACTTGGCTACATGTTTGATTCTTCTTCAACCTATATCAGGTTAACCTTAAGCCTAAACGTCATATTTCCCATTAATCAGGTTTATTTTTCCCAGAGAATTTATGTATGTACTATATATATGTATAGTCATGTGTCCCTTAATAATGTTTTGGTCAATAACAAATCACATATTCAATGGTGAGCTCATACGATTATAATGGAGCTGAAAACTCCCCTTTGCCTAGTGAAGTAGTACCTATCATAACACCATAGCACAAACCAGTACTCAAGCATTTATAATGATATTGGTGTAAAATCATCTACTGTGCAGCCAGTGAAATAAAAGTTTAGCACATACAACTATATACAGTCCATAATACCTGATGATGATAATGAAAGATTATGTTACTGGTTTATGTATTTATTTTGTGAAATTTCTTACTTAAAATGTACTCCTACTTACAAAAAGAAGATTTATATGAAAAGTTTAAAATAAAATAAACAAATAATCTTAAATTTTTAAATAGAGACAAGCTTATAGATTAAAAATATAAAGAAAAAATAGTTTTGTACAGCTGAAAAGTACATTTGTTTTAAATTTTGTTATGACAAAAGAGTCAAAAAGTTTTAGAAATTTAGAAAAATTATAGTAAGCTAAGGTTAGTTAATTATTAAAGAAGGAAAAAAATTTAGAAGGTTTTTCCCCATAGGGTAGTATGTTTGCCAGAGAGACAGAAAGAGACAGAGAGAAAGAAAGTGAGAAATCATCCCCGGGGTGAATAGCCATGCCTCAATCCCTTCTCTTTCATTATCCTCTTGGAATTCTGGGCATACATGCACCAGCATGAGTCTTAAGTCACCCAGAAGAAATAATTATTTTAAAATAAATTTAATTTAGGCCAGTCAGTGGCATGATGGTTTAGGTGGATGGTCAACTGAGTCGTTTGAGTCCTGGACCTGGTAGCTTGAAAAACACCCTGGGCACATGAACATGCATGCCCCAAATCCCAAGATTAGAACAGAGAAGGTGTGGCCATCTCTCCAGGAGGTACGTTCTCACTTATTCTCTCTCTTCATCTCTCTCTATCTCTCTCCAGAAAGCACATGCACCTTGTAGCAAATTATAAGAAATAAATTTAGTGTAGCCTAAGTGTACAGTGTCTATAGTCTACAGTTAAGTTCTAGGCTTCACCTTCACTCCCCACTTACTGATGAACCCAAAGCAACTTCCAGTCCTGCAAGTTCCATTCTTTTTTGTTTTTGTTTTCAGGTTTTTGCCATAGGACATGTACACTCACCAGAGAGAGATAGAGATTGGAAAAATGAGAAATCACTCCCCTAGGGAGGATGGCCACACCATAATCCTGTCTCCTCTGTTCTCATCTCAGGAGTTTGGGAATGTGCACACATGTGCTTGACATGATTTTCAAGTCACTGGGTGCCTCAAACCACAGTCTGCCATGTTGAAGTCCAGGGCCTTAACTATCACATGAGCTGCTGGGCCCCCTGCCTGTTCCATTCTTGATAAGTGCCTACATAGGTGTACATTCTTTATCTTTTATACTGTATTCTACTGTACCTTATCTATATTTGGATATGTCTAAATATACAGATTCCACTTGTTCCTCAGTGGAAAAGAAAAATCAAGATTGTTATATATGGCATTCCTAGCTATACACTGGTTTCTACTTTTGAACATAATTGGTTCCAGTGATCAATTTGTCTATGACTCATTTATATCACACTAATTTTATTAAGTTAGCATTATACTATATTTTAATAACTAGTTGTCTTTTTCTGTACATGGTCAATTTTCCTATTTTTCATAAAATTTAGATATCTGTTTCTTATAAATTTTAATAAGTTATTTTGTTTTTTGTATTTATGATATTAGTGTTAAATAATTATGCTTATGGCATCTTAGTCTAGTTTCTAATTTCAATCAATATGGACTTAGAGTTATTGATTTGGGATGATTTTTGTTGCTATTGTTGATAAATAACATTTCTTACAGTTAAGTAGGTACCTACTTTTCTGTTTTACTTGTATTTCTTTTAAATAAAAATGTGTTTCTGAATGTTTTCAAATTCTCTTTCAATATTTTTACCTTTAATTCTATCATTTTTCTGCATGTTGAAGATAAAGATTTGGACATTTGATTATCTTAATGACCCACATAATGGGCAGATCAACAATTTTTTCCTTTTAGTAGGGACATCAATAATGGTGTTTTTCAGACTTTAAACAACTTTTCATAAATAGTACTCCTATTCCCTTTTCCATTGAGGAGACAGAAAGCAACCAAGAAATTTGGAATATGATGCTTTTAATTTTAGCCAAAAATACTGATACAAATTAATAACCATCTGGATTTCTTCTGATTTTGTCTCCAACCAAGGAGAACTAGTCACTCTTCCAAATTCCTTCTTTGTGCTTAATTTTAGCATTGCTCTGATGCAACATACTTTATATTAGTTTATTTGCATCTCACAGAAAAACATGCATTCTTAAAGGCAAAATTCTCTCTTTTTCCAGTTACCAAAGTGTCACCCTATAGTAGTTGCTAATAAACAGTTGCTTAATAATAGAGCTCTATTTATTTATCCCTTGCCTCAAAAATGTCAGAATGAGGAGGAAACATTAAATAAACAAGTGCTTATTTTGTTTGCTGTCTCTTTAAAAGTTCAGTCTTTTTTAAAGAAAGTTTAAAAGTTAACTCATTCTCTACAAAATTAAGAATGTTGTTCTGCTGACAAGGAGAAATGTGCTATGATTCTGGCTGAGCCATAATGAATTCTGTACCATCTGTTAAGGATTAAAAAGAAATAGAAAAGCAAGGGGTGGTGAGTTTATTTAGATCGCAGATCTAATCAATAAGCATCTTCAATCTACTTAAAAATGTCTGTAAATGCAAAGTTTTAACTGCTGCTTTATATTTAGTATCACAGAAAACGAGCCAAAACCACAGCAACCCCTCATGGTGAATAGTACTCAGTGTCTCCTTGCCATAAAAGATGGGGTATAGAACAAAGATTATTGTATGAAGTTCAGATTATGTCAGCCAAATAGTGAAGAGCCAATACATGTACTGACTCTAACCATCAGGGGTTTAACATCAACCACTTCAATCTTTTCATTAATGAGCAGTTTATGTTTTGTTCATAAAAGAAATGAAAACTTGTACAGTTTAGATATTCCCAAGGATTGTACCCCAATTATTTAAAAGTACTTTTTAAACTAAATGCTATCAATTCAACCACTATAATTTAAAATAAATTTGCTCAGAATGTATTTCCATGAAACTCAATATTTAAATACTTAAAAAATCAGAAAATTTCCTCATACCATTCTTCCCTGAATATTTACCTTGTTTCCAAAATGAACCTTCACATGCCCAGCCCAATGGCTATGTCCTTGAAATCTTTTGGAAAAAGACTGCACACAAGGAAAATCAGATATGCTGTTCTACAGGCTTAGTTTTTATCTTTTGTTCTTGATCTCTCTTTGAGACAGTAAAGGCAGTATCTCTAGCTTTTCTGAATACAACCCCAAAGAAAAACGTTTAATTGTGTAAACAGACACTTGTATTCCTAAACTATGTCCTTTTACTTCATACAACATCACATCTGCACTCCAGGTTAACAGAAATCAAGTTATTTATTCTAACATTCATTGACTTATTCATGAATTATTTTTGAGCACCTATTATATGCCAAGAATGGTTTGAAGAACTAAAGATAAAGTTATGCTCAAGATGAACTTTGAACTTTATAAATACTGTTTGAATATTCAAAAA
>NW_006160142.1:9059575-9069544 GCF_000334495.1 Tupaia belangeri chinensis
AGAGAGAGAGAGAGAGAGAGAGAGAGAGAGACCATGATCCATGATCAAAAATCAGATAAAAATTCATTTGTGTAATAGAAGTGACTCCCTATGGCAGGAAAGGACAGAACATGGAGGACATCCCTGGTGCCACAGCACTAAAAAGCAAGAAGTGGGCTAGAAACCAAAGTCACTTTACAATGAAAATTAAAGAACAAGGAAGACACATTTATTTTAAGGACTTGAATATTTATTGAGCTTTCATTCCAGTTGCTATTTGGAATGCTGAAAACTTTCTGCATGTGAGGAAATTGAAGCAGTGGTGATCTTTTGAGCAGGCTGGCACTAAGTCAATGCTTGGTCTCAGAGTGAATTAAAAGTCTCATTGATGATAGGCCATTTTGAATCAAGGAAAGAAGAGAAATCAAATATGGACATTTCCTCCACTAACCTTTTCCTACACTTCTGAAGTCATGGATTCAACGTAAGCAAGTATCTTGCCTTTTGAAGAGTCTGATATTGTTACACTATTTTTTTCTGTTAATATGGGAATCTAGATGCACATGTAGTATGTGATTTTTCTACTATAGGTGAACAGTTCAGATACAAATGTTTGCCATCATCTTGCTGCTTAACACATGGTTTATTGTATGACTAGAGAAAAGATCATTTGTTAACAGTATTAGGTAATTCAGTAAGCAAACAAGCCGCATAGTGACAGACTTGCCAAAAGCTGGTGAGAATACTGCAGAGGAAACCATCAATGGCCTCTCTAGCAGTGGTAGAGGGGATAACAGATCTATATCTGCCATCTAACTTCTAATGAGCTTGTATTTTATATTAAAACTCACCTGCTTATGTGGGAAATGGAAAATGAAACACATTACAGAGTTGGCATAATTAAATCTTTCCATCACTAATGTAGTAACTATACTTTCACTCTGCTGGACTGGAGCCACAGCAGTTATTTAAAAATACCATCAAGAGTAAGTCTCCTCATTTTAGACATTAGTTCAGATTTCAAGCTTAGCAGATCATGTGGTTCTCTTTTGCAAAATATTATTTCACTCTAAGCACAAGAAGGATCAGTTTCACATAAGACTTGATATCAGATATACTAAGAGTCAGATTTCATGTCTTAAACAAAATCGGGTGTAATAAATACATGGCAGAACAACACAGAATGTGTTCTGTTTCTACCCTCCAAAACTTAAGAAACATATAGAAATTGAGCATCCACTACTCAAAAGAACAGATGCTCTAGGGGCACATGCATGGATCAGACACACTTCACCTTTGAAGTTGTTTATGATCTAATGATAAAAATTAGATACAAACACAAAGTGTGTTTATAAATTGTAACACAGAACTGCTATTATAGACAAATACATGATTGCTTACTAAATAAACCAAACTATTAACTCCTTTTAAACATAATTTCACTAGAGGGCACATGCGCTCACTGGAGGAGAGAGACAGAGGGGCCCAGGGACCACAGCAGGAAAGCACCCCACCCCTGCCAGAGGGGTACAGTCACAACACAATCCCTTCTCCATATCTCCCTTCAGGAAGTTGGGCATACACTCACACATGCCTGACATGTTTCTTAAACCACCAGGTCCAACACTTGAACTGCACAGTCAGCCATGTGGGCATTCAGTCACCTTAACCACCCCACCACTGGCTGGCCCTATCAATTCCTTTTGTGGGGCTCAGTAACATTACAACAGCCTTATTGAGCTTTATAAATATGTCTTCTTATAGATACATTCTGATAAAGTTTCTAAAGTAAAGCACTGCTGATTCTGAGATAGCCTAAGAGAATGTCACTTGTATGACTCTCCCAAAGCACTGAGCACACATAGATGATGACTGATTTCCATTACCAACAGCTGCTGACACTCTAGCTGCAGTCCCCAGTTGGGCATCTCCTCCTAAAAGCAGTTATACTGTATCTTCTTTTACTGGAGCAGGTGCCGCAGCATGGGGGATAATTTGGTATTGTTGACAGATCTGATCCCATTTGCTGGCAAGGTAAGTTTTCCCCTATTCTTTGAGTCAGCTAACTTGTTAGAGGTCCCAAATGAGCAGCTAAAGACTGTCTTAAAAATGACTGTTATGATGAGCATTCGCTGGGGACCTGGATCTGCCTTACCAAACACTCTCTGTAAACAGCCTTCCATATGGAGAAGGAGGAAGTGGAAGAGAAAAGCAGCTCCAATAGCACCATCAGGAGAAATGTGTTACACAGGAGGCCTTGTGCTCCCTCTGTTCCTAGGTGAACTTTGATTCATATAAAATAGCCACAGACTTAATAGCAAATTACATTTCTTTGAACTCCTGTATATGCTTTGACACTCTCTGGGTTTGTACATTAGTAATATCACAGGCATCAAAAGATAATTATTTTCAGTTTCAGCAGTGATGGATCTAATGCTGCTTTCAATAATCACTAAATGTTTGCCTTTGGCTTTACAGTCTGCTCATGGTTAACATTTTCTTTAAACTGTTAAATATCTCGCCAGGAGACTACTCCAGAGATATAGACTAAATTCACTCACACACACACATAAATAAAATAAAATAAAATAAAATAAAATAAAATAAAATAAAATAAAATAAAATAAAATAAAATAAAATAAAATAAAATAAAATAAAATAAAATAAAATAAAATAAAATAAAATAAAGGCCCACCCACAGTGTTGCAAACAGAAGAGCACTGCTGTGTAATAACTGAGGCCAAATGGGAGGCCCAGCTCTCAAACCAACCAATCAGGCTGTGGGCAGTGGCATCAAACCCTGACTGAAGGGATGATCCCACTTGGTGAGCCCCTGCCAAAAATACCTTTCTCTCTCCCCTCCCTACTTTCCCTCCTGCACTCTCTTGCAAGTGTGTGTGTATGTAAGTGTGTGTATACACACAGAGAGAGAAACAGAGACAGAGAGAAAATGCAAGTTTATCTACCCATTCATTCTTTATCAAATCATTTAACAAATTTTGTGTGTGTAAATTTACTATGTCGCAGACACCTATGTCAGGTGCTGAAGGTAGTAAATATAGGCTAGTACCTGTAGCCATCGAATTTAAATGGCTGAATGAAACTCAGATGGTGAATTAAACAAGTAATTACAGTAAAAGCACCAAATGTAAACACTGAGGTGATGATAAAGTATAGGAAGAAATAGAAATGTAGACCATAGAAATTTTCCATAGATCAAAAAACTATGTAGAACTACATTATTTTAGAGCTGCAGCGTTTAGTTCACATTTGACAAATCTAAATTCACGCTGACTACCAGGAAAAAAACAATGTCATGGGACTCTGGGGATTTGACAAAGAACATGTGCTCTCTCAGATTAGGACTTATTAATTAAAAAGTACTGCCACGACATTGAGTGAATGAAAATCTTACAAAAAATAGAAGGAAAGCATTAAGCAATTGTTAAAGCTAGCAGAAAAAAGTTTCCCTACCATAAACATATTTCAAAGGATAGGATTAGGATTTTCTGATGAGCAATACACATCTGTCACAATGGGTTATGTATTGTCATGGCCAGCTTGCTTACCTGGTCTCCCAATTTCAAGTAGACTTCCCAATCATGTGAACAAGTAAATAAAACTACATACAATCTGGCTGTTTATCTTTTTTTGAAAGAAGAATATTAATCTAAAAAGAAGGTTTGGAAAGTAAGAAAAAGTGACTAACCCAGGAGAATAATAAAAAGATGTAACAAGTTAACATCTGTGCAGCAATATATCAAAATTATAATGATATTTTGTGAAAAAAAAGTCTTTAAGAACAAGCCTGCATATAATAAATAACATTTTTAATATAGTAGACTATCTTAATGTCATGAAGATAGTAAATGCTTCTCCTATTGTGTTACTGGAAAGTTATGACGTATTTTTGCATAGAAAAATACATCATGACTTTCCAAAAACCTAATATAAAGAATGATTTTTTTAAAAAGTGTGTGTAATTAGACATGTTGGGAGAAAAAAAAACAAAGCTATAAAAGCAATTCCAGGTCTAAGTATAAGCAAACAAATATATAACATGCTTTACACTTAAGAAACATTTATTGAACTTTGATTATGCAGTTACAATTTTAGGTAAGTGAACATATTTATTGATGAAGATAAACAAGATCCCACCCCCACTGGAGTTTATAATCTAGAAGAAAAAAAGTAGATATTAAATACATAAAAACTAAATGTAAGAAAGTCAAAAGTAATAAATACTATAAGGTAATTAAAACAGTGATGGGAGGGCTACCTAAGTGCTGTGGTGGTTAAGGCAGCTGGATTCCACATAACTTACTGTGCAGTTCAGATTCTGGAGCTGGCACTCATAAAACAGGCCTGGAACATTTCCGTGTGTGCTCAAAGTCCTGAAAGGAGAGTGGAGGAAAAAGGACTGAGGCATGGCCATCCCCCCGGGGAGGTGCTTTCTCTCTTTCTCTTTCTTTCTGCAATGAGTGCACCTGCTCTACAACAAATTTCTTAAAGGATGGATAAGTTAGGAAGTGTGGCATCTTAGATGGGGTATCAGGAGGACCTCTTGGGAAGGAATGAAGGATGAGAATCCAGCCATGTATAATGTATGGAGGGAGCGAGCAATGGAAGAGAATGGATAAGCTGAAGTGAAGGTTCTACAGCACTGATGTGGCTGGCCTTGAGAGAGTCATCAGTGAGACAGGAATGTAGGGAAGAAGGAGAGAACTTGCACAGTGAGGTCACAAAGGAAGACAGGTGTGGGACTAGAGAGCACATGTCAAGCTAGGGCAAGAAGTTTGCATGTCATTCCAACATGAATGTCAAATAACTGAATGTCAAAGAGTAAGATAATATAATGAATGAATTTAAAACATCTCTCTCATTCCCATATGCACAACAGACTCTCTTTGCAAGAGACCACTAAAAACCATTAGAAGTTTGCAATAGAAAGTATAATTTATACTAGCATTGAGCATATAAATAAAAAATAGTGCTCATATTTAAGATAAACTTTTGAGGCAGGATTACAAAAATTACTGCTCAGCTTAATGTGAGAAAGAAGAAAAAGCATATAAATAGAAAATAGTGCTCATATTTAAGATAAATTTCTGCTCAGCTTAATGTGAGAAAGAAGAAAAAGTATGAAGCAAAAACAACAAAAATAAAATAGAAATCAAAGTTTACAAAGAAAAAAGTCAGAGAGAAGCCATTTGATCAGGACATTGGAACTGACTTTTTTGAATGTAAGTTACTTCTTCTCTTTGGGTTTAGACAAAAATAGCTAGAGGAAAAAAACGTATAAATATTGACAATAAATTAATAGTAAATCTGACAGTACTGAAGGGGTAGCATTGGGAGGACAGGTACAGGATATGTTGGGGAATTAATGTGATTATCTTACACAATTTTTTACTATACTGAACAGACTTCTTTTTTTCAATGAGATAACCTATACTTGCAGCTGCGTAATTTTGGACCCTTATTTTTTCTGTAGAAGTTTTATGATCGAAAGACTGGTTTTTCTATGTGTCTGTTTGTTTTTAATTGCCAGACGGCATTAAGCCTTCCAGAGAGAGAGAAGGAAAGACAGAAAGCATCCCCTGATAGGTGTTGTCACACAGCAGTCCCTTCTTCTCCATTTTTCCCTCCTTGAGGGATTTTAGACATACACACATAAACACATCTGGTGTGTTTCTCAAGGCAACATGGCTAGAACTCAAACCATAGTCAGGCATGTGGGATCTGGCTCCCTTTAACGATCAGATCACGAGGCCAGTTCCTGGTTTTGTATGGAATCTTATTTCATTGCAATCTGGCTTTGTTTTTGTCAATATAATTCTCTGTACAATTTTGTGAGTCTCCCAAAAATTTCAGAGGAATTTGCTATGTCACACAAAAGCCATACCTCCAAATCAAACCATGATTAAGACTATACTGACCTTGGGATTCTTCTGAGAGTGGTTAGGAACAACCCTTAAACTCAGTAACTCAGTAGATTCCCAATTGTTTGACTGGATTGTCTTCTTTTTCTTTTTCTTTTTTTTTCTTTTTTTTGGAGGGGGGGGAGAGGTTTTTGCTATAGGGCACATATGCTCGCCAGACAGACAGAGACAGACAGACAGAAAGTGAGAAATCATCCCCCAGGGGGATGGCCATACTGCAATCCCTTCTCCTTCATTCTCTTCTCAGGATTTTGGGCACGCATGCACACACGTCCGGCGTGAGTTTTAAGCCACCGGGTCCGGGACGGGAACCGCGGTTGACTACATGGGAGTCCAGCGGCATAGCCATTACACTAACTGCTGGTCCCCATGACTGGACTGTTTTCTGATGTACTACATAAATCTGTCTAAGATCTTAGAAAGGATTTTACACAGACCAGCAGGCAGCATAGTATTTAAAGCTCTGGGTTCCCACATAGTTGACCATAGTTCCCGTCCCAGACCCTGTAGCTTGAAATGCTTGGTGTGTACATGCATTCCCAAAGTCCCAGGAGGAGAATGGAAAAGAAGAAATTGCAGAGTGGCCATTTCCCCTGGGAGGAATTTCTCACTTTCTATCTCCCTGTCTCTCTCTTGCAAGCACAGGTGCCCTATAGCAAAAATCTCTCTTTAAAGAAAAAAAGAGAAATGATTTTCATCCACACCCTCAGCTTCATATTTATATCACATCTTCCAGGAACTGTTTTGGATTTGATCTTTGTCTAACATTTATTTCTTAACTTTAGGATGGTTTGCAAACAGAAGAAGCTGGAAAGTTTTGAAACCAGCAATTCCAGGCTCATTTTAGTTTATCAGTCTTCCCTTTAACTTATTTCTCTTTCTTCAGATGTTAGTATAAACAGCAGGAAGACAGAACTCATCTTCAAAACATTGCCTGGAAATCTTCTCAGTATACTCTGTTAGGTACATTTGCTACTTTCCACATTACCATAAATGACAGTGTTACCAGACTTTGTGCCACTATCAAAGACAATTGTTTCCCAGAGTTCAATAACACTTCTCTTACTCTTCATGTTCCATCCTACATACTGCTAACAGTCTGTCCAAGGTAACGCAGGTTCCCATTTCCCACTAATGCTGTTCTCAACGTCCTTCCAACATCTGCCCATTCATCAGCTACAAAGACTCTTTCATGTTCTGAGATATTTATTTGGCAGTATTTTTACTTTCAGGTATAAAAATATGTATCTATCACTACATTATAAATTATCTGAAAATTTAGCAGCTTAAAATAATAGATATCATGATGTTGCATCATTTCCATTGGTCAGGAATTCAAAAGCAGTTTAGATGGGTCTTTCTGACGTGGATCACTCACATGATCATATAGTTAAAATGTCAGCTAGGACTTAGTCACCTGAAGTACTTAGTAGGGCTGGACTAACCACTCCTAAGCAAGGCAGAAGCAGTGCTGTTTTGTTTTGTTTTGTTTTGTTTTTTATAAAGACCAGATTGAGAATTCACATTTTATTATATCCATGATATCCCATTTGTAATACCAGACAAGAAGACTTAATGTGGGAGGGGTCCTAGACAAGGACATAAATACCAGTATGCAAAAATCTGTGGGGCCATCTTGGAGACTGTCTACCACAAGAATTCAAAGGAACAAGAAGGTACTTAATTACAACCCAGTGTTATAAGGTGCCTTCAGACTTTCCAAACCTGTAATATAATTACTCTATCAGAAGATACTTTCCTGGGTTATTTAGAGAGAGCCAACTCATAGCCACTCCTAATTATAAAGGATTTCTACCTCTTTTTACTTCTTTTGGATATATCCCTCTTCTGAAAGATCATAAACTCCTAGATAGCCCCAAGCAATTCAGATATGTCTTCAGTTTTTGACAGTAATGAGTCCTTTTTCATATCGGATAGTCTTCAGAAAAGGAAATAAGATAGCCCCATTAGAGCTCTTTTGCATACCTGGCCCACATCTTTGCTTTACTAAGTTCTGAAAGTGCAGGTCAATCTCAAATCAGCCTCCTTTCCTGAGAATATCTGTCAATGTCTAACAATCTAAGTCTTTCACCCTTAGATTTCTTTTTTTTTTAATATTTTCTTTTATACAATCATTTTATATCATTAAGCATGCAAAAAGAATTTTCCCAGCATGGATACACTATATATTAGCCAATTAAAGATATTATCATACACGTTATTATCAACAGATAATTTTCCATTTTTTGTCACCCTTAAAAGTTCAGTTTCTTTCTTTCTCCCCTTGCATCTCAATGCCAACTTATAGTTGTTCCCTAACTAGAGGAGAGAATTATAAAACTTTCTGATAGTTCTGACAAAAGAAATCTCTTGTGAACTAAGGAACATAAGAAAGCTTCCACTTCACCCTCTTGAGAAAAATTATTCTTTCCTTGGAGAATCTGATTCCAAGATTAGACTGTATGTCCCCAAAATAACATTTTACTTCCAAGACCTATTATTCATTTTTAAACATTATTTATATTTTACTTTTAAAATGACCCAATGACTTATTGCAAGGGAAAATGAAACTTTTCTATTCTAAGAAAGATTCTGTCTAAAATGTAAAACAGCTCCTCTAAATTATTGCTTCCTTTTGGTATTTTCACATCTGTTGCTTCTTACTTTTCCCATGTAACACTTATTTTTTTCTAATTTTAAACACATACTCATCTGAAATTCTGTTAATTAGTGTATGTCAAGTGTCAAGAGATAAATACCCAGGGTACTTCAGGTCACATAAAAACACACAAAGATATAATACACACACACACAGACACACACACACACACACACACACACACACAGCTGGTCAAACTATTGTCCACACCTGTTACAAAGGCCTGGGATTACAACTGTTTCTTTCCATGATATACTTGCAACTCTCCCAACCCCAGTGCATATGCTCAGACCTGGTTATCTGGCATTCAATAAGACTGTGGCTATTTGATGCTCTCTATATTATGCCTAAAATTCTTCCCTCTTCTCTCTCACTCATCCCTGAGTATACACATGCTTTTGCTTCTCCCACTACAGTTTGCTCTATTCATTAGCTTCTATAATACCTCTACGTTTCCATACACATATGTGTGTTCTTGTAAGATTGCCTTCCAATTCACCAAGAGATTCTCAAAGAGTTTTCCCAAACTTTTACTGGGAGTACTCAGATTAAGCTACTTCCCGTGAGTTTCTGGCTTTGGTAATATGAACAATAGATGACTTATTTTAGCTAACAGAAGAATCTTGTGTTCAAAGGAATAGGTATGTATGGCCCAAACATGGCATCTCACTTGGTTACAACTTTCCTCAGCAAATGAGGTGAACCAGCAAGCTCATGAGGGCTTCCATTTCTGATTGTATATAAGTCAAAATTGCAATGTTTTCATAATTAAACACATTCAGTAGCATATTTAAGAGTCTGATGTCACAGGCCTAGAATAGGGACCAAATATATATATATATATATATATATATATATAAAACCCTAACCTTATAAATAAATATATACCATATATTTATTATAGTAAATCACAATAATGATATAAATGTATTGATTTACAAATCTGTATAGATTCTGATGTAAAGTCGAAGTTGTGAGTCACTGACTTAGAATATGACTGGCTTTTTTTTCCAAGTGCATTAAAAAATTTTAACTGAACCATTTTGCCCTGCAAGAAATATCAACCATTTGACCCATTTTGCTTTCTGATGTATTTATTAACTCTAGAAATAAATGTGGCTTTATTTACATACACCTTTATAAAATTTATCTTTACAGACTTTTTGTTTAAGAAATAATTGAATTTTCATAAGGTATAATGAACAATATATCATGTGCTCCTCAAATAAAAGTTAATTCAGTGAAAGATGTTATAATATCATTTACTTGTAAATATCTCTTAATTCCTTGGCTGAATTAAAAAAAAAAAAACAAAAAAAACTAAAAATATCAGGGACCAGTTGGTGGCGTGGTGGTTAAAGTGCTGGACACTCCCACATGGCTGACCAC
>NW_006160142.1:9069582-9091251 GCF_000334495.1 Tupaia belangeri chinensis
CATGGCTGACCACAGTTCAAGTCCTGGATCTGGTGGCTTGCTTTCTCACTTCCCCTCTCTCTCTCTGTCTCTCTCTGGTCAAATTAAAATAAATGGATCAATAAATAAAATTAAATAATTATTTTAAAAAAAACTAAAAACATGATTTATTAGCATTATATATGATGTAAGTGGATAATATATTTATGTTGCTTAAAAGAACTATGAAAACCTTACATTTATT
Organism: Tupaia belangeri chinensis; assembly: GCF_000334495.1. Classification (NCBI taxonomy): domain Eukaryota; kingdom Metazoa; phylum Chordata; class Mammalia; order Scandentia; family Tupaiidae; genus Tupaia; species Tupaia belangeri. The sequence continues at coordinate 9,069,806 of NW_006160142.1, forward strand.
AGTTTTCCTAGCAGCTGAGAGCAGCTAATAAAAACATTGAAAGATGAATAGAACTATATTATTTCATAGCCAAGAAAAGTGGTATAATCACTATCCATAAGTTAAATACTTATTTCAAAAATCATTACATCTATATCATCACAATCAAACATTTTCACTGAGTTTCTGGTGGCATAATGGAATTTATTTATCACCTTCTTTATACATAGAATGATCATATACTATATTATCCAAACTTTTTAGGATAAAAGAAGTCAATGCAATTATGTAATGACACAACTGGGACTGTTATATTTCAGAATTGAGATGGTTTCATGCAAAAATTAAATATTTATAAATTTCCAAAATAGTCTAGGATTCAAGGTATTCTGTACATTTTAGAGATTTTTATAGATTAAGTGATCTTTCTCATGCATTGTTCTAACATGTTTAAAATCATGTGTTTTGGGACCAGCAGTTAGTGTAATGGCTATGTCACTGGACTCCCCCATAGTCGACCGCAGTTCGTGTCCCGGACCCAGTGACTTGAAAATCACCCCGGGTGCGTGTGCGTGCGTGCCCAAGATCCCGAGAGGAGAAGGGAGAAGGGATTGCGGCATGGCCATCCCCCCCTGGGGGTGATTTCTCGCTTTCTGTCTCTCTGTCTCTCTCTGTCTGTCTGGCAAGCGCACGTGCCCTATAGCAAAAACCTCTCCAAAAAAAAAAAAAAAATCACGTGTTTTGCTTCGGATCATGGCAGATTAGTTTCTTATCCATGCCAGGTGCCCAAAATCACAAAAGAAGAAATGGAGGCAAAGGAATTACAGTGTTCCCACTCCCCATGGGTTCGGGGGCAGGAATGTTTTCTTACTTTCTCTATTTCTCTTGCTATCTCTCTCTGGCAGGCACAATGTTGTCCAGCCAATTTTTAAAAAGAAAAACAAAATGGATAAACTCACCTCATAGAACTAACCTTTATTAACTCTTTAAGAAGCAGTCACAGATTTATAGAAAGCAACTAAATGTCCAATCAAGGAAAAGTTACCTTCAAAAATAAAGGCATTTCATGGCGTTTTTACTCGTCCTTTGCCCTATCCTCTCCTGTGTACAGTGTGGGTGTGGTCTAGAGAAGGCAGTAGCCCAGTTCTCAGTTCCTTCTCTCAAACTGTTAGAAGCAAAGTTTTTTTTGTTTGTTTGCCATAGGGCACATTTGCTCACCAGAAAGAAACAAAGAGAGAGAAATGGGGGAAGTGAGAAATCAACCCTGCCATAGAGATGGTTAAGCATTTACACATACCAATGTGTTTTTCAAACCAGTGGGTCCAGGATTCCCCTCTGCAGTTAGCAATGTGGGATCCAATCACCTAAACCACCACGCCACCCTCTGGCCCTACATAAATATAAAAGCAGATTTTATTTGTGATGTTTTAACCTATCTGGACTGCCTGAAGGACAGAAGGAGACAATGGAGAAACTAAAATAATGATGGTTTGTTGACAGGCTGCTTAATTAAAAACATAATAAACAATAAGAAACTGGTATCTTTGCCTCTCTGTATAGCTGGCCAGTAGCTATTCCCTAAACATTACAAGAATAATGTGACATTTTCTGGGTTGGGAAATGAACTGGCCAAGTTGAGAGTGGGTGTAGGGTACTGAAAACCAAGGGAATTAAGAAAACATGTACACAGTGAGTCTGAGGTTCTCAGTGCCATTCTTTCACTTTGCTACAAGAAAATTGGCAACTAACCAAACTGGAGATTCAAAGTCTCAATTAGAGAAAATGACTGGCTCAAGTGGAAAGACTTCAAGTTAGAAGTATTGGAGGTTCCCCAACTAAATAAAAACACAGCATTATGCTTGAGTGGCATTCATGCATTTGCAATTAGCCCCACAAATCCAAAACACTAGTAGGCAATCAAGGATTAGCAGACTTCAGGGGAAACATAAAAAGCAAACAATGAAATAGGAAAAAAAAAAAAAGAAAAGGTAACAATTTTGTCAAAACATAATCTATTCAGAAAGGAGACTATTTTGAGGAAAATAAATTTATTTTTAAAAGCTAAAAATTGAGGCTCAACTGTGGTAACATAGGAATGGCCTGTGGTGCTGAGACGCTGGATCCATGGAAGACCAGGGTTCAATTCCCAGGTCTATCTGCATAAGTCGGAAGCATAGTCATGATGCTGGCTGGCTGGGAAGGTTGAAGGAAGAACCGCAAAGTGAGACCATGTTAAAGGTACCGGTTTTTCTCTTTCTGTCTGTCTCTCCATTTTCTCTCTTCTCATGAAATAAATAAGCTTTTGTTAAATTAAACTTTTTGAAACCCTATCATCATATCAGAGAAAGAAACTTAATAGTGATCACAGAACAAGACATACCAAGGTGGGGGAATGCACTGAAAATATTTTAAGTATGATGGCATAATAAAGTAATAGCAGGATTCATTGATAAACTTTTAAAACATCTTGTGGAAAGTAGAGCAAAAGGGAAAATTAAAATAAAGTAGAAGAGATATTTAGTAGAGCAAATATTCAGTATTTGAAAAATAAGAGTTCAAGAGAGAACAAAAAATGTGGGGGAAAGAAAATTAGTAAGGAAAAAACTTCAAGAAAATATCCAGAACTGAAGACCATAAAATTAAAAATTTGAAAGACCAACATGTTTTTCCTATCCGTGTGAAAAATGATATTGAAATTTTGATAGGGACTGCACTGAATCTGCACACCACTTTGGGTAATATGAAAATTTTAACAACATGTGTCCTTCTAATCCATGAACACAAAACATCTTTCTGTTTGTTAGTGTCTTCTTCAGTTGCTTTCATCAGTGTTTTTTGTAATTTTTATTTAGCGATCTTTTATCTCCTTAGTTGAATTTATCCCAAAGTAGTCTTTTTGTACCTATTATAAATGGAATTGTTTTTCTGATAGCTGTTGGTATACTTATTTTTTATGTACTGATTTTCTGTCCTCAAGTTTACTGTATTCATTTATTGTTCTAACAGCTTTTTTTTGAAATTAAGGTTTTCAATGTATACGACCTTGTCAGAAGTAAAGAGAAACAATTTCATATATTTGTATCCTATTTGGATGCTTTTAATTTCTTGCATTTGCTTAGTTGCTCTGGTAAGTACATCCAATACTATTGTAAAAGTAGACAAAGTTCAGGCAACAAAAATTGATGAATTATATTACATTAAACCAAATAGTTTCTGGATGCCAAAGAAAACAATCAATGATGTGAACAATCAACTTAAAGAATGGGTAAAAATATTAGCAAACCATGAATTTGATAAGAGGTTAGTATCCAAAATATATTAGGTATTCAAACATGTATGATTAAGCCACTATGCAGTATATTCTGGGTGGGAAATCACATTTTGTATGCTGTGATTATGCTTAGGGAATGAATGTAAATTCAACTAAAAAATGTCTCAAAAAAATAAATAAAAAATAAATTAATTTAAAAAATCAAATAACCTTACTATATAATGGGCAAAAGATCTAAATAAATATTTTTTAAAAGAGGACATACAAATGACCACAAGATACATAAAAAGATGTTCAGTATCGCTAATTATTAGTGAATACAAGTTAAAACTACAAGGAGATATTCCTTCATACATGTCAGAATGGCTATTACCAAAAAGAAGAAAGGTGGGACCAGCAGTTAGCGTAATGGCTATATCACTGGACTCCCACGCAGTCGACTGCAGTTCGAGTCCCAGACCCAGTGGCTTAAACTCATGCTGGGAGTGTATGCGTGCATGCCCAAGATCCTGAGGAGAATGGAGGAGAAGGGATTGTGGCGTGGCCGTCCCCCCTGGGAGGTGATTTCTCTCTCTCTGTCTCTCTGTCTCTCTCTTTCTGGCAAGCGAATGCGCCCTGTAGCAAAAACCTCTCCAAAAAAAAAAAAAGGAAGAAGAAAGGTAAGTATTAGTATGAATTTAAAGAAAAGTGAACCCTAGGACACTGTTGGTGGGAATGTAAATTAATACAATTAATACAGCCATAATGGAGGTTCCTCAAAAAAACTAAAAACAGAGTTACCATATTACCCTACTTTAAGATATATATATATATATATATATCCATCCAAAGGACTTCAACTTCAAATCAGTATGGCAAAGAACTATCTGTACTACCATATTTATTGCATCATTATTCACAACAGCCAGGTTATGGAATCAATCTAAGGGTCCATCATCTCATAAAGAAAGAAAACATGGTATATGTGCACAGTGCAACATTATCCATCCTTTTAAAACGGGGAAATTACAGGGTTGGCAGGTGGTGTGATGGTTAAAAAGGCATTGGATTCCCACATGGCCAGCCACAGTTCGAGTCCCGGACCTCGTGACTCACTTTTCTTTTGGGGGGTGGAGGGGAGATTTTTGCTATAGGGCATGTGCACTATCCAGGAAGACACAGAGAGAGAGAAAGTAAGAAATCACCCACCAGGGGGTATGGGCATGCCACAATCCCTTCTCCTCCATTCTCCTCTCAGGATCCTGGGCATGCATGCACATGCGCCCAGGGTGAGTTTAAGCCACTGGGTCCGGGACTGGGACCGTGGTCGACTACATGGGAGTCCAGCGACATAGCCATTATGCTAACTGCTGGTCCCACTTAGTGACATGCTTTATCGCTTTTCTTTTCTGTGTGTGTGTGTGTGTGTGTGCGTGTGTGTGTGTGTCTATCTGTTTAAAATGAAAAATAACAACTAATGGAATTAAATAAATAATTATTTTTAAAAAATAAAATGGGGGAATTATGTCATTTGCGATAACACAGACGAACATTTACACTGTGTGAAATAAGCCAAGCACAGAAAGACAAATACCGCATGCTCTCATTACATGTAAAAGCTTAAAAAATGAAGACAAAGAAATAGAAAGCAGAATGGTGGTTAATATAGAATATGAGGAAGAGAGAATAAGGAGATGCTGATCAAGCAGTATAACATTTCAGTTTCATAAGAAGAATAAATAGTAATATTTAAGATATGTTGATTAGCATGATTGAATCTTTCCATACTGTATACATATAGCATCATTTGTGTCCCATGAATACATACATTTGTAACGTTCAATATCCAATAAATTATTTTAAAAAGATGTTCTTGAATAGGGTAGAGAAAATTGGATATACTGTACAAGTGGAGGGAAAGGTTTTAGACCAGGGAGTGGATGGTTGATCAGTCCTTCTGTGGGACCAAACAGGAAGGTCCTGCAGTTGGGTCAGGTGCTAGGAGGTGAGTGGACAGAGATGTAGGAATCCATGCAGGATCTCTGCTGATTGCTTAAGTTTTCTCAGTGTAGGTGTCATTAAGGTCATCAGCTAAAGGGAAGGAGAGAGGAGGTTTTTGGATGTGAGGATAAAGAAGTGTAAAGTACACTTTTAGGAGAATGGCAGAGTAAATAGGTTATAGAAATAGAGTGTGATTCTCTGGTCATTTGTAGTTTATGGCCATGAGTTTAAATTTAATTCCATACTAGAACTTTATGACTTTTCTAGACTTTCAGTTGAGTCAGCATGAAACACAGTCTCAAACACACAAGTTCCAAAAATGTTACCTCCCTTGCATGCATTTGAATAAATTTATTAAAGGATATGCTCCATCAAGATGACGGTATAAACTAAGAAACAGATGTGAGATAACAGGAAACAGGAAGTCAAACATAGGCTGGCAGTGGAAGGAATTCTGGACTATTTGTGAAGGGAGAGCCTAACGTGACAGCTCTGCTCTAAGCACAGAGGGCAACCAGACCACATTAGAAGAGGCACCTCAGAAGAAATATAAACAAAATGTATCTACAAGAACTGAATGTCCTCAGAGGAGATTCAGGAAATTAGCAAATAATTAGTTAATGAGTAGTAGATAAAAGAAAATATATAGCTCCCAGGAAAACCAGTAGCTATTCTCTAAGGAAAAAGCAATCACAGTTTATTAATTGGTTCAGTTATGAACAATATTTATATTATAATTATATTCATAATAATGCAAATACTGAATGTTGATTTTATAGAAGTTTCCATTTAATAATATTGGGAGGATGGGTGATAGAAGGAGCATTTGTGTGTGTTAGGAATAGCAATAGGAGAACTAAGATGAAAAATCTACATAAATGGAGAGGTCAGCTAATAATGTTTGAAGGTGAAAAAGTTAAAATACTGTAATGTAAGCATTTTATTTATAAATTAAGCTCAATATCAAAATAATTAATCAGTAGAAGTACAAGTAGTTGTCTCTGGAATGGGAACAGGAGGAGAGGCGGAAAAGTTTGCTTTCCTCCAATAAATGATACAGAACTTTTTACTTATTACATTCATGCATAACTGTATAAAAGGGGGGGGGGAGAGAAGTACATACAGAGGTAATAGCATGCTTAAGAGAAATAGCAAGTAGTTCACTTTAGCTACAGGGTAGAATGTGTATAGTGACAGTTAAAGCAAAAATAGAGAAGTGTAGGTTTTGAGAAAGATGCCAACCTAAGGAATTTTGGTTTTATTGAAGAGAATATAAGGAGTAACTGAAAGTAATGAAGCAAGAAAATTATATAGTCATATCTGAGCTAAGAAAATTTCAAGAGTAGTCTCGTTTGTAGTTTGGATGGTATGAAACTAGAAGCATGAAATGAGCCAGAATACTGAAATATTTCAAAGGAAAGACAACAGAAGCTAGGCTGCTTCTCTTCTTCTGGCTAAGTGTATCTGTTCCACTCCTATTTCCCTCATCTTCGACTGTTTCTTTTCCCATCTCATCTTAAACCTCATTTTGTTTTCTAAGATCAATAGAAGTGAAGTCTGTATGTATTACTGTGTGCATATGCATGACATGCATATAACTTTTCTAAAAATGAATTTATAACTATTTATGGTCTCTACTTAAATTTTAAAGTATATGTATAGAAAATGTTATAATGCTATGAAAAAAATTACTAAATTGTAATTTATACCATAAATATTTTTATTTCTCTAAGGGTCAGTACTCTTTGACATAAAATATATTTTCTAAAATGTTCTCTAGATTTGAAACCCGAGTTTTAGGAAGGTCTGACATTTTTGCTTTAAAGACATCCTTGATGCTGGACGACAACCCAAAATCCTTTAGAGACCTAAACTGAGAGCTAAGAGTCAGCCCTTTGCAGCTCTCCAATTTAAAGTTCAGACTGAAGGATCCAATCATCTGAATCTGATCAGCCATTGGTAGGACCAAACCCTAATGCTATTTACCTCTCCTTGTTTGATGCTCCAATTCCTTCCCTTGGAAGTGCTTTCATTAACTGTCTATTTGGGTCTCTCTGCTCTGACATGATCATTTTTCTTTCTTGTGTTAATGTTACTCTATTTCCTAGTCTCTCTCTCTTTTCTTTCTAGAATGCATCTGAGTTTCCATAGCTCACTAGTTTGTTTTTCCTGTTGTCAATCAGATTTTCCCTCCATGGATAGAGGTCAAGCACCTATTCACTGTGTCTCCATTTATCTTCCTTTTTTTATCTTTGTTGTTGTTGTTGTTGTTGTTTTTCTTTCTTTCTTTTAAGCAAATAAACAAAAAGCTCTCTTCTCGGTCCTCTTTCTGTTTTTGTAATTAGTGTAGCAAAACAGGCAAGAAGGGAACAACGATGAGATACAAAAAACTTGATGTGATTCTCTTTTCAGAAATTATTGGATTTTTGGATTAAGTAAAATGTATCTTTCATTCCTAAATATTTTAGGAGCTTCCATTATGTGAAAAGCTGGATCCTCTTATGGGACCATGTGTGATAAACATAAACCTTGACTTAGCCTTAGTCAGTGTGACAGTCAGTACCTACTCTGGTACACAAGAGGTTGCCCACTGAAGACAGCCACGATGGAGCCACATGACTTACAGGCATTACACTATTGGTAAACAGGAGGTTAAGATGTGAAGCATTCAAAGAAGGGATTTTCTATATGAGACAAATCTTGCCCCTAGAGGAAGTTATAAAAGATTGTTCATAGTTAAGTGTATCCATTGGAAAATAGCAATAAAGGAATATGACTCCAGCATTAAATTCACCTCATTTAATTTTGGCTTTAACAGTTCACCTCTGTGTGAAGATAGCTAATTTACTGAGATAATACACACAGAGTACTCACCCTCCAACATGGCACACAGTGAAACCTCAATAAATATAAACTTTTGTTATCTAATTAAGAAATAATATGCTCAGGACCAACAGATAGAGTAATGGTTACATTGCTGGACTCCCACATAGTCAACCACGGTTCTAGTCTCAGATCTGGTGACTAAAAACTTGTGCCAGGCACATGCGAGTGCATGCCCAAGATCCTGAGAGGAGAATGAAGAAGAAGAGGTTGCTGCATGACCATACTCCCACGTTCTCTCTCTCTCTCTCTCTCTCTCTCTCTCTCTCTCTCTCTCTCTCTCTCCAGAAAGCACACATGCCCAATAGCAAAAAAAAAATCTCTCTCTCAAAAAGAAAGAAAGAATATTCTTATTGAAGTGTCCAATAAAACTTATGAAAATGTATTTTAAGTTCCTATTGACCATGGTCCTAAGTTTAAACTCAATCTCAGAACCGTCTGAAAAAAAAATAAATATATAACAGGAAAAAGGGGACTGGTACAGAAAATGGGTTGTCAGAAAAGATGGAAAACAGGATGCATAACTTATGCAGGCACTTCCAAGTACTATCTTTCTTTCCTTGTTCCAGATGAAGACACAGCTCTGTTTATTTGGTACAGGACAATGGAGACATCATTTTGCTGGGTGTTGTCAGAGTTTTTTTTTTTTAGTTTTGGTATAGGGCACATGTGCTCACCAAAGAGCGAGAGAAGGAAAGTGAGAGATCACCCCCTTTGGGAGGATAGTCATGACACAATCTTTTCTCCTCTGGTCTCCTCTCGGGATGTTGGGCCTGTACACATAAGCACCTAGCATGATTTTTCAACCTGCTGTGTCCAGCACTCAAACCTAGAAGTGGTATCCAGCCACCTTAACCACCATGCCACTGGGGCTGTTCCATCTCGGACTTCTCTTCATAAAGATTACACTATTTTACATTCCTTCCAATAAAAAAAAATATTTATTTAAACTAAGTATTATGAAATGTCTGTGTGCTTCTCCAATGCCTATGTAAATATAAGCATAATGAGGATAAGTAAGAACTGCCTTTCCAAATCTAATGAAACTATTAGGTCAATTTTACTCTAAATTCTTTTAGAATCAAGGGACAAGTGAAGGTCCTTCTGTGATACACTGGATCTGCTCTTGCTAATAACTAAACCACTGAAAGCTTCTTGTGTTTGTCAGTATGGGATTAAAACAAAGACCACTGAAGCATTTTAAATTGGGGTAAGGAAAGTATCAGGAAATTGAAAGAGGGAACCACGAAGTAAAGCCATTCAAATGAAGACCCAACAGCTTGGAACAAAACAATGTTGGTAGTTGTTGCTAATGAGAGAGATACCCCTCTATGGTTTAAATGTGTCCCCTCCAAAATTGAGAAGTTGCCAATGTGATCATATCAAGAAGTGGGGCCTTTAAGAGGCGATGAGGTCCTGAAGATGCCATCTCTGATGAGTGAGATGAAAGCCCTTACAAAGGAGGCTCACGTGTCCTTCCTCCTTCTACCACGTGACAGCACAGTGTTTCTCCTTTCTGGAGGATGCAGCCTCTGACATACAACTAAACCTGCCAGTGCCTTCATCTTGGACTTCCCAGACTCTGGAACTATGAGAACGTATATTTCTGTTCTTTATAAGTTACTAAGTTTTAAGTATTTTATTGTAGCAGCATTAACTAAGACACATGCCAAAAAAACTTCATGTCTGTTCTACATCTCTAAAAGCTAAGCACGGTAGACTATTGAAAGTAGGTTAATCCAAATTCCTATCCTCTGACTTTTCCTACCCTTCCAAGTTAAGACAGATACTCAAATATCTTGAAAGAGAGTTGAAAACACAAGGGAATTGGGGGAGGCTCTGAGAACTCTCTTGAGGCTCCTTCAGACTATCAGGAAGTAAATTTCCAGGCCAAAAAAAAAAAATGGGGTAGGTATTGAAGTATGGGAGCCACGCAATGCTGGTTGGTGGAGAAAGAGGCTAACTAAAAGAGAGAAGGACAGATGGCTGGCCCTGCAGCACAGGAGTTAAGACCCCTGAAAGAGTACTGAACCCTACATGGCCAACAGCCATTAGAATCCTGGCTCAGTGGCTTGAAACACATGTCAGACACGTGAGCATGCATGCCCTAATCCCGAAAGAATAAAGAAATGAAGCCAGGATTGTGGTATGACTATGCCTCATTGGAGGGTGTTTTCTTTCTCTCTCTACCCTACCTCTGGCATTAAAAAAAAAAAAAGAAAGAAAGAAAGAAAGAAAAAAGGAAGGGAGGGAGACAGGAACAGAGACTATAAAACACATAAAGTTAAATATATGCCAAGCTTTTGATGTCACATAGTGGTTATAATTTGAGGAGGGAAAAATTTCCATTTATCTTCCCTAGAAGAGTATTTGCCTAGAAAGAGTATTTCCTTTATAAAAATTTTAATTATAAGTTAAACTTATCAATAAATAAGTGCCTAAACTCTCCCCTGGGAGAAAGTCCTGGCCTTAATATACTGTGATTTGTATGAATATATGTGTTTACTTAAATATTTTCATGGATAAAGGTGTATACACACTTTTTTCTCAAACTTCTGCTCAAAACAAATGGATAAACAGAAATTTGTCCAAGTATATTTGATTGAATTTGTGAATATTCCTAACTACAAGCTTTACTATTTTAATAGTAATCACAAGTAACTACCATAGTTTGAACTGAACTTTATTTAGGGAAGAAGAAAAACTGACTAGATTGAAATCGAGTGAGATAAACATGCTTGATTTCTCCAAAGGCTACCATCAGGAACACCTTTTCTCCTCTCACCTTTCATCTACTGTAGAGTCTTGTAGAGGAAAAATCTATTTTATTGGAGGGGTAAAACTTTTAGGTCAACTAGTAAAAACATATACAATCAGCAAATTCAGTAAAATGTTGACATTAGTGAGGGGAAGAAAGGGACACCAAAAGAGAAAATGAAAGGCCATCTCTAAGTAGCCTCTACTCATCTTTTTGAAAAACTTCACAGGAACCACACAGGACTAGGTATGTGGGATAAGAGGAGATGCGAAAACAATTTTGCCCTCAGAACAGGAGCCGTGAGTGGCCACACTGAAAGCAAGCATGTCCCCACAGTGGCTCCAGAAGTATCACTGCCAAGAACCAGAGTTGCTAATCAAAAGGGACATCAAGAGATATAGGTAGGTAAGGAGCAAACAAGGCCTTGTCAACAGTTTTCCCCACTTTGCTGGAAACAGAAGTCCAGATGCTCAGGGAAAACAGCTTCTTCATGCATTAGTGATCTTAGAGAATACTTAATCCCTGATAAAGGACAACCTGCTGAGTTCTTCCCTAGCTTGATGGGACAAAGGGCCCAGGATTTCCCCACCTTTCCAACTAAGACCTGAGACCTTTTAAGGAAAAGACAGCAGCAGAACCTAGTGGTGGGACAGCTCTGAATTCCAGCACATTTCAAGCATTTTAGATTTTCCACATAATATTGGCAATCTGTGCTGGATGTCCCACAAGCAGTTAAGGATGAATTATTGTCAATAAGAGAAAGACAACCCATTAGAAAAATTGGCAGAAGATGCCAATAGGCATTTTGTAAAGTAGAAAAAATGAATGGCCAAAAATCCATTTGAAAAACTTCTCCAGCTCACTGTACTCAGGGAAACAAAAATTGAAATTACAACAAAATAGGGTTAAACTCCACCAAACTGCAACAATTAAAGTCTGATGATGTCTCCTATCATCAAACATGTGGAGGTGTGTGGTCTTCCACATTGCACATTGGAGTGCAAACTGGTACAAATGCTTGAGAGAGAAATTAAAGATTTTATAATAAAACTGATGATAAATATATCATAAGACCCAGGAACATAACCTAGGGAAACTTGTATTTTTTGTCTCAGGAGTCAAATATAGGAATGTTCACGGTAGCACTGTCTCTAATAGCAAAATGGGAAACTTATTAAATGTTCATTAGGGCTACAAACTGTGGGCCCACAGGTGGTGTGGAGGTTAAGGGTGCTGGACCACAGTTCAAGTGGCCAACCGTAGTTCAAGTCCTGGACCTTGCAGCTTGATTCTCTTTTTCTCTCTCTCTGTCAGTCTCTCTCTCTCATGCATTCTCTCTGTCCCTCTCTGGTCAAAATTTAAAAATAAATAAAGTTAAATATCATTGTTAAAAAAATAAACTACACACTGTAATATAATCAAATAGTGAAATAATATGCAAGAGTGAAATTATATAATACAGGCATCGATGTAGGCATAATTTCATAGTTTTAAATCAAGCCATGGAAGAATAAGTACAGTATAATGTCATCAAATGTTAAAAATAATTAAAATTTAATGATAAAGTTTTAGGAAAACATATGCAAAAAAATATAACTTTTATTTGTGAATCAACTGCAGATACCAGAGACAGTGTGGGAGGAGCATTGGATATGGCAGAGTATGAGAAGGAGGGAATCAAGAGGAAAAGGAAAAAAAAAATAAGAAACAAGAAAAGGAAAATTATTTGTTGCTGATAACATGTACAGTAATATCCTTGATTAAGCCAACATACAGTGTATTCTGAATGGGCAATTGCATTTTGTATGCTGTGATGATGTACTGTGAATGAATACAAAATGAATAAGTTTATTTTTAAAAAAACAAGGTAATGATAACAGATAAGACAGAACAATGCCTTGGTGGAAGAGGGGGCTGCACCTGGGGTAGTTAAGGGAGCTTTGACGTCCTCAGTAATGGTTCTTAGATGAGGTGGTGACTATACATCTATTCGTTACCTTAATAATGTATGTATTCATATTACATAATTTTTTATTCATTACGTGTTTTAATAAGATATATTTTAAAAGCACAGCTACCACACAAATCCAAGCAGGAAACTGAAAGCCTGGTTAGCCCATTTATATTTTGGTAAAATTATGATCTATGTTAGGAGAATTATTGAACCTCAAGTAGACTATAGCTTTATGCAGGCATGGTTTGATATATTATATAACAGTAATATCAATGTAATTAGGATAAGAGAGGGAAAATTTTAGATGAGGAAGCCCTTCTACTAGAGAACAGTAAAAATAAACTTAGTAAAGATGAAAATGGAGAAAATGAACATTTTGTGGAATAGGGGAGTCTTCTGATTACTTCTGTGATTTAAAGTGTCCATTTCTACTGCTATCCCCTGAATTTTTCCATGAAACAGTTTAATTCGCAGCACTAGTACACATTGTTTGGTCTTTAAAATGAGTCTCCACTGAAGAGAACCAGGCACTGGTTCTTGTGGCGCTGCCAAGTCCACGTTTAGTACAGAACTCAAGATTATCCTGGAATAACTTGCTATTCCTCGAAAGCAAGAATCATTTTTTTTTTTTTTAATTTTTTGGTTTTTTGAGAGGTTTTTGCTATAGGGCACATGTGCTCGCCAGAAAGACAGAGAGAGACAAAAAGGGAGAAATCACAACTCGGGCGGATGGCCATGCTGCAATCCCATCTCTGTTCTCTCAGGATCTTGGGCATGCACACATACACACCTGGCATGAGTTTAAGGCACTGAGTCCGGGACTCAAACCGTGGTAGACTATATTGGCGTTCAGCGATGTAGCCATTATGCCAACTTCTGGTCCCAGCAAGAATCATTTTCTTAAAGATGTGTAAAGTGGTAACCAAGACTGGCTTGGAGGGGTTCCTACTAGTCAAAATATGACTGGAGCATCAAAAGAGAAGACTGCTGTCAGTTCAAAACACTGAATCAAAAAAGACCTTGATTCCACCATGTTGCCCAAAAAGCAAAACTAATACAAAAGATGTTACACAGTAACATGCAGATAAGTGGGTTTGAGGCAGCTGTCCTTGAATTAAACTCAGAGTCAAGTCCACTCAGATAAATGGGTCTGAAATCAGAGTAGGGATTTCAGCTGTAGACCAACAAAAAACTGAGTATTTTTCATGGACATCTGGTATTTTTTTTTTAATTTTGAATAACTATGTAAAACTAATGACACTGAATTTGGATCTAGACAATGAAAGTTCTGATTTTAAAAAAACTTCTGTCCAGTATGAGGTATATTCTTCCTAAATGATATTATAAAACAAATTGTTTAAGGACTGTGACTTGGCAAGAATTTAGCTTTCTTAATCACAAAGAAACCTTCCTTTCACAGACAGTATTATCACCCATAGGGGCCCCTATTAGGGACCTTGAGGCACAGGGGAATCCCTTCCTTACTCTATGCCTCTTTCTCCATAACCACTTTTTCACATTAATATAGTGTATCCTTCAAAAATTAAAACATGGAGCCTTAACATTCAGTATGTGTATGTACCAAAGTATATGTATGTGTTTTCTTCCTACTAGTCCATAATCCATCCAAAATTTTGCAGAAAATTAACTTGAGTGGAAAATATGAGTCTACTTCAGCTATCCATGCTATAGTGCTCCCATCCTCAGAGGAAATTAGGGCACCGTAGAGGGGGCCTGGTAGTCATGATTTCAATCCCTCATGCATGCCTTCTCACCTATTCTTCCCTTCCACTCAAATCTGAGCATCATTTCTCTCCTCCCCTCAGCAGGTGGCCCAAGCAAAAATATTATCGGAAAACATATACTTTACAAGGCTGGGGAAGGCAAAGTTTGAAACCAGCTGAGCTCAGCATGTAGTCCTCTGCCATTCACTCTGCGTAAGAAAGTGGATTAGGCTAACAGAGCTCTCCTGCTACAACAGCTCTTTCTGGCAGGCCTATGACCATACACTCTCTCCTGACATCCCAAGCACTGCTAAGCCTCCGTTTATTTATCTGTAAAATACAATGATTAAAACATAGGCAAATAATTAATTTTAAAATACATTTGTATTCAATATGGAAATAGAGTCATCGTAAGTTGCTGTCTGCCAAAGACACACATTCATGACTTTCATGCTATGGAAACTGTGAGAAATGATCTCCTTTTGGGCAAACTTATTAAGATCCAAAATACAGAGTTAATTTTCTCTGATTTTCATTTTAATATGCATATATTCAATAACAGAATTACCGTTTTAATTGTGTTCAGCAGTAACAATAGAAATATTCCCAAAGTACCATCCAGTAGAATTCAGAGGGCCTTTACCTTTGACTAGAGGAACTGAACTTCTTTGGGTGCTTCACTAAAAGAATTTGGACTCTGTGAACTTTCTCCTCATTAATAGTCAGAAATACATATGCTTTTCCTGGTGCCCAGAGGATTGGTACTGAATTCTATGTATATATCCACAAGGCATAAAGTTTTTATGTCTTTTTTTAATGCTTTAAAATGCTTTTTCCATCCTTTTTTGGGGGGATAGGGAAACATAGATCCTTCAGGAGTACAAAGACATTTTAACTAGGAGATGAAAAGCTCATGTATGCAAATGTGCTAAGTGGAATAACATACCCTCCAAAAAGCCTAAATCTGAATCCCCAAAGCCCATGTAAAAACCTTCTGTGACAAAAACAGACGTTTACAAACAAACAAACAGATGTGATTAAATTAAGGACCTTGAGATTGTGAGACTATCCTGAAATTTCTGGGTGGACCAAATGTAAATATAAGGGTCCTTACAAGAGGGAGGTAGGGTGGTTGGAGTCAGAGGAGACGTGAAAATGAAAGTATTGGTGAGATATATACACAGACAAAGAGGGAAAGAAACAAACAGGTTGAGAGAAGGGGAGTCGAGGAGCAAAGGGGAGAGAGAGACAGAGAGGGAAGAGAGAGATTGGAAGATGCTCTCTTAAAGCCTTTGAAGATGGAGAAAGTCCCTGAGTCAAGCAATGCAGGCAGCTTTTATAAACTGGAAAAGGAGAGGAAATGGATCCTCTCCTAGAGCTTCCAAAAAGAAGAGCAGCCTTGCAGACACCATGATTTTAGCACTTCTGACATGCAGAACTGAAAGACAATAACTTTGTGTTGCTTTCAGTTATCCAGTTTGTAGAAATTTGTTACAGCACTGATACGAATGAGGCTACAGGAGTTGTCAAAGAAATATACTATAAATTTCTGATTATGAACTATAAAATTACAATACTATTCAGGTTTGAAACTGAAAGTGGAAACTTGATCAATCAGAACCTCTTGGCTACCACTACGCCTGTATGAAAAAGTGGATGATATTTATCTGTTAGTTGTAAACCGATTAATACAATCATGAAAACACACACACACACACACACACAGAAAGAAAGCTATACCACTGGAGTTTAAAGAATACATAACTTTCTTTTGAGAGGTTTTTACTATAGGGTGCGTGCGCTCACCAGAGAGACAGAAACAGAGAGACAGAAAGTGAGAAATCACCCCCGGGGGGATGGTCATGCCGCAATCCCTTCTCTTCCATTCTCCTCTAGGGATCTTCGGCACGCCCACACACACGCCTGGTATGAATTTAAGCCACTGGGTCCGAGACTCAAAGCGTGGTCTACCTCGTAGGAGTCCAGTGACATAGCCATTATGCCAACTGCTGGCCACAAAGAATATATAACTTTCTAAATATAAATGTAAAATGTAGACTCTAAAGAAAATACACTCTCTATATTATCAATTCAAAGAATCTAATGTCTTCCCTATTTGATGACCTTGTCCAGCATCTTTTATGAGTAAATATCTCATTGATTGAAGGCAAAGAAAGAAAAAATAGCAACATGCTTTTGGATCTTTGTTCCCTCTTCCTATCCCTTCAGTTTTTCATAAACCAAAGAGGTTCCACTTAGGAGCTACACAAATAATTAAAGGTGGCATGAGGGTTGTAGCAAGCATATTTTCCAGAAGTATATTTTTGCATTTGAAATGAGCCATAGCTTAGCAACGCCAGCTTCCAAAACACTTACACCAAGTGAAATGCCACATATGCTGTTGGGCTCGATGTACCGAAACAGCGCCATGCAGGGGTGCCCAGCAGGGTGGGGAAGGGACAGTCTTAAAATGTGGTTATTTTCTTCTCGTTGCTGCTATTTAAAATGGTTGTTTTACACTTGAGAGGATCACACCTTTAACACAGGTCAATATTGGGAAAAGCATACGCTCCTCATGTTTGATTCTGAGATAATGCTTAGAGTTACTGGGTCATTGTGATTATTACTAAAGATTAGTTTCAAAAATCGAAGAATAACAAGCTCCAGCTTCTCTACTGTCCCTAGTTCACTCCATCCTCTCAGGTCATTAGAGGGGACATACTTTCTGTTTGTCCCTCTTGAATACTCTGGAGTAGCAGGCAGGGTATCTGTCTTTAAGCTAGTCTGGAGTAGGGAATACGCTCTAGTAAATCTTTTCTCCTCTGGCAATCTAAGAGAAGTATGTCATCTATTTTCTCCTCCATAGCATGGCCTTTAGTGCTGATTCCAGACAGCTCCTTTCTCCCCTTGCTGGAGATGACTACATTTATTAAAAATCGCATGTAAAAGAACTATAAGAATATGTGGTTTAATTTAAAAATAGATTTAGATGAACAAAAAACAGCATCTAGCCGTCCACCACAGCACAAGCTCCTTTTACTAAGAAAGTTGCTGTTTTCCCTCCTGCAGAGGGGGAAATTAGCCACTGCTAATTTCATTGCTCTAGGGCTGAAGCTGGAGGGCATGGAGACATCTCAAATGCTGTCCTAGATGTGTTTTATTCACCTTGTTTCTGCTTTCTCCCTGCTGTTTGAGGAAGAAATTTTGAATGCAAAGGAGAGAGCTTGTGGAGAATAAGGACTCAAACTTCAGTCCTGCTATTTCCTCATTGTGACACCTTATGTGTGGGAGGCAGTCTCTCGGAGGTTTGATAGTACTACCCAAATCTAGTCCATCCAGTGCACCCTGTCTGGAAAGAATGGGAGGGGTGCTTTTCTTATTAGCAAAAGGAAATTAAAAAGCCAGTCTTCCATGTAGATAAATAGTGAACTGCTGAATTTCAAATGGCCAAGTAAGCAAATCAAATGACCTGCCTGCTTGGAAACCTGCAGGTCTTGACAGGTAATGCTCCCTTTAAAATTCTGACTTGCTCTCCTTCCCCTACAGGTGCTGGCGGTCAGGGACCACTTTGTGCATTTTCCTGATATCCACAGACTCCATTACAGAGCCCTGAGATAGAACTGAGTGGTTCCTCCTACAGGACATTTCAAGGTGTGGCTGCCCTCTAGTGGTAGCTGCCTTCCCCACACACAAACGTTATATATAAGATGTAATGTTTCCTCCTCCTCCTCTTCCTCCCCCTTCCTTTTTCTTTTCTTTCTGCTTCATCTTCCTTTTTCACTTTCACTCCATGATGAAAGCCATGGTTGTTGACCAGTTCGTTTACTGTTCCTTAGGCTGCAGCTCTCTGCATATCCCTCTAATGAGAAGGAATCACTGACTTGAGCTGAATTTTTTCTTCCTAAATTTCTGTCTCTAGATTTGAAGTCATCATTTCTACTTTGCATCCCCTTTTCAGAATAGGGGTCTTGAGTAAGGTAGGAGCCAGGTTTTTCACCACCTGGCTTTCTTCCAGAGATTTTCTAATGTCCTTGCTAAAAGGTGAAGGATAAAAACTATTTCATCCAGCTGCAATCTATCGTAGATAGGGCCAAGCAGCACCGGGATGCGGCTTTCCAGGCAGGTGGGCTTGCAGTTTACACCTCCCCATGTGAGAGCTCTCCATGCCCAGGCCCATTTGCGCTAGCTCTCATCTGTACTCCGAACTGCCAACTGAATATTTCTCACCTGGGCACCCTCCCTATAACTAGATTCCATAACATCACATCAAATAACTTCTCACAAACCTGTTTCTATTTCTGTGTTCA
Organism: Tupaia belangeri chinensis; assembly: GCF_000334495.1. Classification (NCBI taxonomy): domain Eukaryota; kingdom Metazoa; phylum Chordata; class Mammalia; order Scandentia; family Tupaiidae; genus Tupaia; species Tupaia belangeri. Next base: position 9,088,662 of record NW_006160142.1, read on the forward strand.
GTGTCTTAGACGAAGACGCCACAATTTGCTCAATTCTCAACCTATAAAAAGCCCCTTGCTTGGTTCTATGATATTTTAAAACACACGACTCTCTTAGCAGGTCTGTCCCTCAGCTCCACAGCTGTTTCCACTGGCACCGTCATACCTAATACATGTATCTGACAGTGATAACCCTCTGCTTCATATAATTTTCATTGTCTGCAAAGTAAAATCCAGTTGAAAAGACCCAATCTGTCGTTTCAGGCTATTTGCCCCACTAGTTGCACCCATGTATATCATCAATGTATATATATATATATGTATATTATATATGTATATATATGTGTGTGTGTGTGTGTGTATATGTATATATATATATATCTCAATATATATTTGTACTTTTAGTCTGATGAAAACGCAAAAGGTATTTGCACTCTAAAATCATGTCAAGTTTTTCTCCAGTACAGTCAGATTGATTCTCATCTCTGGATTCATGTAGCATTTGTCAACTCTGTAACTACAGGGTATATAATCTTGCATCAAAAGTTCTAAAGATCCTCTGCCTGTTGGGACTTTTAAGTTCCTAGAACTGGGATCTCTTCTTACTATGTTTTGTAAATCCCACATCAAATATAGTGTTGGACATTTGGCAGATGCTTAAAAATCATTCTTGAAATAAATCCAAACATTAGCATAGCTTTAAAATATATGAGCTTTTAAAAATGCTGCAATTATACTTGTGGCCAACTAAAATGTTCATTTATTATGTCTTCACCTAAATTAGTATAAAGTCAAATCTCCCTTTCCTATAGTCATTGTATGTGATTTTTAGGATAGTGATCATTCAACAATTACCAATAATCAATGCTTGAGTCCACTTAGAGTCTGGTCTGAGAATGGTTATTAAGAAGGCAGTTGCTGGGCCAGCTCTGTAGCCTGGTGGTTAAGGCAGCTAGGTAATACTTGACTGACAGCATAATTAAAACCCCAGGCCCAGCAGCTTGAAAAACATACTGGGTGTGTGGGTGTGCATGACGAAAATCCTGAGAGGAGAATAGAGGGGAAAGGACTGTAGCATGGTCATTCCCCCCTAGGGGTGATGGGTAATTTCTCTCTCTCTCTGTACAGCAAATGCACTCACCATATAGCAAACACACACACACCCCAATAGGTAAATGTGTGTTCGTGCCCAAAATCCCAACAGGAAAAGGGATTGCAGTGTGACCGTTCCACATGGAAGGTGCTTTCCCCTCTCTCTCTCTATGTCTCTACCACTCTCTGGCAAAGCACATGTGCCATCTAGCAAAAATAAAAATAAAAAAAAAAAGAAAAGAAAGCCCAAACAGGCAGTTTCCAAAGTCAGATGTCTACATGTAAACACCAACTCTGTATTTCACTAGACTTTGCACTGACATGCAGTTGACACTACACCTCTAATTTTTTTTTAATCTGTAAAATTGGAATAAATCAAGAAATTCCCAATCAAAACAGCTGTGAAGATTAGAAATATCCATGGAAAACATTTTGTACAGTGTCTACCACATAGTAAGTGTCCTGTAAACATTACCTAAATAAACACCATGATGAGAAGTGAATTTCGCTGAGAATTTTTTGATTCTATGAGTATTACTAATTTGGTTTGATCCCCTATAAATACTAAATGCTGTCTACTTCTCTGTACAAACAAACCCTTAAACAATGATCAACTTAATCAGTAAATACTGCAGAACACTGCACCAAAGCTTTATGGGAGCTCGGTACCAGGCGTTGTACTGCAGTGTGATAAATAAATTATTTCCTCACCTGGAATCCAGTGCTAGAGAAACCAGAAATTTAACTGTCCCAGGCTGACCAGAGAATGCTTTGTTACTTATCTCGCATATGTGAATACTACAGTTTTTAAAGTGCTCCAAGAGTTGATTGGTATGCCATTAGTGGCTCTGTGCCTAGGTTTCCTGATAAGAAATGTTATTATGGGATCATACTAACAGTAGCTACTACATGGAAATGTTTTGTGGAAGTTTAAATAAGTAATAGCTATGATTTTCATAATAAATTTGGAGATTAAAAAATTGCCTCAGGAAATCCAGAGCAGATGGAGATAATACACATCAAGTAAAATAAAAGCAAATGAATATATAAGGACATGAAAGAAAACCATAAAATCATAACTTTACCATTTGACACCATAAGAGCACTTGCTATTGGAATTTTACCATATTTATAATGGTATTAGATACACCTATTTAACATTTGGCCAACAGGTTAAGATTTACATGGAGAATTTGGATATTTTGGAATTTAAAACGTGTACAGAGTATTCAAATGCTAATCTGAAACTATTTTGCTTTTCTCTCCTATTGAAAAGTACAAGCACTAATTATCAGGAATGAAATGTATTTGTTGTCCCTATCTTTCAAGAATGTATTAGTTTACTAAGTGTCCAGTGCTGAATAGTGTAATTACAGAGGCAAAATATATTCAAAATGTATGTTTCCACTGGCAATGGCTAATATGTTCTACATTCAAATCATACAGAAGGTAAAATTCTATTATATTTTTTTCTGCATCCTGAAAGTTACTCCCAATTGGCTGATCAGAATTTTTTTTT
>NW_006160142.1:9092705-9098751 GCF_000334495.1 Tupaia belangeri chinensis
CCTACCCCCCCACCCCCACCCCCACCAGGGGGATGGCCACGCAGCAAACCTTTCTCCTCCATTCTCCTCTCCGGATCTTGGGCACACACACACATGCACCCAGCATGAGTTTAAGCCACCAGGTCTGAGACTCAAACCACAGTCAACTATATGGGAGTCCAGTGACATAGCCATTATGCCATCTGCTGGTCCCTGATCAGAAACTCTCTAGAGCCTTGCTATAAACAGTTTCTCCAAGCTCCTACACCAACTGTTTCACAAACTCTCAGGATGACTCCTAGGAATCAGTATGCCCAACAGTCACTGACCATTCTGGTTATCATTTCATTTGGGACTAGTCAGTTGCACAATTGATAACTTTTGGACATTACAGGCCCTAAGAAGAAGGCAATTTCAAGTCTGAAGTTGGAAACTCTTGTTTCAACTGCTGGTTTTATTATTTTCCAGGAGGATGATTTTTGAACAAGTTACTTAACATCTTTAAAATCATCAAATTTCTGTAAAATAAAAGTAATCATACTACCTTGCATGGTTACTGTAAAGATGAGATGAAATGCAAATTAGTACTAAATACACTGCTTGACACACTCTTTTTGATTTACAAATGTTAGTCCTTTATAAAGTTGGTATTATTTCTAATAAATACAGTGGGGTGGATGACATAATTATTTAATTAGATGGCCTTTGAAAATGCCCTTACGTTTTATTCCCCTTGCCCCCAGGAACTCTTTAAAGAGAGGTGGCATCACTGAACACCTCTCTTTTGTCCACGCCTGCTAGCACTCACATCAATGACATGCTGCTATACAGATGGTTTGTTGCTGGGGCAGCACTTCTGGAATGACCTTATCTGTCCCTGGGCAGACAACAGAACCAGAACAATGGTATTCTGACAATGACATTTCTGGAGGTGATGCTTTAAGATAAATCTCAATCAACGCCACTTATAGGAACACAGCTATAGTACCTTAGAATACTCCAAAAACTAAATGAAATTCTCGGAGAAGGGAAGTAGAGAGTACTAATGCAAGTTTCAAGTTCCTGTTCATTCCATGTAGTCTGTAATTTATTTCTTAACTGGTCCTAAAGTACCTTGCATTATCCTTTTTAAAAGTCTCAAGTGCAATTTTTAAATGTAAAAATGGCTGATAAAACATGAGCTACCAATGATAGCAGTGCACCTCGCTTATCACCTTCCCATTGTTTAGCTGTCTTTGAAACCTAGAATCCCAAAGAATATTGATCCTGTCAAGTTATATAGGAGAGGGTAGTTTACATAATTACGTTCGCTGTTTTATATTCACACTAGATAAAAACATCAATTAAGGTATCACTAAACTGTCCATATAGACTCCTTATCATGAAATGGTAGCAATTTCAAGATAGAGACATTTCTAGTTTTATCACTGTGTAGTGAAATTAAAATAAAAAGAAGATGTAATCTCTTCTTTAAATTTAGTACTGAATGAGGAAGGTATTTATAACAACCTATAACCTTCCAAAATGAACACAGTCAGAAATTAGAATCAGACACAAAGAGGCTGATCGTGGTGCTGTGAGGAGGCAGGAAGTATGGGCTTCAGGAGCCTGGGCTTTGCAAGGCTTAGTTCCAACCTAGTCTGTGCCACTTACTACTTGTGACTGGCAAAATCACTTAGTTTGTCTGAACATAGTAATTTTTTTTATCAAATAAAACTCTATATGTAACAGGATCATTATAAGGATCAATAATAAAAAAATAATGCTTTTGAATTGCACCCAGCACATAAGTATGCAATAAATAGTTCTTATTAGCGCAAATAAGGTATCAACACAGAGAATAACCCTCATAAGCATGAGTGGAGAATATATTTACCTAGCAAGTACTAAGCATCTTCTACTTTTAGGTATCCATAGGAAGAACTACTGTGTATTCTCTTTATGTATGGAAATAATTCACCATTATTAAATTGCACATTATAATTCAGAGGGAAGGCATATTTCTGCAAAAAGAGGTCTTTACTAAAATACTGTTAAGCTTCTACAGTATGTCAGTTACTGTCCTTGGTACTGTGGATATAATACAACCATACCTTCTGACCCTGTGGAATTTATTCCTCAGTGAGGAAGACAGATAACAATAAGTAAAAAATAATAATAAATGGAATAAATATAACTCAAATACTTCTGTGATCTTTCTCTTTAGCATCTATATATACCCCAAATTCCATGACTTATTGACCTTGATTAATAAAGTTATATATCCATGTATATATAATATAGAGATTACTTAACCTAATAGCCATATTCTCTCAGAAATGGTCAGATAAATATGAGGCACCAAATCTTAATGACGTTCTCATAACAATCTGTTGCCTGGTTTCTTTTAGAATAATGACAATAGCAAATGTGACTGCCTCAATATATCCTGACTATTCTTATATTATAGGATAAATTTCATGGGACACTTTTGATTTAAAGATTAGTCTCAACAACAGAGTTGTGCTTGTGTAAAGGGCAATTTAAGCTGCATGAAGTAATGGAATTACTGAGAAAACAGTATTTATTTTGAAACTATATAGAATTAAGAATGTATTAGGAGATAATATCAGTAGGATTTGTAGAGATCAAATAATCCAGTGTCTATTTATTTATTTATTTATTTAGCCAAGATGTACACGCCCACCAGAGAAACAGACAGAGAGAGGGAGAGAGAGAAAATAGTTCCTAATGAGGCATGGTAACACTTCATCCTTTTTCCTCCATTTGTGCATCCCATCAGGATTTGGGGCATGTGTACACATCATGTTCTTTCAGTTGCCGTGATCAGATTTGTACTTTAGTTGTCCACGTGGGATCCAGCTCCCAGCACACAATGCTTGACCACTGCCACTGCACTATTGGGCCATCCCGGCATAATGTGAAGGCTAAGTATTTTGGACTCACAAGTGCAAAAGAAACACTATCAGAGAAATTGTTGCATGTGTCAGACAGCTTAAGTAAAAGTCTGTTCTAATAAAAAAATAAATATCAAAACACCAGTGATTATAAAAACAATGGTGTCTATTTTTTGCTCAAATTAAATGTATATTATGGCTCCAGTGGGCCTCTGCTTCCTAGCAAGTGGAGAGAGGCAGAAAATGTTTCAAACAATAATCAAACATACCACTGAGTAAAAGAATGAGATTTGGCTTATATTTTTAAAAGATTAGCAACTGTAGGATGAAGAAGAAATTAAAGAACACAAAATCAGATGTAGGAAAATAAACTAGAAGTTTGTTTGTAGGCTTGAAAGTAACAGAAAATAGTGACTTTAAGTGGTTAGCTGAAGAAAGGAGGAATTTGGATAGATGCAGGATATGTTTTGGCAGTAGACAGGGTAACTGTTTCAAGACTATAAACCAATGACACATAGTAACTTTACCTCACATTGTTTGGACTTGATAACTGTATTTAAATATACAAAAAGAGAAAAAAGCTAATTTAAAACAAAGACAAGAATTATCTTAGTAGAAATGTTCACTAGGAAACCTTGTGAGTGGATGGTCATGTTCCACCCTCCCTGCTGATGCTACAGAGAAGAGTATAGTGCTTGGAATCCAGGATGCCAGAGCTAGCTACTAATAACTCAGTTCTTCCCTCTTTCTTTTATTTTTTTAAGTGTATTATTTATTTACTTCATGAGTGAGGAAGAGAGACAGTATCCCCAATGGGAACAGCTGCCATGATCCATCCTCAACCTCAGCCAGCTCCAGGTCATGGGCACACACAAGCCCAGCATATTAAGGGACATCTTCAGATGCAAACTCAGATCTTCCTCTGCAATTCAGCCTCACAGAGCATCATGTTTTACCACTGTGCCACTATCTTGCCCCTAATTAACCTTTTGTATTGTGAGGTAACTGTAGATTCATATGTAGCTGTAAGAAATAATGCAGAGAGATTTACATTTACCGAATTTCTCCCAAAAATAACACCTTGCAATATTATGGTACAATGTGAAAACCAAAGTATCAACATGCACAAAGATGAAGGACATTCAGGCAAGAGACAGCACATTTCCATCATCATAAATATCCCTCACGTTGTCCTTTTATAGCCATTTCCTTTTTACTGCCAACCCTTTCATAACTCCCGATCATCACTAACCTGTTTTCTAATTATATAAATGTGTCATTTAAAGAATATTATATGAATGAAATCACATGCAACCTTAGGCATGGATGTTTTTACTCACTATAATTCTCACGAGATTTGTCCAGGCAATTGTGTATGACAAAAATTTATTTCTCTTTCTTGCTAATATTCCATGATATAAATATATCATAGTTTAAACTTTCAATCAATGAAGAACATTTGGATTATTTCCTCTTTGGAGCTATTATTTTAAAAAAACATGCTATAACATCAGTGCACATTTTTACAATAATGAATTTTCATTTATCTGGGATCAATAGAGGTGTGAATAATGAGAAATATGATAATTTGAATGTTAACTTATCAAACTGTTTATAGAGTGACCATATGATTTTACATTCTTACCAGCAATGGGTGAGCTTGCTTTTCTACAACTGTGTCACTACTTGATATTTTCATTTTTAAGCCATTCTGAGAGACATATTACTGTGGTAGTTTTCATTTGCATTTCCCAATCACATTGAACATCTTTTCACGAGTTTATTTGCTGTTTATAAGTTCTTTTTTGAGAAATTACATCTTAGTGTGTTTTGTTCTTTGTATAATAGTGTTCTTTTTTGATTTTGATTATTTTACTATTGAATTTTGCGAGGTCTATATACATTCAAGATAACTAGATTTTGTTGAATATGTACTGTGCAAATATTTTCTTCCACCCTATAGTTTATCCATCCTCTTGATGGGATTTTTATGCAGCAAACATTTTTTTTTTTGGAGAGGTTTTTGCCATAGGCTGCATGCACTTGCCAGAAAGACAGAGAGACAGAGAGAGACAGAAAGCGAGAAATCATCCACTGGGGGGATGGACATGCTTCAATCCCTTCTCCTCCATTCTCCTCTCGGGATCTTGGGCTTGCACGCACACACGCCTGGCGTGAGTTTAAGCACCAGGTCCAGGACTCGAACCGCAGTCTACTACATAGGAATTAAGTGACATAGCCATTATGCTAACTGCTGGTCCCGCAGCAAACACGTTTAATTTTGATAAAGCTCGATTAACCAATTTTTTTCTCTTATGGATAATGCTTTTGTGGTAAAATTTAAGAATTCTTTACTAATAATTAAATCCCCCAAATTTTTATCATTTTATTGTGTTTTAAAATTTTATGTTTTACATTTACGTCCACAGTCCAATTTGAATTACTTTTTATATAAGTTGTCAGACTTAGTTTAAGGTTCACTTTATTGCAATTACTTTCAAATCTGTTTCAAAACCAACATTATTTGTTGAGTACCTTTTCACTAATGAATTGCTTATTGAAAAATTAGTTGAGGCCCTGCATGGGAGTACACACTGGATGCTGCTGCTCAGCATGCTAGGGTCACATAGGAGGTCCAAGTACAATTCCAAGTCCACCTTAAAAATCCAGGCGTGGTGGTGCACACCTATGATCCCAGTGAACTCAGAAAGCTGAGGCAGGAGAATCATGACATAGTGGAAATTTGTCTAAAATAACTCCATACACACAAACACATACAACCACCTGGGCATACCTCTATAGATCTATTTATGGGTCCTCTATTCTATTCCTTTGATCTATTATATGTCTATCCCTAATCTATAAAGAATTCATTTGGTAAGAATTAGTATCATTGCTATACTGATTGCTTATGATCCATAAACACAGTATATTTCTCAATATATTTAGACAGTCCCTGATTTATTTCATGAGCTTTTTTCTACCTATGTAGGGACTTCAAAAGTTTATGAAAAATGGAGAGTATTATTTTGTTTTGGTGCAAAATTTTATGAATTTCATACATAGTTTGTTTATAATATGCATGCAATTTTTTAGAAGTAGAACAATTTAATTTTATAAGCAATTATATGTCAGTGTCCATATATTCACTATATATATATATATATATA
>NW_006160142.1:9098772-9123440 GCF_000334495.1 Tupaia belangeri chinensis
AGGAGTCTTTTATTGTAGATTCCTTTTGACTTTCTACATAAATATCATGTCATTCATAAAAAGGGATTTTTTAAAAATTTCTGATCTGTATGCCTTTATTTCTCTTGCCTTTGGCACCAGCTAGCCCTTCCAGCACTGTGTTGCCTGAGAGCCTTGAAAGCAGACCCCCTTGCTTTGCTCCTCACTTCAGGGGACAGCATTCAGCCTCTCAATATTATGATGTTAACTATAGGTTTGGGAGATGTGTTGTATCTTGCCATTTTTCTAATGGTTTTTATCATAAACTTGTGTAGAAATTTTGCAAAATGATTTTCTGCATCAATTGATATAATTATGTAATTTTTCTTTCTTAGTCTGTGAGTATAATAGATTGCATTGATCGATTTTTGTATGTTGAACCAGACTTGTATACCTGGAAGAACCCTCACTTGGTTATGATACATGGTTATTTTTATTTATTATGGAATTCTGTTTGCTAATATTTTGTTAAGATTTTGCATCTACATTCAGGAGAGATATGGGTCTGTTTCTGTCTGGCTTGATAACAGGGTAAAATCAGTATCAAATAATAAATTGGAAAGTGATACGTCTATTTTATGGAAGACATTGTATAGAATTAATATTAATTCTTTAAATATTTGCCAGCATTCTCCATTGGAACCATCTGTGTCATAGACTTTGGGGAACAGAAGGCTAAATTATTTCAATTCTCTTAACAGTTAAAAAGTTATTTAAGTTATTTCAGTCTGTGTGAGTGTGGTATTTAGTGTTTTGCAAGAAATCAGTTCATTTCATTTAAGTTTGCAAATTTATGTGGCAAAGTTGTACACAGTAGTCCCTTGTTATCTTTTTACTATTTAAAGAGCTACTGTAATTTTCCATTATATTGTTAATTTGTCTATCTCCCTCTTTTTTTTTAATTTTATGCCAATCTTGCTAGATTTTTGTCAATTTTATTTATTTTTTCTGATGATCAATGTTTTATCTTACTGACTTTTCTCTATTTTTTTCCATCTTCAGTTTTATTTATTTCTGTTTTGTTTCTTCTTCTTGCTTTGGATTTATTTTCCTCTTCATGTTTTAGGTGCCTAAGACAAGAGCTTAGAGATGATCGATCTGAACACTTTTCCTCTTTTCTAATGTATGAATTCAGTGGTATAATATTCCTCTCGGCATTGCTTTATCTGTGTACCATACAGAGAAAGTACATTGTTTTTCATTTTGTCTGTGCTCATTGGTATATCCAAGCTGCAGCTCCTTCTACATAGACTGGGATAGATGAGGCAAAAGAAAACCTAGGGAACTCATACTGCTGTTCCTTGGATCCCAAGGACCCTAGCCCTTCTTCCATCTCTTTATCTTTGAAAATCTTATGTTTGTTTTGTATTAGGAGAGACACTCTCATGTGCAATATTTTTAACTTGTCTTTTAACACAAAGTCTTGCTATTTTGCAATCATCTTGCCTCAGGCTCCTCAGATTGCTGGAATCATAGATGCAAGTCACTGTACCCAGGCTGGACTGGGAATCAGATGTGGGCCTCCCATGTGATCTCGGGCTGTTCAGTGTCTTAGCAACGCCCACTACCATGGATGGGCGTACACTCAGAATTTTTTGGACCCCTGCACATTTGCATGAGATTAGGTCTGGGGTCATGAATATTTCCTTCCAAAGAGATAAAGGGCTCTCACAGCTTTTACTAGGCATCACTTTCCTTAGGATAATTTTCTCTGCTCCTGACTTGAAGTGTACTTTTTTTCTAAAGTGTGTGCTTCATATGTAACCTGGCTGACTCCACTGTTACAACTGTTCCAGGCAGGAAGGAAACAGAATCTTTTGCCTGCAGCACAAAAGGGTTGCATGCAGACCAGCTGGATGGAACTGCTGGCCATGGGTGACTAACACTCAGTATTTAAGCTGATCTTACTCTCTCTCTTCATGTGAGTACAGCTTTGTTTCTTCCAGTGCCTGTGGGAGTCAGATCTTCGTTGGTATCTTAGTTTGGTCTGCTATAACACAGCACCACAGACTGTGTGCCTCAACAAAACATTCATTTCTCACAGTGCTAGAAGATCAAGTTTCTAACTCAAAGTGCTAGCATGGTTAGGTTTTGATGAGGACCCTCCTCTTGATTCACAGATGGCTGGCTGACCTCTCACAGTATTCTCACCTGGCAGGGTAGGGGTCAGTTTAGGTCCCTTCATCTCCTTCTCAGGGCACTAATCCCTTCATGGGGGCCTGTATTCTCATGAGCTCATCTAAACACATTTACATCCTGAAAGTCCCATCTTCAAGTACCTGACCTTGTTGGGAATTAGGGCTTGTACATAGAGATTCGTGAGTGACACAATCAGTCCAGAGCACTTAACAGCCCCCACCCCCTGTAAACCATGTAGTGAGTTAACATCCTGGGACTACTACACCTGCCTGTGGGTGTGCCAGGTGTTTCTTGCTCAACATTTTTTATATGACGTCCAGAGTTTCTTGTTGTATCTGGGAAGAGGAATAAACAAAAGTTTGTCTCCTTCATTAAAATATAATGAACAGGGCCAGCTGGTGGCATGGTGGTTAGGACAACTGGATCCTAAGTAGTTGACTACATGACTTAAGTCCTAGATCTGGTAACTTGAAAACATGCCAGGCATGTGTGTGTGCATGCCCAAATTCCTGAAAGTAAAAACAGAGAAGGGACTGTCATGTGATCATTCCCCCAAGGGGATGCTTTCTCACTTTCCTCCTCTTTCTCTCTCTCCCTGTCTCTCTTTGCCAAGCACATGCACCCTCTGGGAAAGTTAAAACTAGATATATGTAGTAAACAAAATGTTCTTAAGAACAAATAATTTTGAGAGCAGAACATGTTGTCTTAAAGTAGCAACAGTGTTTTCCTCATTGCCAATCTGACCTAAGGTCACTCAAATTTGTTTTTTCAGTTCAGAACAACTTGTCTCAGTGATAGGAAGAATTTTATTACACGTATGACACCTGAACACCTAACTTTATATCAAGATATTAAAGAACAAAAAGTTTCACATAAGAAAATGCTTAATATGAAGAAAATGATAGGAGACCTATTCAAACACTTACTTGAAATTTATAATACTAGACATCCTGGCTATGAAGTACCAGATCCATTTGGTCAAACCCACAGAGTAAAGTTCAAGTATGTCATGCGACAGTTCTCAGAATTATCTGTGTTTGTGAGACAGAGATTGGTTAAGTGACAAACACTCATTTGATGGCAGAGTTGGAGCGATCCTAATTTTAAGGCAGTTGATGGCTTCCACTGCTAACTGTCATTATCACAAAATGATGCGACACTTATCACAGCAGCTGCTGCCAGCATTCTTCTGCTTGCGCATCCTGTGTTGTGTGAATTCCAGGTAATGGATTAGCAGACTGTGTGCAGCAAGAACTGTTTGCCGAGAACTGTTTGAAAACATATCCTCTTGTTTATCCACTGACACAAAGGTTCCCTAACTTAATACGAGTTAAAGGCTAGGGAGAGAATTTCAGTTTCAATACGAGGATTGTTTCATTCTTTCTGTAGGTACCCATTAGTCCTGCTCTCATTTCACTAGCAGGCATGGCAACCCAATTGCTCACTCCTTTGTAGAGTGGATGCACCATTGGTAGAATGACCAGCTTGAAGGACACCCTGTTATATCTGGATTTCAAATGAACTTTTTTTTTTCTAGTAGAAGCAGATCCCAAGTATTACATAGGACAAGCATACCTAAAAGACTATCTTTTGTTTATCTAAAACTTAATTTAACTGGGCATCTTACATTTTATCAGGCAATCGTCCATCAGAATGCTTCTTAACATTATACTTCAGGCAATTCCAATCTGCTGGAATTTCCCTATTACATAAACCATGTAAGGCGTCAGAAGTACAGTAAAAGGAGCACTAGTGGGAATTTTAACAGAAACTGATAAAATGAAATTTAAATCGTAAAAAATAAGTCTCTGGTGGTGTCTCTTCTATAAATATAATGTAAAACAATCTTCGTGTTTCCCACTTGATGTGACAAAAATACTGAGCATCTTCCAGTTTACATGCTAAACATTTCAACATTATTACTAAAGACCAAGCCCTTTTATGAGATTAAGTGCTATTTCTCTAAAACAGTAATTTGCAAAATGTAATTCCATGGACCAGCACCATCAGCATTGCTAGGGCCCTTGATAGAAATGCAAATGATCAAGCTCCCCACCAGACCTCAAACCAGAAACTCTGGAGATGAATGCCCAGGAATATAGGCTTAGTAAGTCTTCCAGGAAATTCTGAGACACACTTAAGTTTGAGAATTGCTTCCATGTCAGAACAGTAAGTGAAAATAATTGTCCTGCTGGAGAAATCTCACAGTTTGAAGACTTCATTTTTAGACTACCAGACTTTCTCTACTTTGAGAATTAGCAAAGTCAGTAAATTTGCAACTGGCTCTTGATTCCAGGTAGGTACCAACTCATCAAAACTGTAGCACCTTCCCACAGAAAATCATTAAGCCTTAAGCACATACCATGTCTCCCTATTATTAGTCACTGTGAGGAGGCAACCAACACTCTTTTTATTGCCTGTTCAGTAGTAGAGCCTGGTTATCATGACCTATTCAAGCATACACTACGTAGTAAGTATGGGGGTTTCTGGATTCAGCTGAATCGATAATGGTTTCAAGAAAGCAAAGCACGTGATCAGATAGACATGTCACTACTGAATTGACCTTACAAATGATCTACTGAAAAACAACAACAAATAAATAAATAAAATGAAGCTACAACTTCAAAGACATTTCACTTACATTGACTAATGCTTATAAAACAGCCACTTTATATAGCTATTATTTTAATTCACATGACCATCAGGAGAGGCAAGATTTCTTATCTCTAATTTGTAAATAAGAATTCAGATTCAAATGCTATGTAATTTATCTCAGGTCATATACTTAGGATATAATGTAGGACAATTCAAAACTCTGTAAGGCTCCAAATTCGGTTGCTCTGTCTAATATAATATTTTTCTTCTTCATATAAGGCTTTCATGGATTGACCTCCCAAGTGACTCAAACTAACTGAAGACTGTTTTTCATAACTATATCCCACCCCCATCATCATCTGATTAAGTGTTGGAAGGATATCTTGGTATGTTCTCCAAATCCCACTGTATTTGACAGCAAATACTTTAATTTGCAATTTTTCTGAAACCTACATTTATGTCATCATGGTGACTACCCATTCTTCACACAGAAAGCAGAAACAGTGCATTTCCTTTGTTAAAAAAAGCTTTACTGAGGGACTAGCAAATTATGTAATAGTTACATCACTGGACTCCCACATAGTTGACTAAGGTTCGAGTCCCAGACTTGGTGGCTTAAAAACTCATGCCAGATGCATGTGCACACATGCCCAAAATCCTGAAAGGCGATTGGAGGAGATGGGATTGTGGCATGGCCACTCCCGCCTGGAGGGGGTGGTTGATTTCTCGTTTTCTGTCTCTCTGGGTGTCGCATGCGCCTTATTGCAAAAATATCTCTTAAAAAAATAAATAACCTTACTGAGGTATTGTTGACATACAATAATACATTGCTCATACTTAAACTGCACAATTTTGTAAGTTTTGACATAATGAATACACCTGGGAAAACATCACCACAATCAGGAGAGTAAACATATCTATCACCTCCAAAATGTCCTCCTGCTCCTTCTGCTCCTTTCTAATCCTTCCTCCATAGCCCCCTCCACCCTGGCCTGGGCACTGCTTTCACCACCATATAGTAGCATGTCATTTTTAAAAATTAGTATGTTCTCTTTTATAACTAACTTTTTTTTTTGCATGCACTTATTTAGGTTTATTTTGATTTCCAAATAGTTATTTAATCCTTTCAAGTTTCTTTTCACTCTATAACAAAATGCCTATGGTCACAAACAATGTCTCCATTTCTCTAGCACCTCCTCTATACCCAGGACCCTGTCAGAGAAGTTAGTGCTCAAGAAAATTTGCTCCATGGGTTTCAGCATCCTATGTTACAAAATCTGATACAGCAGTTACAAAGCAGTGTATTGAATAATCAAGTGAATCCTAGAGATGCAAACATAAAAGTCATGGTCCCTGTGGACTGAACAGCGGCACAGAAGTAACACTATGTTTTGTGAGGCTGACTCATAGGTAAAGAATCAAGGTTTTGCACCTGGAGACTTGCCTGAACATGTGTACTCATGATTTGGGACTGGCTAACTGTGGGTTTTTATTGTCCTAATGGGGGTATCACTCTTTCTCACTTTCTCATAAAAGAAAGAAAAAATTTTCTTAAAAAATTTGTAATTTTATCAATTGTACTAAGGAGAACTGTTTACCCGTTGAAATATCCATTTTGTAAGCCAAATAATAATGTGATTAAATGTATAAATGAAATAAAAAAAAAATCATGAGTCTTGAGGCCAGCAGGTGGTTTGGTGATTAAGGCGCTAGAATCCTACATGGCCGTGCCACATTGTCGACCACAGTTCAAGCCTTGAACCTAGTAGATGGCTTTCTCACTTTCTCTCTTATCTCTCTCTCTCTCTCTCTCTCTGATGAGTGCATGTGCCCTACAGCAAATCAAAATAATAAATACTATTAAATAATGCTTTTAAAAAATTCTAGCATGTAAACTTAACTCATCATGCTAAAATAAATTTAAATATAAACAAATAATAAACATTCATGAGCCTGTCTATTAGGGATAGGAATTCAGAATAGAGATTCATGGAAGTGCACTGATATACTCATTAGAGAAATGAGAAGTCACTAGGTGTTCATGAGAGAATTAGAAAAGTTTTATATAAAGCAAACCTTGAGATACAACTAGAATGATAGGAAAAAGTTAAGATATGTGAAAAATATAATTCCACACAGAAGGAAACTCATCTGCAAAATAAGTAAAGGAAGAGGTTGGGTTTGGGAACCACAGTTTAAGTACTACTGATACTACTGAAGTGTAAGAAGGAAATTACAGTGGGTTGACCCAGGTCCTCAAGAAATATATTCCCAAGATCTAACCCTGAGTACTTATAAATGTGATCTTATTTGGAAATACGGTCTTTGAAGATAGGTAAGTTTCTGAAGATGAGATTAAACTGGATTACGGTGACTGATGTCCTTAGGGAAAAAAGCAAACTGTGAGATACAGAAAGGCAAGTGAAGATGGAGGCTGAGATTGTAGCTGCATAGCCTGAAACCAGGAAACCAGAAAATGCCAAGCATTTCTGACAGCAGTTAGAAGTGAGGAAGGAGGCATGAAACAGATCTTCCTGAGTGTCCCCATAGGGAATCAACCCAACAGACACCTTAATTTGGGACTTCTGATCTCCAGATGGTGCAAGAATTTGTTGTTTTAAGCTACAAAGTGTCCGGAAATTTGTTACAGCAGCCCTAGAGAATTGCAGAACACCATGACGGGACATAAGCCTGGACAAGTAGCTAAATTCCAGATTATAAAAATTTGAGGATGTTATATGCTTAGCATCTTGGCTATTTTCTGGCATGCTAAACAAGCCACTGAAAATTTAGAGAACACTGAATGTTAAGATTGAAATATTAGAAAGATTGTTCTAGTGGTAGGATAGAAATGAGACAGATAGGCTGATTAAAAAGCTATATTAATAGTTCCACTGGGAGAGGCCTAAAAAGTTCTCTAGTAGAAGGGATAGAAAGAAGGGAAAGGATAAAGAATAAAATGGCCAAAACTTGAGGTTGATTGGATACAAAACCTAAGAAGGCAGGAAAAATGTACATTCATATTGTATGTGCTATTTTATGACTAGTACCAACATTACTTCACAGGCTAGTATGCTCACTCAGCCATATAATTGTGAACATAAATGAATGACTTTAAGTCTTTGTACATAACATCATTTAATAACTGAATTATATACCATCATCATGATTTGTGTAACTGGAACCTATTTTTTGTCAATTTAAAAATCTTTCTATCTTAAAATTACTGTTAACATCCTTAAACATGTATATTTGGACACTCCTCTGATTATTATTTTCTTAGAATAAATTTAGAATGAGTAAAATGTATACACAGTTGTAAGACTTTAATTTTTATATATTGCTATTTTGCCTTCAAAAGTTTTATTATTGTCAGTTTAAACATCTTCAAGACATGTATGAGAAAGGCTGTTGCTTTATTCTCTCCGTTAGTACTAACATTCTTCAGATAAAGATTATATATTTCTGGGGATCAGCAGGTGGTGTTGTGGTTAAGGTGCTGGACACTCCCACATGGCCAACCACAGTTCGAATCCCAGACCTGGTGACTTGCTCTCTCACTTTCCCTCTCCCTCTCTGTCTCTCTCTCTCTGGTCAAATTAAAATAAATGAATGAATAAATAAAATTAAAATTTACAAAAAAGATTATATATTTCTGGTAGGAAAGAGATACCAACAAATTGTCTTATTTCCATTTTTTAAATGGAAATTTAAAAAATTATTTACGATTAAATAATTTTTGGATTAAATAATTTTGTCAGATCTATTTACTAGCATTTTGTACATCTTTCTGGCCTATCTAGTCATGTCCATGCTCATTTTTCTGAGTCTGTTTTCATTAACTCTTAATAATAGATATTAAGTATTGTCCATTATCCTTACATACATTTTACCCAACATTTTCAAGAATAACAAGTGCTGGCAAGGATGTGGGGAAGGAGCTACCATTGTGCACTGGCTGTAAATCAGTCCAACCATTTTGGAAGATCATATAAGTAGTTACACAAAAAAACTGTAAATGGAGCTACCTTATGTGCCAGTAATTCCACTACTGAGCATCTCTATTCAGAGGGAAGAAAATCATTATGTCAAAAGATATCTGCACTCCCATGTTCACTGCAGCACTTGTTCACACAGCCAAGATAAGAAATCAAACTTAATGTTCGTTAACTGTAAGTGGATAAAGAAAATGTGGTATATATATAGACAATGGAATATTAATTGGGAGTTGGCCATTTTTTAAATTTTATGCTTTTGATTCACATGCATTCATATTTTGGTATTGTAATCTATCATTTTTTTTCCTCCGTGGATAATGTCTTTCATGTCATGTTTTAAAAGGGTACTTTGCTCCAACATTTAAAAAATATTTAGTTATGGTTTTTCCAGTACTTTTCTTTATTTTTTTTTAAGATTGTCAAAGGGTATATGCACTTTCCAGAGATAGAGACAGAGAAGGAGAAAGTATACCCCACTGTGGCATAGTCATGCCGCAATCTTTTCTCTTCCATTTCTCTGTCCTGTGGGCATCTGGGGCATACATGCATACACATGCAACAAGCATGTTTTTAAAGACCCACCAGAGCCAGAATTTAAACCACAGTCAACAACATGGGATCCTGCTCCCTTAATCACAAGGCTATGGAGACAGCCCTACTTTTAGTTTTTTATGTAAATAAACTTTTATGTAGTAAACCTATCTTCAATTTATTTCTGAAGTAGGGATCTACCATCAGTCACTATTTTTGTCATATAAACTATTAAATTAACACTACAGTTGAAGTCATAACAGGTCTGAATAAATGCCTAAAACTGTCAACAGAAGGAAAATAACAAATTAACACCATATTTGAAGTCATAACAGGTCTGAATAATGCCTAAAACTGTCAACAGAAGGAAAATAATCTGTTTTCTGTGAAAATACTTCTCTTATTGCCCAGTAGTAAGACGGAGTGGTTGGGTATGGAAGCCTGAATGAAGTAGCTTCTCAACAGGAAATCTATGGACAAACAGTACCCATGAATGGCTCCAAATAGATCATTTAGGGGGCAGCAAGCCAAGTAGAAAAGGAAATGGTACCTACATGTGATGGCTGGTGCACCGACCCCATTTACTAATCACCGTGGAAGTTCTAAGTAACTCTGGATTGATGAAACAGATGATTGAAATGAAGAGAGAAAAAGATTAGAACTCAAGATACAGCCGAGCATCCACAAACACCTGATAATAGGGTAAATGAATACAAAAAATGTAGGGTGTGTAAACTTCTGATATACAACAATAAATAAATATTTCTCAAATATTTTGTGGAACACACTCTTCCCAAAATAATATTCACTGTTTATCTGCAACTCCAATTTAAGTTGGCATCTTGTATTTTTATTTTTATTTGCTGAGTTCAACCACCTTACATAGGAAGCAGTTAGCTTGAACGTGTGCTGAGTCCCTCCCACTATCCTCTACCCTCCATCCACCCTATGAAGGGAAAAAAAGCATTTAAAAGAAACAAGAAAGAATGTAAACTAAGTAAATAGACTATGGAATGACATACTACCACACTGTTAAGAAAAGAAAAAAAAGAAGAAAAGATAAAAAGGATGTATGTCACTGGTCGTACTCTCAAAATAATAGTAAAGACAAAATTGATAGCACACATCCTAATATATCTTGCCAAAAACTATGAATATGGGGACCAGTAGTTAGTGTAATGGCTATGTCACTGGACTCCCATGTAGTCGACCGCGGTTTGCATCCCGGACCCGGTGGCTTAAAACTCACGCCGGATGCGTGTGCATGTGTGCCCAAGATCCCGAGAGGAGAATGGAGGAGAAGGGATTGTGGCGTGGCCATCCCCCCGGGGGGTGATTTCTCGCTTTCTGTCTCTCTGTCTCTCTCTGTCTGTCTGGCGAGCGCACATGCCCTGTAGCAAAAAAAAAAACAACTACGAATATGGTAATACTCTCGATTTGATTATCACATGCCACACATGTGATTTCTAAAACGATAGTATTCTTCACAAAGATGTGTAACAAATGTAAATAAAAAACTTTTTAAAAATTCTAGGAAAAGAATAATCTAAGTCAACCATTAGAGAGATAAAGAAAAAATAAAATAAAAAAGCTAAGTCAGCCCATATGGCAGACTATGTAGTTCACATCCTGGACTCGTGCTTGAGAGGCTTACCGGCGCATATGCATGCATGCCCAGAGTTGTGAAAAAAGGGAGAGAAATAAGAGAAGGGATTGTGGCATGGCCATTCCCTTGGGAAATGATTTCTCACTTTACATCTCTCAATCTCTCTCCCTTCTCTAGCTGTTTCTCCTGGCCAGTGTGTGGTGCATCCTCTGGTCAAAAAAAAAAAAATTCAACTTGTCAAATTTGGAAATCTTTCACCTTAGAATAAAGCCTGCTTGACTACAAAAACATGCATTTAACAAAAACCCCACTTACTCCTCATAGTCTGAGGTGAAAAGTTGTAGTCAAGAAGTCTATAAAACTGCAAAGAAAACTCTCATCGGCTCCCGGGTTAACTAGTTCTTCACTAACAAAAACTAATCAATCTATAGTCAATCACAAAGAATCACTGAGAGTTGAGGAACAGCAAAATATAAGGGCTATGACAAGAAACAAAGTAAGGACTGGCTTTAATAATTTGGGGAGCATAGTAAAATACAAAAAATGAGTTATAGTTAATATTCCCCTAGATATATTAAAGAGGAGGGCATTTATATCCCAAAGAGGAGATGAAACAAAAGAATGGCAATAGGGGGACAGCAGGGGCGTGGTGGTTAAAGGTGCTGGACTCCCACGTGGCTGACCATTAAATTTTAATAAGTACATTTAAAAATATATAATACCAATGAAAAGAGAGTATTCTCACTAATATAAAATGTTAGGAAAAAAGTGAAACACCACTAGATTTGTTAATTGGAACAGATTTCAATTTCAGTGGACACAGAGGAAATCCTTTTTACATTAGCAAGTTGATTACATTCATTAGAAGAGAAAAAATAGTATGCCTATAGTGAAAACACACTGACAATGTGAAATCATCTCTGTAGATATCAAAATAGCTTTATACAGAGAATGGCTTCCAGATAATTTACCAATGAGAAGATCACCAAGAAATCAAATCATTTCATTTTTCTTTTATGCGCGTGTGTATATATTTATGTATGTGTGTGTGTGTATATATATATATATATATGTATGTATGTGTGTGTGTGTGTACACGTGAACAAAATGAAAAATAACTGCTATTAGATACAGAAACTAGTACAAAGACCTATTTTAATTCCATATTATGTACTGGGCTGTTATTTTTACAGAATTACTAGTTATAGAAGATAAAGATGGAAAAAGGATAAATATTTGAGTGTTATTGGTGAGGATTTTTTTAGATACTATAACCTAATTTAGGATTAATTTAAGAGTAAAGAACAAAGACAATTACATTTTTTTTCCCTGTCATTATCTGTTTTCCCAGTCAATTCCTCTACTGCAATATAAGCTCTGGGAGAATACAAATTACTACTTTTTTTATTCACTGCTATTAACTAAGTATATAGAATAGTACCAGAACACGGTATGTCACACTATAAATATTTGTCGAATGGATAAATGAGACAGTGAATGAATGAATCTTTAAAACGTGGTCGGATTAATACAGTTGAAGAAAATTCAACTCAATATCTTCAATTCTTCAATGAAGTACAGCCACACTTGATGAGCCACAAGTGGATCTGTTAATGTACGCAGCTTGTCCCTGAGTTCTTTATTGCTTTTTGTTATATTGCTTCTTGTTGATTTCTCTTTCTTGCTGGAATGTAGGGTCTTAGATAAATCATTCAAGTTTGTTTCCAGGTGACTTTTCTTTCAGGATAATAGAAAACAGTTTTGCAGCTACCTCCTGGGTTTAAAGTAGAAAGAAACAAAGTCTAGAGAAAAGTGAAGTGAGTAAAATATGTCCAGTGTTTCTTCCAACATTATAGGTAGTTCAATTTTTTTTTAATGGGTTAATGGTTGGTGAGCTCCTCAGATTCAGAGCTTAGTTCTGCAGCACTTCAAGTTCTTGGCTGTTGATACTCCAGAGAAAATAGAGAGGGCACGCAATATTAATTTTTTAAATGGCATACTGTGTATTTTATGTTTTCCCTTTTTTATTATTGCCAGAGGGCATGTGCAGAAACCAGAGAAAGAGACAGAGAACATCCTGTTATCAAGGAGCATGGTCACAGCACAGTCCCATTTCCCGCATTCTATCTTCTTGTCAGGATTTTGTGCACCCATGCATACATGCCCCATGTGTTTTTCAGACTACTGGACCTGGGATTTGAATCGCTGTCAACTACATGGGACCCATAATCCAAAGAACAGTGTTTAACCACTGCACTTTGGGCAGTCTCACATACATTTTAACATGTTCTTTAAAGGTTGAAAATAGTGCTTGTTCGGCGCCAGCAAGTGGCATGGTGGTTAAGGGCGCTGGACTCTCACATGACCAGCTAGGTTAGAGTCCTGGACCTGGTAGCTTGCTTTCTCACTTTCTTTCTCTCTCTGTCCCTCTCTAGTCTAAATAAAATAAA
This sequence comes from Tupaia belangeri chinensis, assembly GCF_000334495.1. Taxonomy (NCBI): domain Eukaryota; kingdom Metazoa; phylum Chordata; class Mammalia; order Scandentia; family Tupaiidae; genus Tupaia; species Tupaia belangeri. The sequence continues at coordinate 9,112,110 of NW_006160142.1, forward strand.
TACATAAATAAATAAAGTTAAATAAAATAATTCTTTAAAATTATTTTTAAAAGACAATAGTACTTGTTTTTTATAAAATATAAAAATTTCCTAAGGTGTACTTTTCATTGTATGTTAACCATTCTAAATATATATCTTTCCAATCTCTCTTACCTTGAAATAGATTATGCATTTTTTTTCTCTTTTTGCCAGTGAAGAGTTTTTGGGTTTTTCTCCCTCCACTACCAGATAGGATTTTATGAATCCATGCAATATTGACTGGTTCTAGTTACTGGAACTCTCGGAGTAGAATTTTACTTGTGAACTCTGTTAACGTTTACATTTGCAGAGGGTATATTTCTCTATTATGGAACAGGAAGAAGGTGACGTGGAGATATCTTTCATGCTAACATGACTTTGTTTTCCAGTTGTTTTCTTTCAAGATGGTTTACAAGTATTTAGGCAAATACTAAAGAATCCCTAGAAGAACCTCATGGTTTTTTTCTTAAATCCGTGTTTTATTATTATTTTTTTCTTCTCATACATGAAATTTCAGGTTGATTATCTTCAGTGTCAAAGAACGGAGTACAAGTTTGGGTATGTCAAGATTTTGAAATATTTAGAAATCTAGTTTTATTATATTTTTAATGCAAAATTCACATCGTTAGAGGGAAAAAGACTAAGAAGGGGGAGGAGAGGAGCAAACCAAAAATGTTGCATCCTTTCCATTACATCATGGCAAAAATTCTATTTCATTGCTTTGAAAATAGTGACATCTAGTGGATTTGAGGTATAATACCATGGGTATCTAGTCAGAATTCATTGTAATTACCAAAAGGAAAAAGCAATCTACTGATAGTTACATAGATGGAGACAATGAGGGGAATTTTATAGTAATTAAAATTACCAGGCCATTTCCAGACACCTATTCATCAGCCTCTAGAATTCAGATAGAAAGTGACTATGAATTTGAAAGAGTCATTCACTGCAAAGTAAGATAAATGTTACCAATTTACCTCTAGGGGAGGTTTAGAAAGGTATAGATTATAAGTATGGTTAGTAAAGGCACACTTGGTTCATATTACAGAAACAGAAAATATTCAATATGTTCTTCCCATATTTGTATTAAAGTATCTGCCAGCCGCAAATGTATTCCCATTTGATTCCCAACGTACTTGTCCTAAGACATATATTTTAATTATGAATTTAAGTAATGACATGAATCTTAAAATAAATAGTGACTACTTAGCTCACATTACAATTCTTCATTAGACCTACCATATGGACCAATAATATGTTTGACACTGCAGTTCACAAAGCAGTACATATGTATAATTACTGAATCTTCATCAACAGATATTACTATTATTTCCATTTTACAGCCAAATAAAGCAAATGTTTAAATGTTTAGATAAATCCGCTAAGCAAGCAAAAGCATCCTTGATAAGAGAGCCATTGATACCAGGTAGACAGACACTCGGATACTCCACCTCCCCTTCCCTATTGGAATTCCACAACAAAGTAATAAATAGCACAATGCTGGCTCCCTGCATAAACAGAAATTTCTGTTTCACATGGAATAATGCTGAGAATTGTACTGGTAACAAATGCCATCCCTTCCATTTATAAAGTGCCTACTATCTGGCTCTTAGTAATATAAATCTGGCACCTTAATAATACATTATCTATATGTAGATAGTCACATAAATAGAAGAGGCATTAGGTAGGAAGAGGTTAAGTAACTCACCTAAGGTCATGAGACTAGTATCCTTAGAGAAATAGTGCAAATTAGTAAATAAACATTGACCTCCTTCTATTAGCATTTTTACAAAACAAGTATCACATGAATCCATATTTTCAAATTGTGCACTTATTGGAGTTAAGACAATTTTTGACTCTAGGGAATATTTTATTTTTATTTGATTTCTGGGCTGTCACTATTTAAAAAAAAAGGATTGACTGAAAAGAAAACTATAATCAGTGTGCTGTCACTGTTTAAAAAAAAAATAAAAGGATTGACTGAAAAGAAAACTATAATCAGAATGAGAAGACTCAGGTTGTAACCAAATTCAGTCTCTTCCTAGAAAACTGTTAGAAAATTTATCTTAACTTTTATTTCCTTATCTATAATCCAGAAAAATAAATCATTTCAAATTCTTTTTAAACCATTTTAAGAATACTTAGGGCATTCAAAAAGGTCATGAAAAAATATGCATTATGAAAAAACTATAAATGGGTTACAAAATGTTTTCACACAAAAATAAGCTTGTAGTTTAATTCCATTTTCCACACACCTTTTGAAAGACATTGTAAATAATATATGTGAAACCATTTTGAAGATAGCAAAGTATGGTACTAATTTAAAATATTATAACAATGACATATTCATAAGAGTTATTAGGCCCTTTTTTTTTTCTTTTTTGGAAGTGAGTCAAAACATGGAATAAGCTTTTGGTGAAACTTTCAAACTGTTGTTTAGACCCCTAGAGAAAAAGCCCAAATTTTATCATAAAATTAAGGTACAGAAAATTCTTAGAATTCATAAAGTTTGTTTTAGATACTTAAAGATTCATATTTGCATTTGTATTAAATGTCTGTGGGCCAAGACATACTTAATCAAATGATCTGACTGGTAGAAAAGCAGCAATGTAGCTACTACTCCTTTAAAAGAGCACATTTGTTTTTAAACAAAAGTTCAACTCTAATTGTTTTAAAGCTGCCATTACATAGAAAACACCACTGGTAATAACTGATTAACATCACAAGTATATCCATTAAGCTAGATTGCTTGCTCTTTATCTGGCCAACTCCTTAATAACACTCGTATATCTAAAGGACATTCATGTGCCTCATTTTTTCCCAAGTATAGGAAATCAATCGCTATTTTTAAAAATTACATTAGTTTATTTAGGTTAAACAAGGGATATTAAATTCACTTGTGTATATTGGGCAGTATAGTACCGAGAGCATTTTAGAAATAACATGCTTATAAAAGTGATATTGATCCAGTTTACAAATACCAATAAATTAACACATTGTGGCAAGGAATTTTACCTCTAATACTTTGATGCATATTGTCAAATTACTACTCATCTTAAGACATTTACTGATAATTTCCTTTTATTTTTGTATCATGCAGGATACTATTAGAAAAATGACCACATAATCAACGGCAGTAATTTGAGGATTAAAAAGGACAACTGGCAAAGCTTGACCTTAGAAAACTAGAAGGAACAGTCCAACAAAGAAAGGAAGAGTCACTTCCAAAAATGAAAGCATAAAGAAGGGAAGCAGTATGAGACACCTAGAGAGACATGATAGAAAAGGAAAGCCACTTACCTGGTGGGACACAGCCTCACAGGTGGCCCATAAGGAACAATCTGGGAACGTGGGTACAACCTCAGTCTCTTTCTGTCCTTTCATTCCAGACAATGCTCACCACTGGCTGGACACCGCCACAACACGGAGTCTGAGGAAAAACTAATTCTCTTTCCTTAAATTGCGCCGTTCGTCCTCTCCTGCCCTCAGACATCCTAGCTTTTTGAGTGACACTTGTCTTTCCTGTGTCTCCAGTTTGCAAACGGCAGACCCTGGGACTTCTTGGCCTCCATAATCACAGGAGTCGGTTCCTAGAACAGACGCCCTCGTGTAGATCGTCCTCGTCCGTGCCTGCGCTGCTGAACAGAAATAACCTGAGACTGAGCGGTTTATAAGGAAGATTTTCTGGCTCACAATGCTGTGGATGGAGAACATCCAAAGGTGTGGAGCTGGCATCTGTCCAGGCTCAGAGTCTCGACCCAGGTTGAAACGCGGAGAAATCGGCCCACGCCTGAGGAGAGAGCAGACGCGGCCTGCGGGCAGCCATCTTCATACAGCGTGCCGGCCTCGCCTCGCCTCCCCACGGGCGCGGGCCGCGCCCTCCCAGCAGCACGGGTCCGCCCCCGGGGCAGCTCCGCGGAGCCGCTGCCCACGCAGCCTCACCTCCACCTGCTCTGTTGTCGTGGGGCCTGAACTCCAACTCCTGAGCTTGTCAGGCCGAGACACACATTAACCAAACTAACCTCAGGAGACCCTTGATACTGCTTAATGTGATTCATACGCGTCCGCTCTCAGGACGGTGGGGCGGGGAGGTGAAGAGTAGCTCTAGAACGACAAAAGAAAGACATTCTTGTCAAGACGGACTGCATATATGACAATGATCCCATAAGATTTTAATGAATCTGAAAAATTCCGAGTTCCTAATGTTGTTGTAGCCGTTGTAAGGGCAAAGCGCCAACACATTGCTCATGTGTTATTGGGATGTCGTTGTAAATAAGCCTGCTGCACTGCCAGTCACACATAAAGAATAGCACAGTGGTGTCCAGTACATAAGACTTCGTGATGGTAATAAAGGAAAATGTTACTGGTTTATGTGTTCACTATACTATACTTTTTATTGTTATTTTAGAGTGCACCTCTTAGATACTATAAAACAGTATTCCATGTTTTGCTAGCAGAAGCCTCATACATCTCATTGTTTATGGAGTCTCTTGGTTGCACCATTTTTCTCTGGGGTTGAGTTAATCTTATGTGTGTACTTTTTTTTTTTTTTAAATCTTCTGTACCACATTTTGACTGTACCTTTTCTGACATCATTCTTCTTTTTTCTTTTGTTTAATTTCCAATAGGGTGCATGCACTCACCAAAGAGAGAGGAAAATAAGACAGCACCTCCCCTGGGGGTATAGCCACAGCACAGTTCCTTCTCTTCCATTGTACACACACACACACACACACACACACACACACTCTCCTGCCTGGTATGCTTTTTAAGCCTCTGGGTCCTGGACTCAAATCACACAGCCAGCTGTGAATCCATCTGCCTTAACCAGCGTACAGGTGGCTGGCCCTACTGTACCTTTTCATGTTTAACTATGTTTACTTAACACCATTGTTTTATAAATATCAACAGTAGTCAGTACAATAAAATGCTATGCAGGTTTGTCGCCTCTGAGCAATTGTATGTACCATAAAGCCTAGGCGTGTAGTAGGCTACACTGTCTACGTTTGTGTACGTACTCTTTGGTGTTTACATGACCAAATCTACTACTGACACATTTCTCAGAAGGTACCTCCATCGTTAAGTGATACATGACTTGATACGTGACTATGTGTTGCTGAAAAGCCTGAGAGCCACAACAATCTAATAACAATGAGGAACTCTAGCACCCTGAACAACCCTTCTCTCAAAAAAGAAACAGAATTTCTTTGAGGAATCTCTGATTCCACTCTTGAAACAGGAAGTAACAAGATGATTCACAATATTTTGCTGTTGGAGAAAGCAGTGTGCTGGAGAAGGCAACCGCTTATGTGCCATCTTTTGACTCAAACTCAGCCACATAGAAAGGAGCCTTAATAGGACACTTCTTTATCAAGAAATGAAGAGCTCTCACAGCCTGTGCTGGGCTTATCACCTTCTGTGGGAATATCTTATTGTTACAGACACCATGTGTGTTCCTTTGTCCTGCTCCTTTGTCCTGAGTGTGTGTATCATATTACATTTACCAATCTCACTATTACATTTGTTTCCGGTAAAGAGAGAATAGGGCCTTTCTCCTGCAGACTAAGATGAATACATACAGACCAGCACCCATATCAGCAGAAGACTCTCTGGTCATGGGAAGCTGACTGTCAATATGGTTTACGGTTTTGGTAAAAGGAGATATATAATGGATATTACATGTGACTTTAGAAGAATATTAATAAACATAATGTAGTATAATTAAAGTAAGTGTAAATTATCTGAGATGTGCTGGAAACATTTATATCTTTCTTCTCCCAGTTTCATAACATTACTTCCATGCAGTACAGTTTTGAACAGTGACACTTGCATAACAACTTTGCTGCTCTTTTAAACTTTCTTTTTTCCTTGGAATATTGCCTTTAAAGACCGGAAACAATTTGATTGACAAGGTGGCAAGTAGAAGAACATATTGGAGGACCAACAGGTAGTATGGTGATGAAGGCACTGGATTCCCACACGGCAGACCATGGTTCGAGTCCTGGACTCAGAGGCTTGAAAATCACAACAGATAGATAAATAAATAAATTTTAAAAAGAAATGCACATTAAGAAAATGTTAGGGTTGCTGTATGTATATCCAACCTGATCTAAATAGTTGGAATACATGGCATAGGACACAGAGTTTAAGGACCCATTTAAAAAAAAAAAAAAAGGAAGAGCCCTAGATAAGAAAGTCTAAGGAATGTCTCTTTCCCACCTCTTTATGTTACACGATTTGCTATCTACATGTTATGTAGACTCAACTGTGAGAAATTCCATATTGTTACTATATTTTAAATCTCACAACAGCTTTACCTCTCCCTTACAAGGACTGATACTCCCTGAGTCTAATGTCAAGGGGTTTGCCATTAAATTTCCAGAGGTGGTTTCGGACTTGAATTCATTGAACTGCATGCTCTAGCTGTTTGGTTTTCTTGGTTGGCGTTTTAAGCTATCCAGATTCCCCCAAGCTCTGATCACAGTAAAAATACAGATGCTATTTGTCATTCTTTGAAATTATTTAGTGATGTATCTTAGGATAAGTTTAGTTAGGAGGTAAAATGGTTTTTATTTACATAAGGCTTATTTCTAGAAAAAAGAGTTGTAAATTAAGTCATAATGAATTCTTATGAGTCATCGTGAGGAAAATGGCATCCCTTTCTTTATCTGATGATTGGCTCTTTTGATTTGTTTCTGGAAACATTAGGAGGAACCAACTTTCCCATGGTGGCTTCTTAAAGTCCTTTACTTTTTCCTGTTTCCTACATTGTGAACATTTCACTGCTCATTAGATTCTCAACCAAGGGTAATGAAGGAGATAGAAATAAGTAGAATTTAGCTAGTGAAAAAGATTGTCATGATGATTGATACAGTGGCTAACAAAAACTTGCCAAGTATATAGGAATATTCTTATTATAATGTCTCCTCATTGCTCACAGTTAGCTAAGGTCTGGTTATGCATACAGGTGCTTATTTTATATTTCAGGGATTCTCATTATAATTCATAAATGGTCTCCTTTATGTAAGATGTCTTATATCATTTACTTTATTAAGAAGACTTTACTTCACATGTATGAAGAATTTCAGTTTTTTAGCACCTGAATATCCAATGATGTTCAACATTAGTTCTGGTACTCTTTCATACTAAAAGAATATGTTCGTTGACTTTACCAAATAACCTATATATTCTAAAACTGAGTTTTTCTAGTTAGATAATTATTACAACTAAAAATCAATGAGCAATAATGGGCGCTTTTTTTTTTTTTTAATTTGCTACAGTGTACATACAATCATTAAAGAGAAAGAGAGAAAGGAAGTGAAAAAGTCCCTCCCCCATGGAAGACAGTCATGCTACAAATCCTTCTCTCCCTTCTCCTCCCTTCTCCTTCAGGATTTTGAGCAAGCGCACACAAGCACACACATTTACCTGGCATGTTTTCAAGCCACCAGACTGGGACTGAAGCTGGAACTGTACAATCAGGCAAGTAGGATGTAGCTGCCTCAAACACCACACCAATAGATGGGCTCAATAATATAGTTTTTTTTTAAGAAATATTTAATTTTATTATTATTATTATTATTTTAACTTGCTGTAGTCATCAGAGAGAGAAAGAGAGTTAAAGAGCAAGCTGCCAAGTCCAGGGCTCAAATTGTAGTTGGCCTTGTAGGATTCCAGCACCCTAACCACTAAGCCACATGCTGGCCCCAATAATACACTTTTTAATGAAGACTCTGTTTTAAAGTTTCTTTAACACCAAACAGCTAGAAACATCTTAGCAAATATCTAATTTATATGCAAAAACATAAACCAGAGAAAGATTAGCAATGTAGTAGTCAGACACTCAATTAGTAGGTAACTTATATGTTTAACTTATTGACAAGTCTGCATTGAAGGAGTGAAGAGCCTAAAAAAACCCAGCCAGCCTATGATGTGAGTCCCTCATACACAACAAAAACATCGTCCTTCCTTTAGTCAAACAGCACAAGTTTGTTGGACAGAGCAGAAACTGAGATGAGGAAGATCATGTATCTGTTCTCCATTTGGTTAAAGGAAAAAGCAAGACTTAAGAATAAATGGCAGAAGCCTGGTATAAAAGATAAGATCCTCTCCCATACTTATTGCAGAATTATTCACAACAGACAAGATATGGAATCAGTCTAAGTGTCCATCAGCACATAAATGGATAGAGAAAATGTAGTATAGATATACAATGGAAAACTATTTGTCTATAAAATAAGGAAATCCTCCAATTAGTGACAACGTGAAAGAACCTGGAGGAAATCAAGCGAAATAAGCCTGACACAGAGAGATAGGTATCTCATGATCTCATGCATATGTGGAGTCCAAAATAACAGATCTCATAGTAGGAGAGAGTAGAATGTGCTTAGTTACCAGGGGATGGGGACACTGAGGGCTAGGGAGCCAATGTTGATCATAGGATAAAAAATTACAGTTAAATAAGAAAAAGGAATTCAAGAATGTATTGAACAACATGGTGACTGCAGTTAATAATATATTAGATTGTTTAAAAATGCTGAGAGTGAGGGCCCAGCAGGTGGCATAGCAGTTACATTACTGGACTCCCACATGGCTCACTGTGGTTCAAGTACCTGACCCAGTGGCTTGAAAATCACACCAGGAGAACATGTGTTCATGTCCAAGATCCCAGGAGGAGAATGGAGAACAGACTGTAGAATGGTATCCTCCTGGGAGTGGTGAATTCTCGCTTTCCTTCTCTCCCCCTACCCCCATGAGGGCACACACCCTAAAGCAAAACCTCTTTTAAAAAAATGTTGAGAGTAGACATTAAGTGTTCTCACTACAAAAATTATAACTGTGAGTTAATATATATGGTAATTAGGTAGAATTAGTCATTCCACTATCTATCTATCTATCTGTCTATCTATCTATCCACACAAAAGTGTCGTTTTGTAATAGATGGTAAATATATACAATTTTATCACTGTTAAAAAAATAATGAGAGAATCCTATTCTTAGCCAAAGGATTACTACAAACAGGCAAAGATGACATCATGGACCTACATCCTCCTCTAATAGAGAAGACTGTAGGCTGGGGTACAAGGGGCCCTTCAGTCCAACGGTGACCTCCCTCTTCTCTTTGACCTTTTTCCTTCTGCCTGTGACTTCTTCCATCCTCATCTGCAGCTCTCTCATCTGGAAATGTCCTGATTTCTTATAAAGCAGAGAAATATATTTCTTACTCTAGGTAGAGTGACTAGCATCCAAGCATCTGAGACCCAGTTCTGTGGACTCCTCATACCTACCCATAAGCTATGACAAAAGATTTTGTTAGCCTCTATTTTGTTTGGCCACGAAATAATGTGTGAATGTGTCATCTTAAGCAGTCATGTAAAATTTATTATGAAAAGAGACCAGTAGAGGACGTGATGGTTAAGGCCCTGAACTCCCACATGAATAACAGCAGCTCAAGTCCCAGACATGGCAATTTGAAAATTATGCCAGTCATATGTGTGTGCATACCCAATATCCCAGGAGGAGAATGGAAGAGAAAGGATTATGGTGTGGCCATTCCCGTCAGGGGTAACTTCTCATGTCCCCTCTCACTGTGTCTCCATGTCTCTCTCTCCAGCAAGTACATTCTCCCTAGGGCAAAAACTTAAAAAAAAATTATAAAGTCTCTTCAATACTTTATTCTGAATATTTCTAAAATATCTATGAGTCCTTCCACTCCTCTTGCCACCATAAGGTGGTTCAGGCCACCACCATTTTTCATGTGGGTTATAGCACATTCTGATATAGGTCAGTGCAGGTCTTGGAACATTTCCCTTATCCCAGAAAATCCCTTATGCCTTCTGCTAGTCATTTCACTACCCTAAAATCTAGACACTTTTCCAATTTCTAACCCTTAAAATAATTTCCTCTTGAGAGAGTTATGTACTCTCTTGTGTCTGATTTCCTTTGCTCAAATGAAATGTGAGAGAAATCATTGTTTTTGCACCTCATGGTAGTTTGTTCTTGTCATTGCTGAGTAGTATTCCATTCCATGGGTGCATCATAGTCAGATTCTTCTCATATTGATAAACATTTTAGGTTATTTCCAGTGTTTGGCTCTTTTTCTTTTTTTTTAAGACGTTTTTGCCTGAGGGTGCATGTGCTCACCAGAGAGGGACAGAAATAGAGATAGTGAGAAGGAAAGTGAGAAATCATCCCCTGGGGGGATAGCCACACCACCATCCCTTCTCCTCCCATCTCCTCTCAGGATCTTAGTCATGCACATACACGTGCCTGGTGTGAGTTTTAAGCCACCGGGTCTGAGACTCGAATCATAGTCGGCCATGTGGGAGTCCAGTGACCTGAACACTACGCCATGTGCTGGCCCTAGTGTTAAATTCTTATGAATAATGTTGTTATGAATATTCTGGTGCATTTTTGACATGTACATTTTAAACATATATTAATGTATGCAACATATGCATTTTTTAAATCTATAAACTTAAGAGGAAATATTGAGGGATTTAGGGGATATGTAACTTTTAATACATGACTAGTTTTCATAATATTTATGTTATTTTACATTGCTATCAATAATATATAAGTGGAGACCAGCAGATGGCCTAATGGTTACATTGCTGGATTCCCACATAGTCGACCATGGCTTGAGTCCCAGACCTGGCAGCTTGAAATTCATGCCAGGTCCAAGTGCATGTGTTCCCAAAATCCCGAGAGGAAAATGGAAGAGAAAGGATTGCAGTGTAGCCATGCCTCCAGGGGACGATTTCTCACTTTCTGTCTCTATGTTCCTCTTTGTCTCTCTAGAGAACACACACATTCTAAAGCAAAAATCTCTCTAAAATAATAATACTCAAGTATTATTCCATACCCTCATTTGCAAATATCAAATCAAATATCCATGTTTGATATTTTTGTATTTTTCCTTTAGCCAATCTTGTGAGAGTGTAGTTACATCACATTGTGGTTTCAATTTGCATTTTTCCCCCAGTATACAGAGGCACCAAGCACCTCATGCTCAATGAAAATTTTATATAAGATTTACTGAAATGTCTAGTCAAGTCTTTTTGTCCATGTTCAATTGGGTCATCAGAGAAGTCATGACACATTTTTACATAGAAAAAAATACATCAGGGGACCAGCAGTTGGCGTAATGGCTATGTCACTGGACTCCCATGTAGTCAACCGTGGTTCAAGTCCCAGACCCAGTGGCTTAAACTCACTCCGGGTGTATGTGCATGTATGCCCAAGATCCTGAGAGGAGGATGGAGAGAAGGGGTTACGGCATAGCCATCTCCCCGGGGGGGGGGGTGATTTCTC